>NC_090446.1:355075347-355400044 GCF_031143425.1 Pleurodeles waltl | reverse complement strand
GAGTGTATGTTTAAAAGTGAAAATATGTTTAGCAAGAAAACGAAACCATCTGCTTCTAAAAACCTGTGTGAACAGGGTGTTTTTCAAATTCCTGGATGGTGCCGGGCACCCTATGATGTATTAGCTAATGAATTTTCACATTTGGCTGGTTTATCGGAGAGTTGGGATGAATGTTTGAATGAATCAGAACCAGCAGATGTTTTGTCTTGCTTAAGAAAAGTACTGGTTGAAGGGAACGATCTTTCAGTTCTTGGCAGACTTGGTGGATACTTTTGTCTGCCTACAGAAAAAATGAATGAAAAATGTAAACAGTTTGAAAGGGTGAATGAACAGTTAGAAAAGAGGCTTGTTGATTAAAAAAAAAAAAATACTGCAACCATGTTCTCTTGTCAGAATAAATTATTGCAAGATAAGGCAGACATGTATCAAACCAACGTAGAGGAAGGATAAATCAGAAAAAAGTTAATTTAGTCATCGCTAATGCTGGTTTGGACTGGTGCCCAAATTCGTCTTGGGATACAAACATTTGGACCAGCAGTGATCTTTCAAACTCTAATGATGAGGACAGTAAAAAGGGTGGAGGGCAGGGGGACCTAGTGGAGCAGAATGTAGTCCGTGCACAGCCAATATTTAGACGAAAATTACAGCGCACACCACAAGATCCGGCAGGAGTTGCACTACATGCTCTAGAAGATTACACTCAGCAAGACGTAAATGACATTTATGGATCCCTCTAAACAGAGAGCAGGGGAGTCCCTGCTTGCTTGGGTCATGAGGCTGTTTGAAACTGGCACTTCTGGTGTGATGTTAGATATTGGGGACTCTCGCAATTTTTGTACTTTAAGTGCTGACCCAGTGATACAGGAACAGTTTCGGGGTTTCAAGGACAACACCAGACCACTTTGAAACAAATAGTTGTTGATGGATGTATTCTGAAGTACCCCACTGATTCAGAGTGGCCTCCCAATGAGAAACCCTGGTATACCTTACGAGATGCAATGCAAAGAATTAAGGATGAGGCAATGAAATCGGCCATTTTCTTGGGCAATGCACACCAATAGTTAAAGGGACCTCTTACTGTGCCAATATGAAACAAAATAAATCTGCCTTGCTCCACCTACCTATAAGGAAGTAATTATGACTTTATTAATCAATCAGGCAGGGCAGACTTTGAAAGATGTACTAGAGGCAGTCAGAGTTAGGTGAATTAGGGATAAACCGAAGAGATCTTCAAGATCTGAGGGTCGAACAGATAACAACCGAGTGTCCAGGAAAGACAATTTTACGGCGTTACTAAAAGATGGTGTCAAGAAAGAGCAGATTGATGGGATGGATACCAAAAGCTTGTGGGAGATGTGCCGAAAAAAGGGGGTTAGATCATAAGCAAGGCAGCAGAAAGGTAAACAAGCAAGATAACAAGTGTGAAACGCAGAGCCAGTTATAGTTATCAGGGGCAGGAAAAGAAAGAGAGAAACATTTTTCCTCACGAGAGGGGGAGGAAAACCTGGACAGTAACTGGTTAACTTTTGAGAACAGAGACGTGGGCAAGCCTGCTCACAAATATGAAAGCATTATATCCAGATCTCCCTTGGGCAGAAGTTGACAGGTTTAAATCAGACTCGGAAACTGACCAAGCTCAGGTACGAAGTTGGGCTCGTTGAGATAACCGACCTCATGTTGATTTAGAAATACACTGGAAACACAAAAATGTGCAAAATGTTCCAGCCTTAGTTGACACCGGGGTGGAGGTCTCTTTGATTTGTGGAAACACTAGGAAGTTTAACGGACAGCATTTCACCATCACACGATTGGGGGTGGGGGACAGACTCCCGCTGTGCAAACCACAGTATAAATGAAAATAGGGAGAACAGCAAAAAGAGAACATACTGTGCTGATTGTGCCTCTTTTGGAATGCATACGGGGAATTGACATTTTGAAAGGAATGACTTTGTATTTGGATGATGGTTGTCTTCAGTTTGGAACAAAAAGACACATTTCAGTGGCAGCCATGAGAGTGGGCAGTTTAAAAATTCCCCCCAGTGAAGGTGCCCCTGGCAACTAAAGTAATTCATTTGAAACAGTACAGCATTCCTGGAGGGCATGATGAAATAAGTGAAACCATAAAAGACATGATTGAGGCTGGTGTGTTAGCTCCAACTACTACTGAATGGAACAATCCCCTCTGGCCGGTTAAACGACCTGATGGGCGGTACAATTAATTAATTAATTACCACGAGCTGAATAAACATACACCCCGTTTAACAGCTGCGGTCCCAGACACCATCGCTTTGATTGAACAAATTCAGAAACATACAGGGACATGGTATGCCAACATCGATATTGCCAACGCATTCTATTCTATACCCTTGGTGCCAGAATGTCAAGAACAATTCTCATTTTCACATGGAGGGAGACAGTTTTGTATGTTGTCTTTGCCAATAGGGTACATACATAGTCCTACTATCTGTCACCGGCTGGTGGCAGAGCACCTGGATTAAGTATGATTTGGTTGGAAAGAGTGGTGGAACGCTTGTAGAGTAAGGGGTGACATCTTGTTTGGGGTCAAGGGCAACAAGTTTTTATGTTTACTTTGTCCTTGGGACAAGTAGGCCCAACCCTCTGCAGCACAAACCCTTTGGGTGCCTGTTTACAGAGAGTGGAACTCTCTGCAGTTGAGGTAATGTGTTTCCAAAAGATAATGCTGTTCGAACTTGTATTTATGGTTCATTATTTGAAAGTCTTCATTATTAGGGTGAGTGCTGTAAATAAATGTTTTAAGGTCACACTTCACTACCGACGTTGGTTCCAGTACAAAAAAAAAAAAACGTGTATACACATATTTGAAAAGTTTAGGCTATGAGGCTAAGTATAATGCTCCCAGAATGCTCTCTGATTAGATGCAAATGAAGTGTCATTTAGTAAAATGTGTTGATGCATGCTAGTATTTCCCAAAAATATTTCTAATGGAAAATCAGTGTAACCATTTTCAACACGATTATGGGAAGCATGAAAATAAACAAACACTGACAAAGCCAACTAATCTGACTTGTTTTTAGAAGTCTTTTAGTTTCATCAATCCGTGTCTTGTTTTGACATGGCTTTTGTAACACTTTATTGTTGTGGGAGTTACCAGGCCCTCAACATTGTAACAAACACTGGCAAAAAAAAACAAAAAGTTTTTGAACTCTAAAAGCACACGTTGCCACCAGTGGCATAAAGGCCCCGCAGCCGCCCTCCAGGGGGCCCCTTCAGCACAGCACCTGCCCTAAGTGAGTCTGGAGAGGGGGCTCCTCCATGTTCATTGCAAAGGGGCACACTCCAGTTTCGTTACGTCACTGATTGCCACTGTAGTTCCTGACACTGAACAAAACTACTTTGTGTGCCAATATGCTCCTTGTGGAAGAGCAGAATGCGATCACTCACAGTAAAGCCAGACGAAAGAGAGAGAAATAGAAGTTTAATAAAAACAAAATGTCTTTGTTAACACCAGACCTAATTAGGGACCAAGACCCACATGTAGGTAGCTTTTTGCATGTCGCAAACAGTGACTTTCGCTGTTTGCGACGTGCAAAAAGCACATTGAGATGCACAAACCCAGTTTTGCGACTCGCAATTAGGAAGGGGTGTTCCCTTCCTAATTGCGACTCGCAGTGCAATGTAGGATTGTTTTGTGACCGCGGGCGCAAACCAATCACAGTTTGCACCCATTTCAAATGGGTGCTAACACTTTCGCAAAAGGGAAGGGGTACCCATGGGACCCCTTCCCCATTGTGAATGAAACTAAAACGTGTCATTTTTCGTTTTTGTAATGCATCTCATTTTCCTTTAAGGAAAACGGGCTGCATTACAAAAAAAAAAAAAAAACTGCTTTATTGAAAAGCAGTCACAGACATGGTGGTCTGCTGTCTCCAGCAGGCCACCATCCCTGTGAGGGACGCCATTCGCAAGGGGGGGGGGGGGGGGGGGGGGGGGGCGCAAATATTGACCCACCTCATGATTATTCATGAGGTGGGCATTTGCAAAGCCCTTGCGAATCACAGATGGTGTCAGGGACACCATCCTACATTCGGATTTGAGAAATTGCAAGTCGCCCTGACTCGCAAATTGCGGGTCGCAAATCTGAACCTACCTACATGTGGCCCCAAATTCTTAAAGTCACAAAAGTGCACCCATGGTATATGTCGTACCCCTATAAAATATTTGTGAACTGTATTTTAGCATGGGTAAATACGATGTGTAGATTTACTCATGTGAAAATCTATTGAGCATTTGCAAGTTCATTTTCCCTCCAGCCACTTTCTTCCCAACCCTGGAAGAAGTTCTAATTCTGCCATTGTCAGGAGTAAATGTCCAACCTTTCTTATTATGGGAAAATATTAGAGAGAAGCTGGTGAAAATCTTTAAAACATGCAGGTTAGTAGGTTTGCAGACTCAAAGGCATTCCAGCCCTGGAACTATTGCTTACTGCGTCCTCCGGCCCCAGTATGCAGATAGGTGGCAAAATAAGGAAATTGCTACAGTAGGGATTGAAACTGCAAGTATTCAAGTCCTACTATGGTAGTAGCTCTGGCATAATCAGAGAGGCTATTATCAGAGCTCTTACATAATGAGATTGCTGCCATAATTTGTCGCCACACTACATGGCACCAAAGGGACAAGTAGATCTTTTTACAGGACAAGTAGATTTGAGAAGCAACCTGTCCCCTGGACAAGTAGATATTTTAATAAATTCCACACCCCTGAACGACCATTTCAAAATGTGAAGTTTTTAGGCATTCAGTGGAATCAGGGACAGAGGTGTTGCCGCAAGCGAAGCAAAATCTTCTTGAGTTTGCCACACCCAGCACTAAGCAGGAGACTCAGAGATTTATTGGGTTGTTTGGTTTTTGGAGACAGCACATCCATCATTTGAGTCAGAATTTGGCCCCTCTGTACAAAGTGACAAGGAAGAAACATGTGTTTGAATGGGGTGAAGAGCAGCAGTGTGCTTTTGATTTAGCAAAGGAAGCAATTCCACAGGCTTTAGACTTGTGGCCAGTGTAGGAGGGAGACATTGAGTTATATGCTACTGTTCAGGGATAATATACAAAAATTAGAGTATGTGGCAAAAACAAGGAAGGACAATGATGCCGCTGGGGTTTTGGACTAGAAATCTACCAGACTCTGGGGAGCGCTATACTCCTTTTGAAAAAACAGCTTTTGGCCCGTTATTGGGCTCTAGTGGCTACTGAGCAAATAATACTAGGTCATAATGTAATTCTGAGACCTGAAATACCCATCATGCAGTGGGTGATGAGTTCACCTAAATCTCACTGTATAGGACATGCACAAGAGGTTAGTATCATACGCTGGAAATTGTGCATAAAAGACAGGGCTCAAGTAGGACCAGTAGGCACTGCAGCCCTACATGAATAGGTGTCACAAGCCCATATACAGGATGAGGAGAGGGTGCAGGAGGTACCACGGGTAAAAGAGTCACCAGTGAGGTGGGGTGAGCCATTTGAATCCTTATCCCCTGAGGATAGGGAGCATGTATGGTTTACTGATGGTTCATCCAAATACGTGGGTACCAAAAGACATTGGAAAGGGGTCTCATAATCCAGTTACCAGAACGTTGTTGACCACCACAGGAGAAGGGAAAAGTAGCCAATATGCAGAGGTGTACACTGTATCAGGCTCTAAAGCAGGAACTGCCTGGAACATTACTGACCCTTGCAAATGTGCTACTCAGCACAATACTATGAGAACTTTGGACTTGTTAATGTTATACTATGGAGTGCCACTCCAGGTCCAGAGTGACAATGGGTCACACTTCAAAGGCAAATTGAAGCAGGACTACTGTTCTCAGCACAATATTGAGTGGATATATCATTCCTTATTATCCACAAGCCTCAGGACTGATTTAAAGAACTAATTTCTTACTGAAAGGCCAATTTGTGAAAATTATCTGCTGGAACTTTGAAAAACTGGAGAGAGCGTTTAAATGAAGCCCTCTAGATTCTGAATAACAGACCTTTAACAATGCTGAAACACCCCTGAAGCTAATGTTAACTCCAGCTTTCCAAATACAACCACCATACCCATCACGTACTGGGAAATAAAACCTGGAGCCTTATCTCCTTACAGAACCACACCCGAATCTGTAGGTCTTGACTTACAAGCTTAGAGACTGAAACAACTAGACATGGCACTTTGTGAAACAACTGTTGGAGTATAGAATCCCCCGGAGCATTGCGATTTGATTGCTCCCAGATCTGGGTTGACACTCAAAGGTGTTCAGATTTTAGGGGGAGTGATTGATGCAGGTTACCAAGGAGAAATCAAAGCTATTCTGTTGAATAGTGGAGAAGCAGATTTATTCATACAAATCGAAGACAGAATTGCCCAACTTGTCATAATTCCAGTGTATGGAGGATTGGTGAGGAAGGGGACTGCCCCAGACCTTCTTACTGTATGTGTGGAGGGAGGTTTTGGTTCAACTGACAAAAACCTTGGTTCTAAATTGTGGGTGTAATCCGCAAAAGCCCCCCAGACCCTGCAGAAATTATAGCAAAGGGCCCCAATAATGTCTGGCTTATCATGAAATCAAGAACACCCCAACCTCAACTTGATTGATTGACCACGTCGCACAACACTTTTACTGTATCTGAATGACAATATTTGAATTAAATTGGTGCAGACCGTGCTCAGCAGATCTAATTTGTGCATGGGCACCATGAGAAGTACTGTGGATATTTTGTCAACGTGTTTGATCGCCATACCAACATCAACAAGCATTTTGTTCGAAATTTTCAATGCCACTAACCTGGATAAAGATGTACAAGAACATGATGTGGAAACCCACTTCAGTCCCTATGAGTATTGCAGGGACTGTCAGGAAGCAACTGATGAGATGTGGGACAATCTCACTCAGATAACTACATACATTACTACTGGTGACGTGTGCTACTACATGTCCTGCAATTCTTGCGACATTGAAAAATACATTAAAATTGCGTTTAGAAAGGAAAACATCAACTACTCAAAACCAATTATCATCTTTGCATTAAATCAATGGCAGTCAGCTCACACCCTCTTGCACCCAAGCATTATCACCCAACAGTCGCCAGGGACAAACGTTCTTCAATGCAGCATGTATCATTCATAGATCTTCACACTACATCTTACTGCATTCAAGGAACATAAGATTCAACCCTTTGACACTAGGACAGAAGACTTACATCAGCACCCAAGGACCGTCATACGTTTTGAGCCTCCAACAATGAACTCACACCATAAGGACCTCCTTTGTCCATATATCTCTTAGCACTCAAGGGGCATGACTCCAAACTTGTCATTTATTTATGAAGTTTCACATAGCAGAGATATTGCCCGAAGTCTTTGCAGGGCTTTACAAAAGCACAATGTCACATGATCAAATGAACCAACCACAGCCATGTCAATGAAAAATACACATAACCACCATCAGTAGAATAAAATGACAGAGACAAGGTAGACGATAAATTGAATAGCAAAAACACATTTCCAAATACATTAATCATCCAGAATATCAACAATCAACCATTAGTCCCAAGCAAGGGATATGAGCAAAAGGATAGTATCTAATGATCAGAAACAGCAGAAACAGTGGAAAGCTGATGGCCATGTGAAATTGATATGGAAGCAGGGCAGGAAAACAGTGTGGGGTAGGATTGTACCATAGAAGGGGACGGACTAAAAGTGTTTTGGCTCATAAGCCTTTGGGTAGTGTTAAATATTCAAGTAACACTTCCTGAAAATGTTTGTACCACTGGGCATTTCTTTTTGACTGGAAGACATTCTAGAAGCACTGTATCAGCACCACGTAATGATCTGACCGCACCAGATTTTCACATTTAAGTTGAGTATGAAAGAATAGAAGAATGTAGAACATCATGAATAATGTAATCTGCCTTATACATATATTACTTTGGCTTCAATAAGAACTGGGATCTCTAAAGCACCAGTTTAATCTGATCACATTGTTGGGTTCCAGAGACAAACATTACCAAACAAGAAGCACTGCTTTCAGTCGAGTATGTGTGCTTCCTCAGGAATGGTGAAAGCTGTGTTGTATGCTCTGGAATCAATTACAAGCCATTGGGGAGTTAAATACCCTGGTCATTCTTTTGGTTCTAGAAAAGAAACATGCTTCAGCAAGTGGGACTGCTTCCGGTGGAACAAGGTATACTTTAGGACACTTGCTCAAAAGAGAGTTGCAACGGACTGTACAAGATTCATGAGGTTTTATGCAGTAATAGATTGCTGAAGCCTGAAGAACAAACTCAGTTGACAAATGTGCACACTTTGCCACTCAACTAATTTGCGTCTGAAGGTTCAGTCTATTACAGAAACTAACAACAGGCATCAGCCACAGTCAATGATGGCAGTTTGCAATAAAGGACACTGAGTGAATCCATCCACTATTGAACTGGTCACTGGCCAAAGATCCTCAATGCAACACTGGTCGTGTAATGTTTATCACCACACACCATCCAAAGAACCTTACTGACCTACTGCAAGAAGGAAAGGACCATCATTCCACACTTTAACATCCAAAGAACATCACCCAAGAATGCACAGATAATCACCCATAAGCTTAGAGGTCGTCAGAGTTACAAAAATCTACATGATGACCTCACTCCCCCTTTCCGCACCCAATTGTCATGCTTTATTATAGGCCCTCACGCACTTGCCAGAAAATTCTCAAGTTGTAAGCGGACCCTTGCAGTAAACTGAAGGAACTTGCAAGGATATGCCAAAACAGAATGTGGCAAGGGATCCAGATTCAATATAATAATCCCAGACACCTACCCAAACGCATTCTCTACTTTACTGGTAGAGAGCTAGTGAGCACCTTTCTGAGGGAACCAACAGTGGGTTCCCCCAAGTGTTTCTCAAGCCCGGATGAGGTATACCAACCAAGACTACAAATCCCAGAAACCGGGTGGGTGTGTGAGGCCATCCCATATATTTTTTTATAAATACCCGCCAGGTCCTGCTTACAGAACTTGAGACTTCAGAAATCATCCGAGATTGGGTCACTATCCACACTGTAGGAGTGCTTCTCTCATATGAGAACCTATAGAAGGGGCACTTTTGTTTTTTGTGTTTCATGATTCGGTAAGGGAGAGTGCAAACGTGTGCCCCTATAGTTACTCTCTACTTAACACAGCCCTTCATTGGACTGGTATTCTCCCACACACAACAGCACTTGACTATTGCCACCCACACACTTCTCCACAGAAGAAGGGTAACTTACAGACTTCTGCACAAAACAATCAGCTCACATACGTCTCCGCCCACGACAGCAGACATTGAGTTGCCTTAATCACTATTATTGCATTTCTGTAACTGACCACACCTCATCTCAAAAATGTCAATCTCCCCTTTAAAATTCATACCTCTACACCCTTACAATATCTTCTCTCATACAACTTATCTAATACTAGCGCCACCCATTTGACTGATTTCACAAATCACTTCCTTCTAAAGACCCTAACCAACTCCTAATAATTTAATTTACCACACAGAAACTGAAGTAAATGCACGGAATGGATGCCTAAGAGCAGAAGACTAATCCCAAACAACACTGAAAAAACGCCAACCTTTGGTTCTGGAGCAGCACGTTACCAGGCGTAAACCGCTTAGACACCTCACCCAGGGCAGCAGACTCTATATAAATGCAATTACAATATGATTTAAAAAAATTAAAAAAAAAAAAAAAAAAAGCTTTCCCTGCTCACAATAATAGTAATACCTTTTTAATAGGTATTAATTTTGTATTTCCGCATATACTAGCATTTAGGAGAATCCACTTGTTGTCACTAAACAATGTGTAACATTCATATAAATCAAACATGCACTGACATTTTAAAGACAAAAAGACATAATCATGTCAACTTTTTGTACAAACCGTTAACAAACCCTGACTAGTGTCCTAATTAATTGGCTCTGTATGTTCGTACATAGCTTATGGACACCAATGAAGTTAGTCTGTAGATGCTGTGCTTCTTCTATCAGAGATGCATAATCTTATAATTAATTCCAATAATATGTACACAGTTTCAAGGGCTTTTGTGATTTATATAATTGGGTTTGAAGTCTCTATTAAAATCATGATTATCCACTTGTGTCATCCAGTTCAAGAAAATAGTGATTTATGGATAATGTAGTCCAGTGAACACATGCCTTCTGAAGTGGGCTTATTTGGTGTACATTTGAATTTTTTATGGCTTACGGCTAGGGCCGTGAGCTTTCGGTGTTCACATCAGCTGGAGTAGTTTTAATCCAATTTAGCATCTCCTGTTCTTGGGTCCGAGAATCTAGAGATTGGGTAATGTAGTCTGGTGAGTTCATGCTATTGGTATGATTGTTTCAGCGATGCACATTCACACAGGAATAAAACACTCAGTTATGGGCTCTGCTCATTTATTCTACATAGCCAATATACCATAATATAAAGTTCACAACTGTGGTGATTTCTAGTTTTCAATCACTGTTACACACTCCTGCAGCTAGGTCTGAGGAAACCAGAAAATTTTGGGTGATGTAGTCTGGTTTGTTCCTACTACTGTGTATATACAGGGAGTGCAGAATTATTAGGCAAATGAGTATTTTGACCACATCATCCTCTTTATGCATGTTGTCTTACTCCAAGCTGTATAGGCTCGAAAGCCTACTACCAATTAAGCATATTAGGTGATGTGCATCTCTGTAATGAGAAGGGGTGTGGTCTAATGACATCAACACCCTATATCAGGTGTGCATAATTATTAGGCAACTTCCTTTCCTTTGGCAAAATGGGTCAAAAGAAGGACTTGACAGGCTCAGAAAAGTCAAAAATAGTGAGATATCTTGCAGAGGGATGCAGCACTCTTAAAATTGCAAAGCTTCTGAAGCGTGATCATCGAACAATCAAGCGTTTCATTCAAAATAGTCAACGGGGTCGCAAGAAGCGTGTGGAAAAACCAAGGCGCAAAATAACTGCCCATGAACTGAGAAAAGTCAAGCGTGCAGCTGCCACGATGCCACTTGCCACCAGTTTGGCCATATTTCAGAGCTGCAACATCACTGGAGTGCCCAAAAGCACAAGGTGTGCAATACTCAGAGACATGGCCAAGGTAAGAAAGGCTGAAAGACGACCACCACTGAACAAGACACACAAGCTGAAACGTCAAGACTGGGCCAAGAAATATCTCAAGACTGATTTTTCTAAGGTTTTATGGACTGATGAAATGAGAGTGAGTCTTGATGGGCCAGATGGATGGGCCCGTGGCTGGATTGGTAAAGGGCAGAGAGCTCCAGTCCGACTCAGACGCCAGCAAGGTGGAGGTGGAGTACTGGTTTGGGCTGGTATCATCAAAGATGAGCTTGTGGGGCCTTTTCGGGTTGAGGATGGAGTCAAGCTCAACTCCCAGTCCTACTGCCAGTTCCTGGAAGACACCTTCTTCAAGCAGTGGTACAGGAAGAAGTCTGCATCCTTCAAGAAAAACATGATTTTCATGCAGGACAATGCTCCATCACACGCGTCCAAGTACTCCACAGCGTGGCTGGCAAGAAAGGGTATAAAAGAAGGAAATCTAATGACATGGCCTCCTTGTTCACCTGATCTGAACCCCATTGAGAACCTGTGGTCCATCATCAAATGTGAGATTTACAAGGAGGGAAAACAGTACACCTCTCTGAACAGTGTCTGGGAGGCTGTGGTTGCTGCTGCACGCAATGTTGATGGTGAACAGATCAAAACACTGACAGAATCCATGGATGGCAGGCTTTTGAGTGTCCTTGCAAAGAAAGGTGGCTATATTGGTCACTGATTTGTTTTTGTTTTTGAATGTCAGAAATGTATATTTGTGAATGTTGAGATGTTATATTGGTTTCACTGGTAATAATTAATAATTGAAATGGGTATATATTTTTTTTTGTTAAGTTGCCTAATAATTATGCACAGTAATAGTCACCTGCACACACACATATCCCCCTAACATAGCTAAAACTAAAAACAAACTAAAAACTACTTCCAAAAATATTCAGCTTTGATATTAATGAGTTTTTTGGGTTCATTGAGAACATGGTTGTTGTTCAATAATAAAATTAATCCTCAAAAATACAACTTGCCTAATAATTCTGCACTCCCTGTATGTTGCACTGGTACACATACAGTAACTAATTACTTGGTTATCGCAGTTGCTGCTCGTTTATTTTTTGTGTCCCAGGGAAGGGTTTTAAGTGGGTCAAGTCTCTGAGTCTCAAACCCAGTAGTAATTAAACATGAACATTTGAACAGGACTCTACGGGGTCCCATATTCAACTTTCATGTCAAAAACTCAATCAATTCCTGAACAATTGTAAAAAACGTTAAGGTAATTCAGATCAGTGATTTAGTTCCCGTCTATATTTTGCATTTTATTTAACCTTGCATTCCCTAAAAGCAGTACTTTAAACAGGAAGGTACTGAGTACCTGCATTTCTTAGCATTGCTGTAATACATTTATTGGGAGAGCACAGGTACTTCTCATGAGCAGTCACTTTAAATAGTGTATACCTGCACTTCTATATTTCCATGTAAAGAACTGCTGTGAGTGTTAGCTGTTTTTCTGATATCGTCTTTCTGAATGTTTTTTGTTTAGCCTACTACTCTTGTAAAGTGCATACTTTCAAATGAGTCTCCTCTGGTGTTTCTGATGAGTTTAAAAAAAATCTGGTGAGGAGGCTGAAGGCAGCGCGAGCTTCCCCCAGTGCCTGCAAGTGCGTCTACAAGGTGTTCAGAATACATGGTCATTCAATATGTGACCTCTGCAGAACGCACAGAGCAATAGTCACGAATTACAGTTGCAATAGTGATTTTTGTGAAAACGCGTGAATGAGGTACACAGTTGTCAAAATACGGACAAGGCAAAAGTGAAAGAAAATAGAGTTCTTACAGGTGAGCAGGCGGGATACAGTGTTTGGAGGGTGGTGAAGTGAAATAGACTAGAGGAAGTACATTCACTAAAGAGTTAGAAGAAGGTGTATATGATGTGGAGAGGAAAAGGGGCATAAAACTCAACAAAGTGAACATAACAGGAGTGAGAGGCTATGAAGACCACTACCACAGGCCTCAGTAATATTTAATTCACAGTCTCACAATTTCAGAATTGAAACATTAGTAATTTACAACAATATCATTGTTGTTACTCATCTACCTTAAACAACACCACCAATAGCCCTTGCTGGATGCAATAACAGAAAGCATAGAGTGGAACCCAAATACCAGTCAGGTGGCACACTATGGGAATAAGAGAAATGTAATTTACGCGTTTAAGCCACACCCTTATTTATGCAGGTCACGCTCATTTTACGAGATCCCCACACACACAAAAAAAAAAAAAAAAAAAAACACACACCTTTATCATCCCACTAAAGCCCTGCCCAAAGAATTGTATGTGGCATGCAAACAGCACGAAATTTGTAATTTAAGGATGTTCAGTATATAACGGGCGATTCCTTAGCTTCGGGTCTAAACCACTGCGATTCGGTTTTCTATTTTAGGAATCTTGCTAGTTGCTTAGTCTCAAATCGCACTTTCATAATTTCATCTGGCACTGCAATGGTAATTATGTATGGTTGTTGATCTCAGAAAATGTATTAAGACAATTTTCTGCGATTCAAACTTTCAGGATCATTAATGCTTCAAAATGCAGTAGGTAAGGAATCATACCCACTTATGGAAAATATGTTTTTTAAAACATTTCAAGAAATTTAAAGTTCAGAGTGGCTATTTTACACGTAATGTTGTACCATTGGTGCAGTTCTGCATCTACCATGATAGATATATATGCTGTATGATTCTTTTTCTGATTTCGTTATGTGTACCCAATGTATACCTTGTTGCAGTTGCAAATGATGATATAAACTACATTTCGAACACTAAACGTACTGAATGTGTGCTGTTTAATCCTTACGTTGTTGCAACTGATTTCCGAACACTCAATGGTCACATTACAGAATAAGCAGTTGCCATTTTACGGTGTCCAGCCCTCAACAATAATCCTATACGGTTGTTGTAGTTCCTTGTTGGATCTCACAGGCCTTTTGTTAATCCTACGCGCAAATTTGTGTCCGTTTAGTGAGGGGTCAATGTTGTTTAGCATTTGCCTGTTCTTACAGATGATCCCCTTTAATAAGATTAGTGTGGATGTTGAACGTGATAACAGAAACGAGTTTATCATTATGTTTCTTTTGCTTAGACTGAAGAAGACATTCCAGTGGATGATTTTCAATTACAACCTTCTGGGTTGTTCCGTTGCTGTCATTTCTCAAGTAATGCTTTTGCGTTGATAAACGAATTCTTTTTTCCCCCCCAGTTTCTTTTCAAACCTAAAAATGAATTATAAGGAAGGCTATCCCAAAAGGTTCCTCTGATAAAAGATCGAATACTACAGAAAATAGTTTTTGTCAGTATTATTACTAAAAATGGCCTCTGTCGCAAATGTGTTGATGTTAGGGTGAAAGCTGCTTGTTGAATCCGAATATGATTCGATTTCAGAGAAGTTGATGAAACGTCTCATGCTTCTTCCTTGGTTTTGTACTTGTACCCCTGTGTGGTCTGCTACAAGTAAAAATCCTTCAGATAAAAAGACCTCAGAATGAAAAACTGAGTGACACCATATAAGTGAACTGGGATCATAAGAAGTACCACATAGGATCAACGGAGCTGTTCAATGCTGCCAACTTAATAAAAAGAAATAAATCTGCGCCCCTCTCACGTTTTTATCCATCACACCGCTAAATGCCTCATTTCATTAGATTATAACTGCACCTCGGTGGTCATAGCGCAAGACATGGATACACTTCCTGTATAGGATCAAAACAAAAAACAACACATCACATTTCCAATCACACACTCTACCCAGTATAGCATGTTACCCATTAAGGCAAACAATTCAGCGGTTCACGCTGAGACAGTAACACTATCTAAACGCTGTAATACAGTACACTCCCAACCCCCTTCGAGGTTCATTAACATTTCACGTTGCAGTCATTCAGCACCCTTCAAAACCCAAGCATTTCTATTCTCCTTTCATCACTTAAAGTTCAAAAAGGCTGTTGCTCGTACAACGTCTCACCCCCTGGGTATTTAGTCAAGGACTGTCATTTTCTTTTCATATTAGAGGATCAACTTTCCTGTTCAGCCCTGCAGATCTGCCTACCCCACTGGACAGCAGGGTCATCACTAAGAGCACAATCCCATCATTCCCATGAACGGCCCCACTCCGCGACCCAAAACAAAGAAACTTTGAAATGTTGCCATGTCTACCTCCACGCCCCACCATGATCTCTACGGGCTGTCTGTACTTTGCTTTTTGCCCTACCACCTCCTTTATCCCCACACACAGCAGCACCTTGTCCTCCCAGGCGGCGTCGGTCCTTAGTGCCTTAGTCCAAGGAGACAACTTGGCACCACCGTTGGCCACGGCCTGCTCCTCTTTCCGCTTGGCGCTGTTCATCCTAAACCGATGCAGGGCCCGGCTTAAGTGAGAGAGTGGGCTACGGGGTCATTTGAGCCACGGCTCACGCACAGCTCAGCGTAAACCTGGCGGCCTAGCAAGGAAAGGGAAAGGGGACTATCAAAACAATGGACAGAGTTGAGAGACTAAAAGGGACTACTAGTACGTTTTATGCGACACCGTTGATAGAGCGGCCATATTGAAAAGTATATCTCCTTGCCATGTTGACACTAAAAAGCATTCATTCTACAAACACATTAAATAGTTTGTGAGATATCTAAATTGCAAAAAATATTCGATCCTTATATTTGTTTTAATAGACTTTTAAATATATTCATAAATAGTTATTAGTACATTATTTTTAATTAAAGTATCAAACTTTTTTTCTATTACGCTTCCATACAACAGCTTTCTTAAAACTCGTGTTTTAGCAGTTTGGCATCCTTGTCGCACCTCCTTCCCAGAATTCGTCGAAATGAACCGTGAAATGTCACTACAGCGTGAAGCATATCGATCAATCTGAGAAAAGAGTTGCATTATTAGTAGGGTGACCAGATTTTGAGGAGCAAAAACAAGGACAAGTCAGACATGAAAGAAGGACTAAAGACTTCACTCTCACTTTTAAATATGGCCTGTCCCGTTTTTTTTCCGCGTAGCTTTGTGAATGTGTGCCTACACGTATGTGTGTGTGTGTATGTATATATATATATATATATATATATATACACACACAACACACACGCACACATTTACAAGACTCCATATATAAAATTTGCTATGGCTTGACCTCCCACCCTGCACCCACAACCCGCCCTCACCCACCTCTCTCTGCTCCCCACTCTGTCTCAGCTGGGAGCAGACAGGGGACTGTGTTGCCTTACAGTAACAGATAAATTACTTTAACTATTTCTTACTTTACTTATGCTTTCCTACATGATTTGACCTTTGTCCCAAAAACTGGGACATTTATTTAATTATCTGACTTTTGTCCCAAAAACCGTGACATTTGTTTAAAATTCAGATTTTCCTAGCTTTAGTGAAGGAAAGTCTAGATTTTATTAAAGACACGGAGGTGAGTATTATCCCACCGCTTTTCTTAATCCTCCCATTTCTATTTCAGTGCTGCGTCCCCTGCTCCACTCGCTGCTTCATGAGGTTGTTCGTCCTTCCATCAAGTTTGATCCTCAAGAAGTCCCTGCTTCTGTCACTCTTCATGAAGATCGGCCTCTCTCTTCCTGTCGCTTTGTGGACCGGCCGAATTCGGTTTCCCCTTCAGCTCTGGACATTGCGAAATACTTTTTTACTTTATTGATGGATTTTTCCATTATATTGATTATTATTCCATTGTTTCGCTTCCCTTGACATGCTCTCGCAAGAAAAGAGGGCTTGCTGCTCACAGTTAAGACACTTATTGAGGTTGTGAGCATGCCATTGGTCATTCCTTTGTGACTTCACATGTGACATATTATTTTGTTGATTCATGGGATATGTAGTTCGTATTGTAGTGTTTTTTCTTGGCTGCTGTTGATATTACTAGCACCTCTCTAGTTCTGCATTAATTGTTCGAAACGGAAGCCAGCGTGGCTCTTTACAGTCTGTGCACACTGCTGCAGTGCATACCTGCTCGCTATGCCAGGTTTCCAGGTGCTGTTCAGAGAGCCTGGGATCAAAGAAAAAATAAAAGATTCCCTTGGCTAGGGTCAAAGCCCTGGGTCTGGCTTTTTTTGATCGCGAGGCTGTGGAGGAGACACCGCGCCCCACTGTCGCTCTCTGTGCTCCGATTAATTCTTGTCGCCTCCTGCCAAAAAAAGCCCTGGGAGGGTGGGGGTTGAAGTAGGGCCCACAGTGAACATAGCTGGTAAGTTTTCAGATTGCTAATGTGTGACCTTTTCCATTATTGGGTTTGCTTATGTGTGACATTTTAAGGCCATATGTGTGACACCGCGTGACACTTTATCGTGAGTTGTATAAAGCAGCTATACCCATGAAATAAGGTAAATACTGGAAAACTCTTGCTTTGCACATTAAAATGCTTTAAAAATCACCTTAAAACAGCCCAAAAAACAAAGCGATCTTCCGTGGAAAGCAAAAACAGACTGAAGATTTTAGTAGGACACCATTTCATTCACAGAGCAAGTACCCCAAAGACTATCTTTCATTAGACACAATGGAACATTGTCAGACTCCACCACAAGGAAGTTCTAAAACATATTCTGAAAAATGTTACGATTTTTCTGGGCACAGTGTTAAAAATGCTGAGTCATAATGTTTTAAATTACCATTTATGGAAAATGTACATGTATTATTGACAGATACAAAATTCATTTATTCGGATTCCTTTGTTTCCAAGTTGGCTATAGAATGCTATGAATATTGGTTGAAGTTGATTGACTAAAAAGTGTGTGGGGAACAAAAAAGTGGCAAATAAGGGGAAAGGAAGCTTTGTTCAGAACATGCCAGATACCTGTTCAAATGGCGACCTACCTCATGAGTATTAATGAAGTAGGTCATTTGCAACCCCACTGAGAATCTCTAAATGTGTCTGAGACAGACTTGTACATTTTGTTTTGGAGTCTCTAACAGCATTTCACAATTAATTACAATTAGAGATTCGCAAAATGAAATCGCCATACATTTGGCCCAAAGTATTGTAAACTTACATTTTTCATAAAAAGGTAAAACATAATAAAGTGACACTGTACCTTCTTCAGTAGTCTGAAAATATGTTCATTGTTATTTGCCACATTTAGATGGTGTTTTGCTTTTGGATACAACAATGCTAAAAGTTTACACAGGTAGTTGTCTTCTTAATAAAAATTATGTTTACAGGACCTGCATTTTTCAAAAACTAAACAAAACAGTTTGCAATGTTTGAAATTCTGTTTTTCTATATTTGTGTGTGCATGTATTTTTTGTTCATGTGGCATGATGGTAAAGTGGCAATCCATGACATGAAATAGCTGACAATTCTATGTCAGGACCGGAGGCTCAGATTATGCTTCTCTTTCTAAGCTTCATTCCAAAACAGCAGCCAATAGGAGAAGATATTATAGAATCAAAACATATCCCAGAGTTCAAAGGATAACACGTCATGACCATAGAGATAACAGTATATGAACATCCGAGGCAACAGAACTTCCTCTTTCTTTGCTGCTTCCGCAGCCAGTTAAGTGCCTCTGCATATATCGTTACTGTTACTGACTTTGTGCATACTGTATTTATTTGTGTAGCCCTGTATATTTTTCGGGCGCTAGCGCTGCCGCGGGGTGTGATTTTACTTGTGGAGCGGGAGCTGGTTAGGAGGCATCGCCGTTACTTCCTTCAGCCCCTCGGGGCTCGGCAGACAGCCTCATAAACGCGGACTCGTGCGTGTTTACTCACACACTAACGTGCGCGCTCTTCTCTACCGCCCGTTTCGAATCCGGATTGTAGATCGGAATGGTGCGATTTGAAGGAGCGAGTCAGCGTGTTCATTCCTGACAGGATTCTTCAGCGCTCTGCCTCAACTGGGCCATAAATATTTAAAATTGCTCCCTGACGCCTTGAGACCTCGTGATTGGCTCAAGGTTGAAAAAATTTGCGTAGGCTTTGCCTAGAGTGCTGCTCCCTCCACACTTTATATCTTAATTACTTAACCTGCTGGGGTTTGCACTCCCCCTAACTGTAGTCTTTGGCTACATTTGAATTTACACGCCTTGGGACATGTTTATCATTACCATCATGGCTCATTCTTACTCCTACGAAGAGAAGGAATATTTTGGGAGTGAATCCCCATCCTTTGAGGAAAACCTGGTTGGTGCCTTGGATAATAGCGTCCAGCTCTCAGTAAAGAAGACGTTAGCAAAGGCTCTTGGCCCTTTTACGCACCACTTTGAGAGCTTTGCGCGCTGTAAAGGATGGCTTCCGCCCATTAAGCCTTATGAGGAACCCCAAATGAGCCAACCCTCTACATCTAAAGGTAAATCAAAGGCCAAAAGATGGGTACACTCAGAAATCTTTGACAGACTGTCCGCCTCCATTCAAAATGAGCATGGATATAGCTCCTCTCAACAGCATGACGCTTATGGGACAGATCAGTCTTCTGACCATTCTGCCTCCAAATTCTTGTCTGACTCTGAGTCAGAGGTGGCTCCCGGTGACCTCCCCGGGCCAAGCAAACAGAGAAAGACAGACAAATCTAACAGCCCAACTTCTAAAACCCCTCGGGTGTTGACCTTTAATCCAGAGGATATTATCCACCCCCGCTCCTCAAGCTGGACTCCGCTTCCGGAAGTGGCATTGTACCTCCAAAAGCACATCAGGGCAGGTTTCGACAAGGAGGTGAGAGCAAGGTTATGGTGTCCATAATAAATATAGCAAAACATGTCACCATAATTTTCTTTTGATTGATAAACATCCTCACTTTCAAATACAGTAAAATACTGCAATTCTGTCATCATAGAATCAACTGTTTTCACATCCGGAAACAACTCCGGGTATTATTACATAATTCATAGAAAGTTTAAACACATATGGTATTTGAATGACCTTAGTCGGGCCGTATATGTCAAATGTGACTTTATCACAAACAATCCCATCAGAAATTGGTATAGCGGAAATGTTAATGAAAGACAAGTCTCTGCGGACCTTGGGTTTTAGGACCTCATCCACCAGCTCAACCGTTGATCGTTCAGGAAGGTAATGACCATGGATCAGTAGAAAGAAAGTAATAACAAAGCCAATCGAAAGGAGGAAAGCTAATATAGTCAAGGAAAGCCACAGATAGTTTATGGAAAAATAAAGTAATTTGTTTTAAGGTAGTTTATCAACTTACGTGTTGTTGGCAGTTCGGGTGTAGAAGAGGCAAATGAGTCAGAAAATGTGCCATTAATGTCAGCAAAGTATCCAAAAGCAGTTTGTGCAAAAACTGGAGCAGTATTTGAAGGAGGAGGTAGGGGTCTCCTGCGGTGGTTCACTGTAAATGATGCTATCCGTTTGTGTAAAAGTCAAGTCAAATCGATCAGCGATTTCCGTGTTGTAATACATGTTAGTGGAACTAATGTAGGATCATTTTCCACCCTCCCTAAGCTCGGAGAGGTGTCAGAGTTGCTGCTTAAAACTTGTATAAAACCGACATCTTGACCAGTAGGGAGAGGGATTCGAGACTACTGGTTGTTCCTCATGGTCTGCTGTGCAGGATCGTCCACATGGTGTAACTTGACAGTGTCTATGGAGACAAAGCGGATTGCTTTAGAACCAGGCAGAAGTGGTAGAATGACAGTTCTGGTACCATGTATTCCCAGGACTGGGGCTGGTGCACAATAGGAAGGACCAAACTCCTTTTCACAGGAACTTTTTCACATACTAGATCCCCAACCTTTGGAATCCAACCGGTAGATGTTATTGGTACATCCTTAATTCCTACGGAGGCAGTACTGGCAGAAGCGTTGTCGTCATGGAACTGTTGTAATTCCTGCAAGACAGTGGCACCTTCATTTATGTCAAAAGGTGTTTCTGCCGCCTCAACACCAGTACCATCAAGATCTAGAACATGCATTTGAGTTCCAAACAGGCACTCATATGAAGTACGACCCCCCAGGGACCTTCTAGGCAGATTATTAATTGTTCTCCGGACTCCATACAGGTGATTGAGCCATCTACGACCTGTACCTAATACTCTGACTGTTAAGGATTGCTTTAAATCTTGGTTTCATCGCTCCACAACACTATTTCCCTCGGGATGAAATGGAGATGAGTAATGGAGTTGGACCCCTTACGAAGCCATGGCAAAAGCAGGGTCTTGGTCCGAGTGGAAAGTGGAGCTGCATACGTGCCGGTAAAGACTTGCAAATCTTTAATAACAGTCCGAGCGCCAGCCAAGCGTTTTGGTCACACCCATAGAAATCTGGAGCAGGAGTCAACAGCGACTAAGATGTATTTGTATGCACTGTCCGGTGTTAGGGTACCACAATGGTGCAAGTACACACATTGTAATGGTTTGTTAGAAATTAGGAGGGGTGTCTGTGGTAGGCGTTTGACAGTAGACCCCTTAATTTGTTGGCAGATATCACAACAAAGGGCATACTGCTTGGTCTGTTTGCATAGACCTGGCCACCAATAATGAGCCTGCAATAATGATATTGTAGCTGCCACACCAGCATGGGCAGAGGCAACCCCCTCATGTCCTGCTTTGATCAACTCTGGTCTTAGGTCTTTATTGGGAATTACTCAAACTCACACACCTGGTATTTTTACTTCTGCATCTAAGAAGACTCCCATTCGGTAGGAATAGTTAGCAGGAAATGCTTTCGGTAAAGGTGTGCCTTCAGCTGTGGCTTTCACGGCAGCCCATATGTTATCGTCCACTTTCATTCCAGAACGAGTTACTACAGCAACAGAAGCTGTAGCTACTGCTGATTTGGCTGCTTCATCAGCCAGCATATTCCCACAAATGTGTATTCCAATGCACTGGTGTCCAAGTGTATGTACAACATGGACATTTGTGGCGTTTCCTTCAGATCCGCTACTTTCCCCCACAGAAGTCTGTGTTTGATGGTGTTACCTTTGGAATCACTGAACCCATTCCGGCGCCAGTAATGCAGATAATCATTGAAGGACTGGACACAAAAGTACGAATCACAGACAATCAGTGTTAGCTGTGCAGAATCCGTATGTTCCTGTGTCATCAACAGAGCCTTTAGCTCTGCCAGTTGTGCAGTGCAATCCCCTAAGGTTTGCATGAAAGTATGTTGTGGATAGAACTTACTGCCCTCCATATAGCCGCATACGACTGTGCAAGCAGCGGAGTATTGATGCTTTGTGCCTATTGCAGGTTGGGGTGAGCCATCGGTGTACATGGCTCTTTGGTACTGATCAATATGCAACGTATTTTCTGGAACTGGGTATTCTAGTTCATACTGTAAAAATTCTTGTGTTTGTAATTTTGGGTCAAAAATATAGTCAACATCAATGGCTGTCAGAGACGTTACCCATTGGATCCAACGTGGATGTAATGCTGTAGCATTTGGAATGCTGGTTTTTGTAACAGCCTCAAGGGCTGGGATTGGAGACACAACAATAATGCATTTCCCCTGGGGTAGAGGTCTTTCTTTAAAGACAGCCATCTGAACAGCAGTGAGAATTTTCTCAGTGGGAACAAAAGTTGTTCTGCTGTCGAATATAGATGTGATTTGTATGACATTGGGACTGTCTCACCTTCATTGAGTGTTACACAGGTGAAACCAATGGCACCAGCAATTACTCTGATGACCAGATTTTTTTTATTGTCCCTTGCGTGTAAGTGTTGTGCTGCAAGCATGTCTTGTTGCAATGCTCTGAGAATGCATGTATGTTCGACGTATTAAGTCATATAAGGGTTTTATGTGTGATGCGTGATCTGGAATATAAGTTCTGCCAAAATGTAGGAAACCCAATGAGGACTGGAGTTTTATAATGGTATTTGGAGGTTGTAACTGTGTGCATTTTTCCAAAAATAGTGGCGCTAGGCTCTTTCCTTCACTTGATAATTCGTATCCCAGAAACAGGACGCTAAGGAAGGCTATTTTTGCTTTTTTTAAGTTGAATTTATAGCTGAATTCGGCAACTCCCACAACAATGCGGGCTACCCGTCTCAGGTGATAGAAATCTTATACATAGGACAATGCCTCAGGGTCAATGTCGTGTAATATTGAAGTTACACGAGCTGTAACTTCAATATTGGACTGTTCTTATGCCCCTGTGGTAAACGACAGAATGTTTTTAGGGAGCCTAGTGCGCTGAAAAATGTTATGTCTCTACTCCTAGGCGCTATATTTTGGCAGAATAAACCATTTGAAATATTCAATGTTGTTTTGTATTTTTTGCGCAATATGTTGTTCATAAGTGCTGAGCGCATATGACTATTTAAGTGTCTGTAATCTAAAACTATTCTGTATGAATGGTCCGGTTTAGATACAGGGATTAGAGGATTATTCATTGGTGAGACAGAGTTTGATTTCACCCTGGTACTCTAGTTGTGTGACGATTTCCCTCACTGGTGCTTTAGCATCATGTTTTATTGGGTACTTGAGTTGAGGTTGGGGTTGATTCTTAATTGGAATTACGTGATGGGGGAATCTTTATCCCATCCTACGTGGTTGCGATATTACGCGGGTGCCTGCACCAATGCCCAATCAATGGCATAGGACTCTGCGAGCTCATCCGGAACAAGAGGCGAGAAATAAGGTTTGATAACCTCTTCCCCATATGGGGAGGTGCAGACAAATTCAGGTGGCCAATCCCTTTCAGCCAGAAGAATATCATATATGTTTACGACGCGGTACCAAAAGATTGCGTCGATTGTGCGTTCAATGTCTCCTTCTAACTGTAACGTTACTTTGTACACCCTGTCAGGCGTGGAGACACTTATGTCTGCAGTTTCCACTTGTAAGAACTCATCAGTTGCTATCACCTCCAGATGCTCTTGAAGATTCCGGTGAACTCCTGTGACCTCTGCTGCGCTGTCTAGCAGAGCTAGCGCCCACGTCTTGTTCTTCAATAGAGCCCTCTTCTTGAGTGGCATGACGAATCGCAACTGCTGCCACGTTTTTCTTTTTAAGTTGTGTTTTGTGTTGGGGAAGTTTCTCTTCTTTTTAACGGAAACTTCTGTAGAGCGTTGTGATTCCTGTCTCGATTTCACGTACTCAGTGCTTCGCTCTGACAGCCCACGTCTCACTGTGCTTTTCCAGTGAGTCCTGAAAGAAACGGGATTGGCGTGTATCAGTATATTGATATCTGTCAGGCGTCTTAATATTATCTCTATTTCTGAGATTATATCTATTCTGTGGGGTCTCTGTACGCGGAGATTCTCCCCTTTCTTTTTTGGGTGTTTGTTGTTTTTTATCCCAGCGTGTTTTAGAACCCTCAGGTGCTTGCTTGGTAAAATCCTTGGTAAAATCCTTATCAGATTTACCCTGAAATTGTGGTTTTATGGGTCTGGCCCCCAATCTATCTCGACCAATACTAAAGTGGGTCTCCCCAATAATCTTTGGCAGCTCACGTTCTTGGTCCTGTGTAGGAACGTCCCGGAGCCGCATGCGCACTGCTACTGCAACTGCTTCCCCTTTAAGGTTAGTTAATATGATTGAAGATACAGTAGCAAAATTGCCCGTGAGTTGCATCCCTAAGTCCAGGGCCGGTGCAGCCCCGTGTACATCCTGAATTTGTTTTCACAGTTCCGTAAGATTGGCAAGTGTCGGTGTACTGTGAGCGGTACTATACAGCGTGGCAAATACCATGGCCCAAGTATTGCAGTTATCTACTGTGGGAACCATCCCAAATGGCAAGCATATAGTTAATATTCTATGCTTATCCTGAGGTCCTGTATGGGGAAATGCTGCTTCCAGTGCATTTATTTTTTGAGCTAACCAAAACGGAAACTCTTCTCGTTTGGCGGGTACCCTACCCATGATCGAATGTACAGTTGCAGGATTAATTCCTGGCGTTACTGCGTGTTGATGTACTGGGGCAGCACATGCTGGGTTTTTATTTAATTTTTGCATTACAAACTGTACTAATCGCCTATATATTTTTGTAAGCTCAGCATATAAGCTGCGGACTTCAACTACCATCAAGGTTGCTGCATCAGGGTGCAGTGTACATATGGTCAATAAAGGCCAGGTAGGACCATCATTACTTAGAGGACCTAACGTGCAGGATTGTATGTGGTAGGGCGCCATCAAGCCAATTATTATGGCCCTCATTATAAACACCGCACCGCCGGCAGCGGCGGTAACAAACGCCAACAGAGGAGCGGTCCGGACTGCCAAATAATGAACCAACTGAAACACAGGCATCCTGATCCTTGCCATATACCTCCACGACTGAGACCGCCGACGAAGACGACGACGGTAAGCACCGCAACCTACTAACAAGGGAAGAAAGGGCACAGTTACATACCCACCCTCTCCACCCACCCTGCAACGCTCCCACAACCCTTCAGAACAGCACAATCTATAAATCCTACAGCAAGAGGTACTTACCCGATACAAGGCAAATCCAACCTGCCCAAAGTACCTACAAATGCCCCACACCCGCAAACAATGAAACAAGAGACCAGGGATCAAGAGTGCGCTGCCAAAACACAGGCCACACATAAATGTTTAATGCAGCTCTCTGAGCAAACGATTCACATTAAGGCCAATGGCCAGTTCATAGTGCAATACTTTTTTGGGCTGCAATGGCCCCAACCTGACTCCCAAAAGTGCTACGGTACTCCACCTTATAGAGGCAACAATGGGGTATCCAGGCACCTCAGGGACCATGGGCAGGGGGTGGTGGGGGTGGGTATTTACGATGGGGTGGGCCTTGGATTTGCATTCGGAAGGTGGAGGGGGTTTGGCCTTGGAAGGTGGGGGACTGTGCTTTGACTGGGTGGAGCCAGATGGAATTGGCTGTGCACAGGGCTTCTTCCTCTCTGGGGAAGAGGGCAATGGAATGAGAAGGGCAGACATGGGTGGGCTGTGAAGTGGAAGGAGTGGGAAGGGCAAGGAGGTGTGCACATTTAGGGACAAGACGGGGTGGGCCAGTGGGTTGGAAGGGGTCAGCACGGGAGAGGAAACTATTTTTGGAGCAATGGGTTGGACCTGGAGGAGGGTGTGGGAGGTGAGGCAGAGGGTGTGGACGTAAGTGGTGTAGGCGTGGGCGTTGTGGGTGTAGGTGACTGGACAGTATACTGAAGTGCAGTGGATGTGTGATGGGTGGGTGTTTTGGTGCAGTTGTGTATTTTTGGAGGGGGTGGACACAGTGGGACAAGACAGGCTGCAAGTGTGAATGTATGTTGGGTGGGTGTCTGCAAGTCTGGTGAGTGTGCTGCATGTGTCAACAGTAGTTGTGGTGAGTGGAAGTGTGGTGTCTGGGGTGCATGTCTGGATGTGTGCTATTGTGGTGAGTGCAGGAATAGGCTCAGAAACAGTGACTGAAGGTGCAGTGCCTGGGGGTGTGCATGTAGAGGTGACAGACAGGGAGGCGGAAGAGGTGGGCACACTAGGGGAAGTGGATGTTGCTGTGTGTGCATGTGTATGTTGGCTGTGTGAATGCTTATGGTGGGAGGTGTGGTGCTTGTGTTTAGAAGTGTGCTTCTTGTGTGTTGAGGTGTTTGACTGCGTGTCAGTTTGTGTGCTTCGGATGGGTGAAGGTAGTGGGGTGCTGGAAGGGGTAGAGGAGGTTGGAGGGGGGACGGAATGACCAGGGAAACTGGCTGCCTTCAAAGAGGAGGCCAGAGCCTGAAAAGATCTCTGTAGGCCAGACACAGCACCGTGAATGCCATCCAGATAGGCATTGGTCTGCTGCATCTCTGATGTTAGCCCCTAGAAGGCATTGACAATGGTTGTCTGCCCTACAGAGATGGTTCTCAGGAGGTCAATAGCCTCCTCCGTGAGGGCAGCAGGGCTGACTGGGGCAGGGGAGGAGGTGCCTGGGGCGAAGGAGACGCCCACCCTTCTGGGTGAGCGGGCACAGGCAACTCGGTGGGGGGCAAATGGGAGAGCGGTGATGGCATGGGGGTGGAGGAAGATGATACAGTAGGGGTGTGCCCACTAGGGTCCGCCACCGCCAGGGAGCCCCCGTCGGTGGAGGTATTGGAGTCACTACCTCCAGTGGTAGTTGCCTCCCCCGTGGTACTACCCTCGCCCTCCAACTCACTGGTCCCCTTGGCGTCGGATGACTCTGCCTCTGAGGATCTGTGGGCCACTGCATCCCCACTCGCCGGTGCCTCAGCTCCCTTGCCAGATGATGCTGATGTACACAAACAACACAAGAGAACAGGGGTGGGGAGACAAAACAGGAGAGATACTTGTAAATAGCTGAAAGGAGTGATCATAGTGGTCATACATACACCCACCCAGAAGACCCTCCAACAGGCAGCACCTTCCACTATACCATGCCATGCCCCTGACTAGTGACCAGAACCCTGCTCTACACCCATTCCCTAAACAACCTAAGGACCCGAAGTGTAGGAGACCTGACCCAAACACCCCTACTCCCTACGGGGACCATCATGTAGATGGACATCAGTCAGAGTCCCTGCAACTAAGCAGCATAAACCCAAATGCACACACAGACATCCATCAAGGGTTAAATATCTGGTATGTGTACTCACCCCTTGTGACTGCTGTGCAGCCTTCAAGGGCCCATCCAGGTCTGGGTACGCCTCCGCCAGGCTAGCTAGACGTCCACTATGGGACGGACAGTACAAACAGACTAACAGGACATACGCACGCAAAATGTCATGAACCATGGCCCATGCAGGGTCAGAGGTGCACACATATGTACTGCCAACACCATCCATTACACACAATCATTGCCCACAATCCCCTGACTCACTTGAACCTCTGGCCGTCCATAGCGCTTGGCGTACAGGGGCAGGACACCGTCCACAAGCCTCTCCAATTCCTCCTGGGTGATGGCAGGGGCCCTTTCCCCTGCAACAAAAGCCACTTCCAAGACCAGAGGCAGGACACACCAGTACACTCAGTGGAGTACCTGCTTGCACGAGATCAGGGAGTCAAGTGAAGTTTGGGTGACAAATTTGCGTACGTACCACGGCGGTGTGCACCGTCACCGCCTGCGGCGATCATGATACGCCAGGATTCCCTATTGGCATCCATGTTAACCAATGACTGTGCGCATGGCGGTAAACACCACCTTACGCTGTTACGTCAACTGCTAGCGGTATGAGGTCACTTCCACCACGAAAGTTCTGGATTACAGGGGGCAGACAATTTTGACCTTAAATACGCATTTATGATACTGCTATCTGCACATTGCAGGCCATAATGTTCACCTAACACACCTATGCATGTGACCACTAACAATACCACACATGACAAACCCTGATCAATAATTATGGTCTAGTTGATGATATGTCAAAAACATTTAGTATTTGAGTCCCTACAATCAAGTCTGCCGTGCTCAATGACTGACAATGTGTGCCGATGTATGTGTGTTACTCACACGTGTTTAAAATTCCTTCTAGGTACAGACCCTTGTGGCGAGGAAGGGCCCCATCAATGTACAGACCACTTGTGGATATGCGGACCATGATGGAGCATCACATCATAATCGATTACAGACTCACCCTTTCAACTATTCTCGAACTTTGTGCATTACTGGATCCTGCACTGACTCCGGCAAATCATAATCAGCATGTCATCCCTACTGAAGTGCAGGTGCTCTCTGCACTCCATTTCCTGGCCACAGGCTGTTTTCAAGTGACAGTGGGCATGGGTGCTGGATTTTCACAGCCAATGTTCAGTATGACACTGACAAGATTTCTGAATGCATTTGTATGACACCTGCACTCCTATGTGAGGTTTCTCCAAAGTACTGACCTCCCTGTCATCAAGTCTGACTTCTATGCGTTTGCCAATACACCCCATGTGATAGGTGCCATCAGTGGCACCCACATACCTATGATACCCCCAAGTGTCAGTGAACAGGTGTACAGAAACAGGAAGAACTTTCACTCCATGAACATTCAATTGGTATGTACTGCAGACCAGTACATCTCACATATGAATGCCATGTTCCCCAGTTCAGTCCATGATTCCTTTGTGCTGAGGAACAGTAGTGTGCCACACATGATGGAACAACTATAAGAGGACAGAGGATGGATCATAGGTAGGTGTTTCTGTCACTAACTGCCACCTAGCAGACAGCCAGCCTGTCTGACTCTGAGGCTTGACAATGACTGCTCTGTTTTGCACCTTTTTCTAGGTGATTCTGGCTATCCCAACTTGTGTTGGCTCCTGACACCAGTGAGGAATCCTGGTACAGATGCAGAGAAGAATTACAATGAGGCCCTTGGACGTACTAGGAGGGTGATAGAGTGCACAATCGGTCTCCTGAAGGCTAGATTTCGTTGTCTACATATCTCTGGGGGTTCCCTGGCCTATGGGCCCGAAAAGGTGTGTAGAATAGTGGTGGCCTGCTGCATGCTGCACAACGTGGCAGTGAGAAATTCTATCCCCCTCTTGGAGGTGGATGGTGCTGTATATCCAGACCAGCTTCCGCAGAGAGGGGACGAGAGTGATGGTGATGATGAGGAAGGGGAAGATGTCAATTCCAGGACCCAACTGATACAACTCTACTTCCAGTAACTATGTGGGACTAAGGGCTGACGTTGGTGTTTGTGAAACATACTGGCAGTGTGCCTTGTCATCTGGGGGGGATTGAATGTACTAATTGCAACTGTGTCCAGGACTGCATAGGACAGAATACAATGTAGTGGTTCGTTTTGTTAACATATTTAGGCACAACAACATGAAAGGTGAGTGTGTACTTTCATGCTACGCAGGTACAAATAAAGTAGTTATCAGCCAGTTGCATCATACTTCACTTTGTTCACACATTATGACAGGGGACAGTGTTACAGGTGTGATATGTGTTTTATTTGGTGCAGGGATTGAATAGAGCAAATTACAGTGATGGCAGTTGGTCATGGGTGGTTATCCTAAATGCCAACATGGTGGCAGCCTTGTTGTAAGTATTGTTAGGTCCATAAATGCTTACATGAGTTCTTATTGATTGTTAGCACTGTTTGGTGGTTGATTCTGTGGGATTGTTGGTGGACAGATTGTTGCAGAGTCACTTCTTTGAGGGGGCCTTGTTTTTGGCAGGGGTTCCTGTCCTATACCTTGGCCTGAGGGTCCGTTTGTGCACCTGCTGTTAACCTACAGGGGATGAGATGGTTGTTCCTTGTGTTTCCTCAGGGTAGTTTGTGCGATGTTCCTGCTGATGCTGTCATTGTCCGATCTGTCTCCTGTGCTGTAGTGGGGGCCTCCTGTACTGTGTGGGTCTCAGACTGGGTGTGTACAAGCTGCAGCAGTGCTCCTGCTATGCTGGCCATTGTGGCGTTGTGCATTTTCCACTGCTCCATAGCCTCTTGGTGGTGTTCCTGCTGCATCCTCTGACTATGCTCCAGGGTGGATACTATCTGGGCCACTCTGTCATGGGTATGCTCGTCGGCCCACAGGACCTCAGAGATCACGTCCTGGGCTGCAGCATCCATCCTCTGGCCTCCCCCCTGGGCCACTGATGCCCTCCCACTGGGCCTAGCCCCCTGTGCCTGTGTCCCTTGCACTGGTCTGGCAGAGCCACTTGTATTGCGGCCATTGTCTTCCTGCCTGTTGTTCCACTAGTCTGTGGACTGGATACACAGGTGTGTGGATTGTTGCCCTGGGCTGATGTTCTTGCCTGGGTCGTAGGGGTGTCAGTGGTATCCTGGGTGGGGCTGCTGGGTGGTGACAGTCCAGGACTCTGTGAGGGGCCAGCCTGCTCATCAGTGTCCAGGGTTCCATCCCCAGTGTCCTGTGAGGTGCCTCTGTCTCCCTGAGGGGCACTGGCACTCCTTGTCCTGTCCATCACGGTGGCATGGGTGGTGGTGCCTGTTGGACATGTCTGTTACAAATGCATGATCGGATGGGGTGCACAGGGCTGGGCTGTTTTGTGCAGGTTTTACACTTTGGGACCATGCAGGGTGCCTTTGTGAAGTTTGCACTGCATTTTGCTTAGGATGTGGTGGTGCATTGTGGGTGGTGTAGTGCCTTTGTGATTCCTTGCAGGGGTAGGTGGCTGTGCACAGAGGCCGGGATATGGGCCTGTTAGTGGGTTTGTGGGCATGCAGGGTGACTGGGTGTTGTGAATGTGGGCTGGGTGGGGTAGTGGTCCTGGTGGATGTTGGAGGGGTGGGGTGGTGCATGCATTCCAGGTGTTATGGATATGGGGTAATTGTAAACAACTTACCCAAGTCCATTCCTCCAGTGAGCCCCGCAGGGTGCAGGACGGCCAGTACCTTTTCCTCCCAGTCAATCAATCAATCAATCAAACAATTTGTAAAGCACGCTACGTACCCGTGAGGGTTTCAAGGCGCTGGGGGGACGGGGAGCTGCTACTGCTCGAAGAGCCAGGTCTTGAGGAGTCTTCTGAAGGAAAGCAGGTCCTGGGTCTGTCTTAGTTGAGGAGGGAGGGTGTTCCAGGTCTTGGTGGTGAGGTAAGAGAACGATCTGCCGCCGGAGGATCTGCGTCAGATGCGGGGGATGGAGGCGAGGGCGAGGTTGGCGGAGCGGAGTTGCCGGGTGGGGGTGTAGAAGCTGAGTCTGCTGTTCAGGTAGGTCGCTCTGGTGTTGTGGAGTGCATTGTGTGCGTGGGTGAGGAGCTTGACGGGGAGCCAGTGGAGGTCTCTTAGGTGGGAGGTGATGTGGCTGTGGCGAGGGATTTTGAGGATGAGTCGGGCGGAGGTGTTTTGGATGTGTTGGAGGCGTTGTAGGTGTTTGGATGGGAATGCCGGCGTAGAGGACGTTGCCGTAGTCCAATCTGCTGCTGACGAGGGCCTGGGTTACTGTTTTTCTTGTTTCGGTTGGAATCCATTTGTAGATTCTGCGAAGCATGAGGAGGGTGTTGTAGCAGGAGGAGGAGACGGCGTTGACCTGCTTTGACATGGAGAGGGATGAGTCGAGGATGAAGCCGAGGTTTCGTGCGCTGTCGGTGGGTGTCGGTGGGGAACCCAGCGAGGCCGGCCACCATGAGTCGTCCCAGGCGGAAGGATGAGAACCTCTGTTTTGTCCGAGTTCAGTTTTAGTCGGCTGCCTCTCTTCCAGTCAGCCATTGCTTTCAGTCCCTCCTGGAGGTTGGTTTTGGCGGTGTGTGGGTCCTTGGAGATGGAGAGGATGAGTTGGGTGTCGTCGGCGTAGGAAATGATGTTGAGGTTGTGCTGACGGGCCACTTGTGCGAGGGGGGCCATGTAGATGTTGAACAGCGTCGGGCTGAGGGATGAGCCCTGGGGTACGCCGCAGATGATGTTGTAGGCCTTGGATTGGAACGGGGGAGGCGGACTCTTTGGGTTCTGCCGGCGAGGAAGGATACGGTCCATTTGAGGGCCTGGTCTTGGATTCCTGCTTTGAGGAGGCTGATTTTCAGAGTGTGGTGACAGACAGTGTCAAAGGCGGCCGATAGGTCTAGGAGGGTGAGGGCTGATGTTTCTCCATTGTCGAGGTGGCTTCTGATGTCATCTGTGGCGGCGAGGAGGATGGTCTCAGTGCTGTGGTTACGTCTGAAGCCGGACTGGGAGGGGTCGAGGATGTTGTTGTCTTCGAGGTACCGAGTGAGTTGTGTGTTGACGATTTGCCGGGAAAGGGAGCAGGGAGACTGGCCGGAAGTTCTTCAGGTCTTTGGGGTCTGCCTTAGGTTTTTTGAGAAGAGCGTTGATTTTGGCGTGTTTCCAGCTTTCCGGGAATCTTGCAGTTTCGAAGGAGATGTTGATGACCTTCCGTAGGTGTGGTGCAATGGCTGTGTCTGCTTTGTTGAAAATGTGGTGTGGGCAGGGGTCTGATGGTGATCCGGAGTGGATGGAATTCATGGTCTTGCGAGTTTCGTCGTCGCTGATGCTGGTCCAGGAGGTCATTTGGCTGGAGTTCTTTGCAGTCGTGGGTGTTGTTTTCTAGGCGGGTTTTGAAAGAGGATCTTTTTGCTAGCCTAATGAGTTGGTGAAGTTTGTGTGTAGCATCCTTGAGCGCCGTGTGGTTGTTTGGAGTGCGCTCGAGTAGCCATGCTTGCTTGAGTTTCTGGCAGTTGCATTTGGAGGCTTGTAGGTCGTTGGTGAACCAGGTGGCTTTTTTGTTGACTTGGTTGTTGGAGGGTTTCTTGAGTGGTGCAAGGCGGTTGGCGCAGTAGTCAATCTATAGCTTGAGGTTGTGTGCGGCGATGTCAGGAATGGTGGGGTTGGCAGGAGGTTTCTGAGCTAGGGTGTTGGTTAGTTGATCTTCGGTGACTTTGCCCCAGCGTCGGCAGGGTGGTTGTTCGGTGTGGTGGTGTTCTGTTTGTTTCTTGAAGGTGAAATGGATGCAGTGGTGGTCGGTCCAGTAGTTTGGTGGTATGATTGAAGGTGATGTGGTTGCTTGTGGAGAAGATGGGGTCAAGAGTGTGACCGGCTGTGTGGGTGGGTGTGTTGACGAGTTGTATGAAGCCGAGGTTGGCAAGGTTGTCGGTCAGGGTGGTGGAGTTGGTGTCATTGTGGTTTTCGAGGTGAAAGTTCAGGTCCCCGAGGAGGATGTAGTCCGTGGAGGCGAGTGCATCGGTGATGGCCAGGTCGGCGATGGCGTTGCTGAACGGTGCTCTGGGTCCTGGAGGTCTATAGATGAGTGTTCCTCTGAGCGTGGTGTTGGGGTCGGTGTGGATTTGAAAGTGTAGGAGTTCGGCGGCGCTGAAGAAGTCGTCCAGGAGGGTCTTGACTTCGAGGGTGGCTTTTTGGACGATGGCTATACCTCCTCCGGTTCTGTTGGAGCGATCTCCGCGAGAGACCATGTACCTGTCCGGTATGGCTATGGCGATGTCGGGCGCTGAGGAGTCATTCCACCAGTTTTCAGTTAGAAAGGCCATGTACGGGGTGGTGGAGTCGAGCAGGTCCCAGAGTTCGATGTCGTGCTTGCGTGCTGAGTTGGTGTTGAGGAATATGCAGTGTAGGTGGTTTGCTTTGGTCCTAGTGGGTTTTTGGGCTCTGGTGCAGGTGAAGCTGCAGTTGTGGCAGGAGAAGGGCCCGTGTGTGCTCTTTGGAGTCACCAAGAAGCAGGTGGTGTCTCGTCCGGTGTTGAGTGCGCGGAGGGTGTCGGCATCGTATCGGAGGCTGGAGAAATGGCTGTTGCGGGGTCCAGGGCTTCAGGCGCGGTCCAGGTGCGGAGGGGCGCAGACGGGCTTGCCTCTGGCCAGGGCACGGGCGCGCATCGACCACCATTAAGAAGGGAGGGGGGAGGGAGGAGCAGCTGGGAGGCGGGAGGTGTGGGCGAATGGGAGTGCGGGGGTGGGGTAGCGGGAAAAAATGAGTGGGAAACGGCGCAAAAGTAAAAAAGTGAAAGAGGGTAAAAAAGGCCCAAAAGTGCGAGAAAAACGCAGAAAAACGCAGAAAAATGCAGAAAAAGTGGCAAATAGAGTGAAAAAGCAGAGAACGGTGGAAGAGTGCAAAAAGGCAGGAAAGGCAGAAGAATGCAGACAAAGGCAGAGAAGAGATTGTCAGAAAAGGCAGGAAAGGCAGAAGAATGCAGACAAAGGCAGAGAAGAGACTGTCAGAGCAAGAGTCAGTCAGTGTAGTCGGTGGTGTTGGTGGAGGTCCTCCCCCAGTCTTCTGGACTGCAATGTGGTGCCTGGATGGCATGGCCCTGACCTTACCCCTCAGGTCGTTCCATCTCTTGCGGATGTTGTCCCTGGTGCGTGGATGGTGTCCCACTGCATTTACCCTGTTGAAAATGGTCTGCCATAGCTCCATCATCCTGACGATTGGTGTGTGCTGCACCTGTGCCCGAATAGTTGTGGCTCCACCTTCAGGATCTCGTCCACCACGGTCCTTAGCTCCCTCTCTGTGATGCGTGGATGTTTGGGGGGTGACATGGTGAGTGTGGTGAATGGTGTCGGGAGTGGAATCGCAGTGAGGGTGCTCTTCTGTGGTTCGGTGTGAGTCTTGTGTATTGTGGCATTCGGTGTCTGCTTCTGGTGCTCTCTGGCAGATTCTGATTTTTGGTTCATTATATGGCAGGTTTCTGTTCACCGCCAATGGCATTCTTCTGTTCACCGTCGCCACGGCGGTCAGCGGTGTTTACCGTCGTGTTCATAATGACCGTCTATGTTCTCAATAAGATAAAGGTATTTGTAGATATGCATATGCTCTACATTGTGCAGGTATGTTTGAAAGTGTATAGTGATGAAATGTATTTGTGTTCCCATCAGCTGCTTGAAATGTGACCCAAGAATAAAACAATTCTGTTCTATAGGCTGGATGAGCCTCAACAACAAATGTAACAGGCCCCCCCTGGGCCGTTAGGCCATGTGCTAATAAATGTGCGGTAAGGGGTGGTCCCATATTGACTGCAATTGCTACCTGTTGCGGGCTCGCCATGATGAATTGAATTTTTTTTTCAGACATAAGCATGCACATGGGGATTATCCTTTTAGGGTTCAAGCTTTAACAACCTACAGCGTTAGTTAGGTATTCCCCACTTAGCTGAGGAGGAAAATCCTCAATACCACAGACGTCGCCGTATATAGTACTGAGGTGTCTTTGCATGTAGTGAGACAGAGATACTCAGGAGGACCTAAAAATTAGTGCCTGACCAAACGTTGGCGACGCCATGTCGCATAGGTTCTCATTATCTTAATGAGACTACTGGATTTGGGTGGCAGAATCCCTTGTACTGCAGGAGACTGAGTATGAACCCACACCAGGTGACACCTGTCGGCCTAATCCAGGTTTTGTTCCGGCTAACTAGCAGTGCCTCATCTCTACCCAAGAGCAGGGATGATTGGGCAACTGAGCGCATGACACAAGTGACTCCTCTGGGAAATCATGGTCACTCAAATCTCATCTTTTTCTCTCAGTTACATTAATCTCACATGTGCAAGGACAATCAGAGAGGCAGAGTATAGATAAATAAGGTTTCATTGAAGTAACTGCATCTTAGATAATAAAGCATGAATTGCAATAACTAGGACTATGAAGCACAACAAGATTAAAATTGTGACAAGGAGAGTGATACATAAAAATAGCACAACCATATTGTCACTAAGATCGTTAGGAATAGTTCCTACCTAAGCTATGTTAGAGCACATCATCTTAAGTTCTAATTCTGCCCTTCAAGTTCCCCTGGGGAGACATCATCCCTCATACCTGAGCAAGAGGCCTGTAGTCTACATAAGCAGCTGCAGCGAAGCATTAGCAATCAGCTTACAGTCGTGGTCATCTGGCTGGAATCTCCCTCTAATGCACATGGGTCAAAGTAGTGTTTTTATAGTAAAACTGCTGATGTTCCAAGAAAGGATCCCCAAGTAAGAGTATGTATGTTTCTGTAAACATGGAGACAAAGCGTACCACTTTTGCTGGCAACCTATCTCACTACAGCCTTGAGAAAGCACAGAGTGAAAGAAATGACTTGTTTAAGAACGCAGTGCTGACCTAGGCAAAGAACAGCTAGATGGAGAAAAATAAAACAAGACCTCAAATGTGGCTATTGTTAAAATAATATAACGAAGCTGAATAAAATATATCTAGGTTAAAGTGCACAGCAGCAGGCCTAGTTTACTAAAATAATGTGTATAAAACTTTAGCTAAAATGGCTACACAACAAAACCAAAATCAAACTACAAAGACTTTTGAACACCACAGCCGAATACTCCACTACAAACACCCTATCAACCTGAAAAAAAATCTAAAACAATGTCATTCAAAAGGCCACCGCAGCATTCTCACCAGTGGTACTTGGGCGCTAATGAAGTGGAAGACGTGCAGGAATACAAATATCTGGGAACAAATATGTGGATAACCTACTGGATAGTAACAGGACTTTTAAGCCAGAACTGGATCGGAGACAGAGGAAATCCCTTTCCCTCAAATTTGCTTTGAAATGCATAAAAGAAGCTATTGGCTCTTTGACCTATTTGCCCTTGCTAAAGATAATCCAGGCCAAACTGGTCCCTACCATTGCATTTGGTAGTGAAATCCTAAGAGGAAGGGACAAGGCTTTCCTGGAGAGGATCATCACTAAGCTCTTTAAATCGGCAGTCTCTCTACCAGCTTATACATCACCTGCCCAGTCACTCCCTGAGTTCGGCCTAGTTAGGCAATCAATGGTGTGGTAGGGTGCATTTATTAAACTCTGCAATAAACTCAAGGTGGCAACCCCAGACATGCTTACTTTCCTTCTATAGGCAGAAATGAACGGGCGGTCCCACTTCTTAGCCAGGCTTTATTTAGACAGCCCCCTGGCATCACTAGGTCTAATGGGCCAATGGGAATCTTTGAGTTCTTAACACCAAAAATTGCTAATCAGCAAAAGAGTCAAGGCCTGTTCCCTGCTAGCAGACAAGGAGGTATTTGACAAAAGACAGCATAACTGTCTCACCCTGTCACCCTACACTGACTACACTGAGCTAGTACCCCAGTCAAATTTGGGCACAGCCCTTAAATCATAACTTAAAACAGCTTTCATGAAACTTTGTATGGGATGCTGGCCGACATATGTGCATCTCCCCCATAGAAGCGCAGAAGCATGACAGTGTTATATTGTCTTTGCGGACTAGTCGCTAAGACACTTGTTCACCAGCTAAGCATTTGCAAAGAAAACATGGGGATCGAAAAACAATCCTCCGGTCGTTCTGGCTCCGGAAAGGGCTTCGCAGCTGCAGGCTAGCAATCTTAGCCTGTTTCACCTGGAAGCACATGCAACTCAGCAGCAGGCTTGTGAAATACCTTGAGAAGCTTGAATGTAGGCTTTCACACCCTTCCTGGAATCCGTCACCACAAGGCCTGGCTCCCGCATTCTTGCCATCCATGACCTAGGCATAACTGTTAACACCAGGTGCCAGGCATGGTACAATTGAACTGCAGCTGAGTCTTGGAGAGTGGTCATGTAGCTACTGCTCCTCCTTTTAAGTTATTTGTTTCAGAAACTGCCATTGTTACAATTTGACTACAAGAGGTTAACCCCTTTTTGCCATACTCAATTTTAAGCTTACTCCTACTACTATAAACATCTCCATTTTTGATTGAATGTTGCGTTATCTAATCATGTATTTGATCACTGTAGCTCTGTATGTTTTATATTTTATTAGTTTTCATTGTTTAAAGGTGCAAGGTTTTAACTAACTGTGCACTTTCGAAATAAATAAAAAATAAATAGCAATCCTCTATACCCATAAAATGGCTGAGTTTCAAGAATTTGGGTATTCACAAAGCTCTCCTTCAGAAATTGACCTAGAGCCTCAACAGTACAACTCTTCTGACCTGAACGAAAGTGGATTTCCAACGTTGGTCTACTCTTACTCTTAATATACTGGGCCGCATAGCCTTCTATAAAAATGATGGTTCTCCCACGCTATCTTTATATACTTAAATATTTCCCTTTGCTGATCACCGACCAGTGGTTCAGAGACCTTACCACCATGATCCATGACTTTCTATGGACAGGTAAGCCACCCTGCATTGCCTGGTCTAAGAGGAGGCTTTAGTTATATGATGGCAGTAAGGCAATAGCAGATCTTCAATTGTATCACTGGGTTGCGCAATTACTTGTGAATAATGACTGGATGACTGGGTGTCGGGATTTCCCTGCATATCAAGGGGAACTCACCTGGTTAAACATGGACAAAGCCATGGGCCTACTGTATGAGGACCCGATCCCCAAACACCTCCCAGAGGAACCCTGAGTAGTCTTTCAGATTTGGAGGATGGCTTTGAGCTTCATCCGATGGCAAGTCAAACCCACACAAGAGATCCCATTATGGCAGGGTCACTGCCTCACTCACACCTCCGGTTTGCATGGCTTTCACAGGAGGGTCTACATTAGGATCACAACCCTGGGGGAAGTATGGAAGGGGGAGCCACATTAAGGCCCTCATTACGACCCTGGCAGTTGGTGTAAAAGCGGCATTAATACCGCCAACAGGCTGGCAGTAAAGAAAATGGGATCTTGACCCTGGTGGTAACCGCCGTCACAGACAGCCACTTTAACACACCGACCGCCAGTGTGGTAATGGCCACTGGGCTAGAGACTTCGGTCTCCAGCCCAACGGCCGTCACAATCCCACCCTCGGGATTACGACCCGGCCTAACGCCATAGTTTTCGTGCCAATCTTACCACCACGAAAACCATGGCGGTAGGCACTATCAGTGCCAGAGAATCCCTTCCCTGGCACTGATAGGGGTCTCCCCCGCTGCCTTCTCCCTCCCCAGAGTCCTCCCCCACCTTCCACTTCCCTCTACCACCCCGCACACACGCATACCCACATCCACCCATGCATGCATACATACATACCCACACACTGCAACACACACCAACATACTTTGTTGCACAGACACACTCACAACACACAACATACACTTACAGTCAGTCATTCACGCACTCATTCAACGTGACTCACACCCGCATGCATGCATACCACATCATACACACGCACATACACACACACACACCCACATACACACAACACTCCCCACCTCCCTCCTCCATCAGAGAACCCGACTTACCTGCTTGCAGGTGGTCCTCCGGCTGGAGACGGGCCGCAGAGCTGCTATCAGCAGCAGCGTCCGCCAGCAAAACACCGCCAGGCCGTATCATTGGTCATGATACGGTCAGCGATGTTTTGCTGGCGTAGCTGTGCTGCTGTCAGCAGCGCGCTTTACCGCCGTCTGCTGCCATGACAGTTGGCAGTATTCCGCCAGCCTGTGGAATACCGTGGATGGTCATAATACGCGTAGATGGCTGGTAGCCACGGTGGCGGCATATTGGTGGCCATCGCCATGGCGGTAGGCGGCAGTTACTGCCAAAGTTATTATATTGAAGGCCTAAGTCCTTCCAGAATCTCCAGACGCAATTCAACTTCACTAAGACACAATATCACAAATATTTACATCTTAGACATTGTTGAAAACAAATAAAAATTGGTTATAAAAATGGTACATCACTATTGATTAGTTTTATTATAAAATGTATTTATGTAGAATATATTATATTAAATTAACATTATTAAAATTGTTTTCCTGCCGTTTGAATAAAAAAAAATCCCACCTCAGGAAGAAATATTAAAATGTTTAAATTTGTATTGAAAAATTATTAAAAGTGATCTACTGACATGATTAAAAGTAATTTAATCACATTTTATTAAAAAGTAATGCTGCAATAATTTTTACATTAAAAAAGTTTTTGAAATATTTTAAAATAAAATAATGTTTTATTTTTTGATAATTTTGTTAACATTAAATTAACTATATTTATATATCGTTTAGATAGTTTAAATAATGTAGTTTAATTTAACAATTTTTTCAAGAGGGAATTATTTTATTTTAAATCCTTTACTACCATAATTTTCTTCTTTACATTTACTACTATTCCGGGTCCTTTTTATCCCTAGTAACTTTAGAAGTGCATTTTGTGAATAACAATGGGTTTTTGTGGGTAGGTGTCTGTAGGTATTGATGTAGCAGGTACCAGCACCTTTCGACATAAAGGTAGTTGTAGGTGAGATAGATGAAGGCTTGCTGAACACCACGTCAATACTCAGAAATCTTTCTTTTTGAAAATGCAATTTCAGTGCTAAAAATAGCTTTTCTTTTAAATTTCATAAACTGCTACAAAAAAAGGAATAGGCATGATATTCCACACACCGGGCACCTCAGATCTGTGACAGGCTGTACAGTTGATGCACACTGAAGAGCTGATAGAAAGGAGCACATGCACAGGTGAATTCTTTCTTCTATGCCGATCTACCACAGACATCACACACACACTTGTGATTTCCAGTGGCTATGATGAAACACAGTGCGAGTCCCCTCACACCAAAGACACAGGATTTGAAACACCACCTTGTGTTGAATGACACAGACAACTACCCTCATGGTCACTCAGAGAATGTGTGAGTACAGTAATATTACAGCTAACAAGGCCTACCACAATGGGCAAGCAAGATGAGATCACGGGCTGCGAAACAGCCATTGCGCAGAAAAAGTAGCAATAGCAAAATGCCACCTATTATAGCCAAAGTTATCAGAAATCCCCCGGAAATACTGGAGAATATTGAGTGGATGGCTGAAGGTATTAAGCCAAATATAGAGGAGAAAGTGTGAACAAAACCAGAACCAACAGCCTTAAAGAAATGTGCGATTCCAGTAGTACTGGGCACATTAAATATCCGTCCCACGAGTTCAGCAAAGTGCCTCGGAAAGTTAGTACTTAAAAGGGACTGTGGTGGTCATTACAACCTCGGCGGTCTTTTAAGAAGACCGCCAAGAGACCGCCGTGCGGAAGACCGCCAGTAGTGGCGGTTTGCCGCTCGGTGTATTATGACCATTGGCTGCCCTCCGTCGTTTTTCCGACGGAGAGCCGCCAACAGCCATACTTGCGGGCGGCGGGGAAGTGGAGGTTGCTCCACCTCCACCGCCACGCCAACAGAACACCGCCGAGCTAATCACGTCCTGTGATTCTGCGCGGCGGTGTTCTGTTGGCGGTGTGGTGTTGGAGGAGCTGCCCCCATGGCTCCCGTCCCCTCCCGGAGGATCGACGGAACAGGTAAGTTGATCGTCCGTTAGGGGAGGAGGGTGGGGGGTGTTGTGTGTTGTGTGGATGCATGGGGGTGTGCGTCTGTGTATGTAGAGGGGGTGTGTGAGTGCGTGTATGCTTGCGGGGGTGATGCGTGTTTCGGAAATGTGTGCGTGTCTGTCTGTATGTATGTCTGTATGGATGTGTGCGTGAATGTGAGAATGTGGGTGTACGTGTCTGAGTGTGTGTGTGGATGTTGGCATGTATGTCGGTGTGTGTGTGTTTATGTGTGTTGGTGGTGCCTGCGTGCGTGTCGGGTGTGTGTCAGTAATGTTATGTTGGGGGTCGGGTGGGGAGGGGGGCCCTGCCACCTTTGGGTGGTGGCAGGGGTGGTGGGGGGTGTAGGGGAGGGAGTTGGGGTGGGGGAGACCCCTAGCAGTGCCAGGGAAGGAATTCCCTGGCACTGATAGTGCTTACCGCCATGGATTTCATGGCGGGTCCTACCGCTGGAAATCCACGGCGGTAAGCCGGGTCGCAATACCGGCGGCGGTATTGTTACGGCCGCCGGGCTGGAGACCCAGGTCTCCAGCCCAGCGGGCGGAACGGGAAAGCGGCGGATGACCATGGCGGTAACCGCCATGGTCATAATACTAAAAAAAAGACCGCCAGCCTGTTGGCGGTCTTACCGCCGCTTTAACACCGTCCGCCAGGGTTGTAATGACCCCTGTATCTCTGCTGATGACCTCGCAATCTGAAGCGCATAGGTCTCGGGTGCAGATGTAAGTGCCACATGTTTTTGAAACAATTAAGCCTTGAGTCTGCTCAACTTGTCAAAATTCACATTCGAAGTAGCGATATGAGGCCAAATCTCAGCTACTTCCCTCTGTCATGTAGGAGGAAAAAGTACGTTCCCGCAGCATGTAACAATTTTAGAGACCGAAACAACATAAACTATTCCGGCTTGCATCCCACAACAGCTCTCACTATTGAGGAGAACATAGCTGCCATTTGAGAGCACCTGGAACGCAGGTCTAATCAAGGGGATTGGAACTCCCTTCGAATAACAAGCCAAGTTCGCTGGCAAAGCGTTACACACCCGTACAAAGACAGCTGTTTACAAACCATCGAATGGCTGACAGAAATCTTGCATTCACTACAGCTAAGAAAGACCTCTTTCATGCTACTGAGACATTTGTACGAGAAGAGTAGCTCCCACACCTCATAGATGTAACTATCTCCTGGACTTTCATATATGCCCACTGGAATGTGCTTTAAGCAGGATGTGAATTGAAGAGTTGAAATAGGCAGATTAATGAACTCGTGTATTAACCACTCAGCAGGTGGTATTTCAGCCACAGTAAAAGGCAACGTTTCTAATTGTGCAATATTTAACATGACATAAGTCGCTTCTTTCTTAGCCATTAGTTGTTGTTGTTGTCGCATTAAATTAAATATGGAAAATATGTCCCTTGCGCTAACATATTGCCAGGGAACGCAACCTGCCTTCAGAGTTTGTAGTGTCCAACCTAACTGCATAATGGACCTTAGTTGATTCTGTCCATGGTGCAAAGAGGACATGTCAGTTTGTATTATGTCTATTGCAGAAGAAACAAAGTTGTTTAAAGTGTATATTCTGTTGGACACGGTACTAATCCCATTATCTACAATAGCTAATGACTTCTGTAATTTTTCCTGATCTATGTGCCTTAACCGAGCAGCGGCTTCTTGTTGAGAAAGCTTCCAAATTTCATTATAGACTGCATATTAAAAGCGCATTCTGTGTTGTTTTCTGGGGCCTAACAGGAAATCCTGTAAGACCATGCTATTAGAAAGGAGACTGAGGTGTTCTCTAACAGCATCTCGTGAAGAACTCTTCAACCATTGCTGGCATAGTTTCCCTACACTGTTTGTTGTTACTATACCCCCATGTTCAGATGACACATGGCGAGGGTCAGGCTTACTTGTTCTAAAACCCCCTGTCGAGTTTACAAAACGTTTATGACACCCATTGGTCTCTATTGGCCACAATAAACACCCACCAAGACGTAAAAGTGAAGCATTAAACGTGCCACTTTGGACCCATTCATTGTGCGGATCTTCAGTTGCATTTATATCCGTTTGTCATTTGTAAGATGGTGCTGGGGCAGGAATACTGGGTGCATTCAAATCCTTAATTTTTGCTAAGCCTAAACAACTTGTCTGTTGTACAGTTTCATTTAAGAATATCATTTGAACAGGTATCAGGCATGCTCTGAACAAAGCTTCCTTTCTCCTTATTTGCCAATTTTTTGTTCCCCACACACTTTTTAAGTCAATCAACTTCAACCAACATTCATAGCTTTCTATAGCCAACTGGGAAACAAAGGAATCCGAATAAATGCATTTTGTATCTGTCATTAATATATGTACAATTTCCATAAATGGTAATTTAAAATATTATGACTCAGCATTATTAACACTGTGCCCAGAAAAATATGCACATTCTTCAGAATATGTTTTAGAACTTCCTTGTGGTGGAGTCGGACAATGTTCCCATTGCGTGTAATTAAAGATAGTCTGCGGTGTACTTGCTCTGTGAATGAAATGGTGTCCATAATAATTATAGCAAAACATGTCCCCATAATTTTCTTTTGATTGATAAACATCCTCACTTTCAAATACTGTAAAATACTGCAATTCAGTCATCATAGTATCAACTGTTTTCACATCCCAGTCATCAGAAACACCTTCGGGTATTATTACATCATTCATAGAAAGTTTAAACACATATGGTATTTGAATGACCTCCGTCGGGCCGTATATATCAAATGTGACTTTATCACAAACAATCTCATCAGATATTGGTATAGCGGAAATGTTTATGAAAGACAAGACTCTGCGGACCTTGTGAGAAGAAAAAATGGGTTTTAGGACCTCATCCATCAGCTCAACTGTTGCTCGTTCAGGAAGGTAATGACCATGTATCAGTAGAAAGAAAGTAATAACAAAGCCAATCCAAAGGAGGAAAGCTAATATAGTCAAGGAAAGCCACAGATAGTTCCATGGAAAAATAAAGTAATTTGTAATAAGCTAGTTTATCAGCTTACATGTTGTTGGCAGTTCGGGTGTAGAAGAGGCAAATGAGTCTGAAAAGGTGCCATTAATGTCAGCAAAGTATACATGAGCAGTTTGTGCAAAAACTGGAGCCGTATTTGAAGGAGGGGGCTCTCCCGCGGTGGTTCACTGTAAGTGATGCCATCCGTATGTGTAGATGTCGAGTCAAATCGATCAGCGATTTCCGTGTTGTAATAGATGTTAGTGGAAATAATGCAGGATCATTCTCCACCCTCTCCAAGCTCGGAGAAGTGCCAGAATTGCTGCTTAAAACTTGTATAGGGACATCTTGACCAGTAGTGAGAGGGATTCGGAAACTGCTGGTGTTCCTCCTGGTCTGTGGTGCAGGATCGGCCACATGGTGTAACTTGACATTGTCTATAGAGATAAAGCGGTTTTCTTTAGAACCAGGCAGAAGTGGTAGAATAACACTTCTGGTACCTTGTATTCCCAGGACTGGGACCAGTGCACAATAGGAAGGACCAAACTCCTTTTCACAGCAATGTTTTCATGTACTAGATCCCCAACCTTTTGGAATCCAGCCAGTAGATGTTATTGGTACATCCTTAATTCCTACGGAGGCAGCACTGGCAGAAGAGTTGTCGTCACAGAACTGTTGTAATTCCTGCAAGACAGTGAAACGTTCATTTATGTCAAAAGGTGTTTCTGCCGCCTCCACGCCAGGACCATCAAGATTGTGAACATACATTTGAGTTCCAAACAGGCACTCATATGAAGTACGACCCCACAGGGACATTCTAGGCAGATTATAAAGTGTTCTCCGGACTCCATACGGGTGATTAAGCCATCTACGACCCATACCTAATACTCTGACTGTTAAGGATTGCTTTAAATCTTGGTTTTGTAGCTCCACAACACTATTTTCCTCGGGATGAAATGGAGACGAGTAATGGAGTTGGACCCTTTACGAAGCCATGGCGTCCCTGAGTGCCTTTGAGGCGAAAGCAGGGTCCTGGTCTGAGTGGAAAGCGGCAACTGCATATGTGCTGATAAAGACTTGCAAATCTTTAATAACAGTCCGAGCGCCAGCCGAGCGTTGTGGCCATGCCCATAGAAATCTGGAGCATGAGTCAACAGCGACTAAGATGTATTTGTATGCACTGTCCTGTGTTAGGGGACCACAATGGTCCAACTACACACAATGTAATGGTTTGTTAGAAAATAGGAGCGGTGTCTGTGGTGGGCGTTTGACAGTGGACCCCTTAATTTGTTGGTAGATACCACAACAAAGGACATACTGCTTTGTCTGTATAGACCTGGCCACCAATAACGAGCCTGCAATAATGATATTGTAGCTGCCACACCAGCATGGGCAGAGGCAACCCCCTCATGCCCTGCTTTGATCAATTCTGGTCTTAGGTCTTTATTGGGAATTACTCAAACTCCCATGCCTGGTATTTTTACTTCTGCGTCTAAGAAGCCTCCCGTTCAGTAGGAATAGTTAGCAGGAAATGTTTTTGGTAAAGGCGTGCCTTCAGCTGTAGCTTTCACGGCAGCCCATATGTTATTGTCCACTTTCGTTCCAGAACGAGTTACTACAGCAACAGAAGCCGTAGCTACTTCTGATTTGGCTGCTTCATCAGCCAGCGTGTTCCCAACAATGTGTATTCCAAAGCGCTGGTGTCCAAGTGTATGTACAACATGGACATTTGGTAACTTTTCCTTCAGATCCGCTACTTTCCTCCACAGAAGTCTGTGTTTGATGGTGTTACTTTTGGAATCTCTGAACCCATTCTGTCGCCAGTAATGCAGATAATCATTGAAGGACTGGACACAAAAGTACAAATCACAGACAATCAGTGTTAGCTGTGCAGAATCCGTATGTTCCAGTGTCATCACCAGAGCCTTTAGCTCTGCCAGTTGTGCAGTGCAATCCCCTAGGGTTTGCGTGAAAGTATGTTGTGGATAGAACTTACTACCCTCAATATAGCCGCATACGACTGCGCAAGCAGTGGAGTATTGATGCTTTGTGCCTATTGCAGGTTGTGCTGAGCCATCGGTGTACTTGACTGTAAGGAAATGCCTCCTTGGCATGGTTGCCCCCTGACTTTTTGCCTTTGCTGATGCTATGTTTACAATTGAAAGTGTGCTGAGGCCTGCTAACCAGGCCCCAGCACCAGTGTTCTTTCCCTAACCTGTACTTTTGTATCCACAATTGGCAGACCCTGGCATCCAGATAAGTCCCTTGTAACTGGTACTTCTAGTACCAAGGGCCCTGATGCCAAGGAAGGTCTCTAAGGGCTGCAGCATGTCTTATGCCACCCTGGAGACCTCTCACTCAGCACAGACACACTGCTTGCCAGCTTGTGTGTGCTAGTGAGAACAAAACGAGTAAGTCGACATGGCACTCCCCTCAGGGTGCCATGCCAGCCTCTCACTGCCTATGCAAGTATAGGTCAGTCACCCCTCTAGCAGGCCTTACAGCCCTAAGGCAGGGTGCACTATACCATAGGTGAGGGTACCAGTGCATGAGCATGGTACCCCTACAGTGTCTAAACAAAACCTTAGACATTGTAAGTGCAGGGTAGCCATAAGAGTATATGGTCTGGGAGTTTGTCAAACACGAACTCCACAGCACCATAATGGCTACACTGAAAACTGGGAAGTTTGGTATCAAACTTCTCAGCACAATAAATGCACACTGATGCCAGTGTACATTTTATTGCAAAATACACCCCAGAGGGCACCTTAGAGGTGCCCCCTGAAACTTAACCGACTGTCTGTGTAGGCTGACTAGTTCCAGCAGCCTGCCACACCAGAGACATGTTGCTGGCCCCATGGGGAGAGTGCCTTTGTCACTCTGAGGCCAGTAACAAAGCCTGCACTGGGTGGAGATGCTAACACCTCCCCCAGACAGGAGCTGTGACACCTGGCGGTGAGCCTCAAAGGCTCACCCCTTTGTCACAGCCCAGCAGGGCACTCCAGCTTAGTGGAGTTGCCCGCCCCCTCCGGCCACGGCCCCCACTTTTGGCGGCAAGGCTGGAGGGAACAAAGAAAGCAACAAGGAGGAGTCACTGGCCAGTCAGGACAGCCCCTAAGGTGTCCTGAGCTGAGGTGACTCTGACTTCTAGAAATCCTCCATCTTGCAGATGGAGGATTCCCCCAATAGGGTTAGGATTGTGACCCCCTCCCCTTGGGAGGAGGCACAAAGAGGGTGTACCCACCCTCAGGGCTAGTAGCCATTGGCTACTAACCCCCCAGACCTAAACACGCCCTTAAATTTAGTATTTAAGGGCTACCCTGAACCCTAGAAAATTAGATTCCTGCAACTACAAGAAGAAGGACTGCCTAGCTGAAACCCCTGCAGAGGAAGACCAGAAGACGACAACTGCCTTGGCTCCAGAAACTCACCGGCCTGTCTCCTGCTTTCCAAAGATCCTGCTCCAGCGACGCCTTCCAAAGGGACCAGCGACCTCGACATCCTCTGAGGACTGCCCCTGCTTCGAAAAGACAAGAAACTCCCGAGGACAGCGGACCTGCTCCAAGAAAGGCTGCAACTTTGTTTCCAGCAGCCTTGAAAGAACCCTGCAAGCTCCCCGCAAGAAGCGTGAGACTTGCAACACTGCACCCGGCGACCCCGACTCGGCTGGTGGAAATCCAACACCTCAGGAGGGACCCCAGGACTACTCTGATACTGTGAGTACCAAAACCTGTCCCCCCTGAGCCCCCACAGCGCCGCCTGCAGAGGGAATCCCGAGGCTTCCCCTGACCGCGACTCTTTGAATCCTAAGTCCCGACGCCTGGGAGAGACCCTGCACCCGCAGCCCCCAGGACCTGAAGGACCGGACTTTCACTGGAGAAGTGACCCCCAGGAGTCCCTCTCCCTTGCCCAAGTGGAGGTTTCCCCGAGGAACCCCCCCCTTGCCTGCCTGCAGCACTGAAGAGATCCCGAGATCTCTCATAGACTAACATTGCAAACCCGACGCTTGTGTCTACACTGCACCCGGCCTCCCCCGCGCTGCTGAGGGTGAAATTTCTGTGTGGGCTTGTGTCCCCCCCGGTGCCCTACAAAACCCCCTGGTCTGCCCTCCGAAGACGCGGGTACTTACCTGCAAGTAGACCGGAACCGGGGCACCCCCCTTCTCTCCATTCTAGCCTATGTGTTTTGGGCACCACTTTGAACTCTGCACCTGACCGGCCCTGAGCTGCTGGTGTGGTGACTTTGGGGTTGCTCTGAACCCCCAACGGTGGGCTACCTTGGACCAAGAACTGAACCCTGTAAGTGTCTTACTTACCTGGTAAAACTAACAAAAACTTACCTCCCCCAGGAACTGTGAAAATTGCACTGTGTCCACTTTTAAAGTAGCTATTTGTCAATAACTTGAAAAGTATACATGCAATTGAAATGATTCAAAGTTCCTAATGTACTTACCTGCAATACCTTTCAAACAAGATATTACATGTTAAATTTGAACCTGTGGTTCTTAAAATAAATTAAGAAAAGATATTTTTCTATAACAAAACCTATTGGCTGGATTTGTCTCTGAGTGTGTGTACCTCATTTATTGTCTATGTGTATGTACAACAAATGCTTAACACTACTCCTTGGATAAGCCTACTGCTCGACCACACTACCACAAAATAGAGCATTAGTATTATCTATTTTTACCACTATTTTACCTCTAAGGGGAACCCTTGGACTCTGTGCATGCTATTCCTTACTTTGAAATAGCACATACAGAGCCAACTTCCTACATTGGTGGATCAGCGGTGGGGTACAAGACTTTGCATTTGCTGGACTACTCAGCCAATACCTGATCACACGACAAATTCCAAAATTGTCATTAGAAATTGATTTTTGCAATTTGAAAAGTTTTCTAAATTCTTAAAAGACCTGCTAGGGCCTTGTGTTAGATCCTGTTTAGCATTTCTTTTAGAGTTTAAAAGTTTGTAAAAGTTTGAATTAGATTCTAGAACCAGTTGTAGATTCTTAAAAAGTATTCCAACTTTTAGAAGCAAAATGTCTAGCACAGATGTGACTGTGGTGGAACTCGACACCCCACCTTACCTCCATCTTAAGATGAGGGAGCTAAGGTCACTCTGTAAAATAAAGAAAATAACAATGGGCCCCAAACCTACCAAAATACAGCTCCAGGAGCTTTTGGCAGAGTTTGAAAAGGCCAACCCCTCTGAGGGTGGCAACTCAGAGGAAGAGGATAGTGACTTGGAGGAAAATTCCCCCCTACCAGTCCTATCTAGGGAGAACAGGGTCTCTCAAACCCTGACTCCAAAAATAATAGTCAGAGATGCTGGTTCCCTCACAGGAGAGACCAACACCTCTGAAATCACTGAGGATAACTCCAGTGAAGAGGACATCCAGTTAGCCAGGATGGCCAAAAGATTGGCTTTGGAAAGACAGATCCTAGCCATAGAGAGGGAAAGACAAGAGATGGGCCTAGGACCCATCAATGGTGGCAGCAACATAAATAGGGTCAGAGATTCTCCTGACATGTTGAAAATCCCTAAAGGGATTGTAACTAAATATGAAGATGGTGATGACATCACCAAATGGTTCACAGCTTTTGAGAGGGCTTGTGTCACCAGAAAAGTGAACAAATCTCACTGGGGTGCTCTCCTTTGGGAAATGTTCACAGGAAAGTGTAGGGATAGACTCCTCACACTCTCTGGACAAGATGCAGAATCTTATGACCTCATGAAGGGTACCCTGATTGAGGGCTTTGGATTCTCCACTGAGGAGTATAGGATTAGATTCAGGGGGGCTCAAAAATCCTCGAGCCAGACCTGGGTTGACTTTGTAGACTACTCAGTGAAAACACTAGATGGTTGGATTCAAGGCAGTGGTGTAAGTAATTATGATGGGCTGTACAATTTATTTGTGAAAGAACACCTGTTAAGTAATTGTTTCAATGATAAACTGCATCAGCATCTGGTAGACCTAGGACCAATTTCTCCCCAAGAATTGGGAAAGAAGGCGGACCATTGGGTCAAGACAAGGGTGTCCAAAACTTCCACAGGGGGTGACCAAAAGAAAGGGGTCACAAAACCTCCCCAGGGGAAAGGTGGTGAGACAGCCAAAAATAAAAATAGTCAAGAGTCTTCTAAAGGCCCCCAAAAACCTGCACAGGAGGGTGGGCCCAGAGCCTCTTCACAAAACAATCCTGGGTACAAGGGTAAAAACTTTGATCCCAAAAAGGCCTGGTGTCGAAACTGTAGTCAGTCTGGACACCAAACTGGAGACAAGGCCTGTCCCAAGAAAAGTTCCACTCCAAACTCCAATCCAGGTAACACTGGAATGGCTAGTCTCCAAGATGGAAAGAAAGAGATGAGGTTTTGTGTGGACTACAGAGGGCTCAATTCTGTCACCAAGACAGATGCTCATCCAATTCCTAGAGCTGATGAGCTCATAGATAAATTAGGTGCTGCCAAATTCTTAAGTACCTTTGACTTGACAGCAGGGTACTGGCAAATAAAAATGGCACCTGGAGCAAAAGAGAAAACAGCATTCTCCACACCTGATGGGCATTATCAGTTTACTGTTATGCCCTTTGGTTTAAAGAATGCCCCTGCCACCTTCCAAAGGTTGGTGAATCAAGTCCTTGCTGGCTTGGAGTCCTTTAGCACAGCTTATCTTGATGATATTGCTGTCTTTAGCTCCACCTGGCAGGATCACCTGGTCCACCTGAAGAAGGTTTTGAAGGCTCTGCAATCTGCAGGCCTCTCTATCAAGGCATCCAAATGCCAGATAGGGCAGGGAACTGTGGTTTACTTGGGCCACCTTGTAGGTGGAGGCCAAGTTCAGCCACTCCAACCCAAGATCCAGACTATTCTGGACTGGGTAGCTCCAAAAACCCAGACTCAAGTCAGGGCATTCCTTGGCTTGACTGGGTATTACAGGAGGTTTGTGAAGGGATATGGATCCATTGTGACAGCCCTCACTGAACTCACCTCCAAGAAAATGCCCAAGAAAGTGAACTGGACTGTGGAATGCCAACAGGCCTTTGACACCCTGAAACAAGCAATGTGCTCAGCACCAGTTCTAAAAGCTCCAGATTATTCTAAGCAGTTCATTGTGCAGACAGATGCCTCTGAACATGGGATAGGGGCAGTTTTGTCCCAAACAAATGATGATGGCCTTGACCAGCCTGTTGCTTTCATTAGCAGGAGGTTACTCCCCAGGGAGCAGCGTTGGAGTGCCATTGAGAGGGAGGCCTTTGCTGTGGTTTGGTCCCTGAAGAAGCTGAGACCATACCTCTTTGGGACTCACTTCCTAGTTCAAACTGACCACAGACCTCTCAAATGGCTGATGCAAATGAAAGGTGAAAATCCTAAACTGTTGAGGTGGTCCATCTCCCTACAGGGAATGGACTTTATAGTGGAACACAGACCTGGGACTGCCCATGCCAATGCAGATGGCCTTTCCAGGTTCTTCCACTTAGCAAATGAAGACTCTCTTGGGAAAGGTTAGTCTCATCCTCTTTCGTTTGGGGGGGGGGTTGTGTAAGGAAATGCCTCCTTGGCATGGTTGCCCCCTGACTTTTTGCCTTTGCTGATGCTATGTTTACAATTGAAAGTGTGCTGAGGCCTGCTAACCAGGCCCCAGCACCAGTGTTCTTTCCCTAACCTGTACTTTTGTATCCACAATTGGCAGACCCTGGCATCCAGATAAGTCCCTTGTAACTGGTACTTCTAGTACCAAGGGCCCTGATGCCAAGGAAGGTCTCTAAGGGCTGCAGCATGTCTTATGCCACCCTGGAGACCTCTCACTCAGCACAGACACACTGCTTGCCAGCTTGTGTGTGCTAGTGAGAACAAAACGAGTAAGTCGACATGGCACTCCCCTCAGGGTGCCATGCCAGCCTCTCACTGCCTATGCAAGTATAGGTCAGTCACCCCTCTAGCAGGCCTTACAGCCCTAAGGCAGGGTGCACTATACCATAGGTGAGGGTACCAGTGCATGAGCATGGTACCCCTACAGTGTCTAAACAAAACCTTAGACATTGTAAGTGCAGGGTAGCCATAAGAGTATATGGTCTGGGAGTTTGTCAAACACGAACTCCACAGCACCATAATGGCTACACTGAAAACTGGGAAGTTTGGTATCAAACTTCTCAGCACAATAAATGCACACTGATGCCAGTGTACATTTTATTGCAAAATACACCCCAGAGGGCACCTTAGAGGTGCCCCCTGAAACTTAACCGACTGTCTGTGTAGGCTGACTAGTTCCAGCAGCCTGCCACACCAGAGACATGTTGCTGGCCCCATGGGGAGAGTGCCTTTGTCACTCTGAGGCCAGTAACAAAGCCTGCACTGGGTGGAGATGCTAACACCTCCCCCAGACAGGAGCTGTGACACCTGGCGGTGAGCCTCAAAGGCTCACCCCTTTGTCACAGCCCAGCAGGGCACTCCAGCTTAGTGGAGTTGCCCGCCCCCTCCGGCCACGGCCCCCACTTTTGGCGGCAAGGCTGGAGGGAACAAAGAAAGCAACAAGGAGGAGTCACTGGCCAGTCAGGACAGCCCCTAAGGTGTCCTGAGCTGAGGTGACTCTGACTTCTAGAAATCCTCCATCTTGCAGATGGAGGATTCCCCCAATAGGGTTAGGATTGTGACCCCCTCCCCTTGGGAGGAGTCACAAAGAGGGTGTACCCACCCTCAGGGCTAGTAGCCATTGGCTACTAACCCCCCAGACCTAAACACGCCCTTAAATTTAGTATTTAAGGGCTACCCTGAACCCTAGAAAATTAGATTCCTGCAACTACAAGAAGAAGGACTGCCTAGCTGAAACCCCTGCAGAGGAAGACCAGAAGACGACAACTGCCTTGGCTCCAGAAACTCACCGGCCTGTCTCCTGCTTTCCAAAGATCCTGCTCCAGCGACGCCTTCCAAAGGGACCAGCGACCTCGACATCCTCTGAGGACTGCCCCTGCTTCGAAAAGACAAGAAACTCCAGAGGACAGCGGACCTGCTCCAAGAAAGGCTGCAACTTTGTTTCCAGCAGCCTTGAAAGAACCCTGCAAGCTCCCCGCAAGAAGCGTGAGACTTGCAACACTGCACCCGGCGACCCCGACTCGGCTGGTGGAAATCCAACACCTCAGGAGGGACCCCAGGACTACTCTGATACTGTGAGTACCAAAACCTGTCCCCCCTGAGCCCCCACAGCGCCGCCTGCAGAGGGAATCCCGAGGCTTCCCCTGACCGCGACTCTTTGAATCCTAAGTCCCGACGCCTGGGAGAGACCCTGCACCCGCAGCCCCCAGGACCTGAAGGACCGGACTTTCACTGGAGAAGTGACCCCCAGGAGTCCCTCTCCCTTGCCCAAGTGGAGGTTTCCCCGAGGAACCCCCCCCCTTGCCTGCCTGCAGCGCTGAAGAGATCCCGAGATCTCTCATAGACTAACATTGCGAACCCGACGCTTGTGTCTACACTGCACCCGGCCGCCCCCGCGCTGCTGAGGGTGAAATTTCTGTGTGGGCTTGTGTCCCCCCCGGTGCCCTACAAAACCCCCTGGTCTGCCCTCCGAAGACGCGGGTACTTACCTGCAAGTAGACCGGAACCGGGGCACCCCCCTTCTCTCCATTCTAGCCTATGTGTTTTGGGCACCACTTTGAACTCTGCACCTGACCGGCCCTGAGCTGCTGGTGTGGTGACTTTGGGGTTGCTCTGAACCCCCAACGGTGGGCTACCTTGGACCAAGAACTGAACCCTGTAAGTGTCTTACTTACCTGGTAAAACTAACAAAAACTTACCTCCCCCAGGAACTGTGAAAATTGCACTGTGTCCACTTTTAAAGTAGCTATTTGTCAATAACTTGAAAAGTATACATGCAATTGAAATGATTCAAAGTTCCTAATGTACTTACCTGCAATACCTTTCAAACAAGATATTACATGTTAAATTTGAACCTGTGGTTCTTAAAATAAATTAAGAAAAGATATTTTTCTATAACAAAACCTATTGGCTGGATTTGTCTCTGAGTGTGTGTACCTCATTTATTGTCTATGTGTATGTACAACAAATGCTTAACACTACTCCTTGGATAAGCCTACTGCTCGACCACACTACCACAAAATAGAGCATTAGTATTATCTATTTTTACCACTATTTTACCTCTAAGGGGAACCCTTGGACTCTGTGCATGCTATTCCTTACTTTGAAATAGCACATACAGAGCCAACTTCCTACATTGACTCTTTGGTATTGATCAATACGCAATGGATTTTCTGGGACTGGGTATTCAAGTTCATGCTGTAAAAATTCTTGTGTTTGTAATTTTGGGTCAAAAATATAGTCAACATCAGCGGCTGTCAGAGATGTTGCCCATTGGATCCAACATGGATGTAATGCTGTAGCGTTTGGAACGCTGGCTTTGGTAACAGCCTCAAGGTCTGGGATTGGAGATACAACAATAATACGTTTCCCCCGGGCTAGTGGTCTTTCTTTAATGACAGCCATCTGAACAGCAGTGCGAATTTTCTCAGTGGAGCACAACGTTGTTCTGCTGTCGAATATAGATGTGATTTGTATGCAATCGGACTGCCTCACCTTCATTGAGTGTTACACAGGTGAAACCAATGGCACCAGCAATTACTCTGATGACCAGATGTTTTTTTAGTGTTGTGCTGCAAGCTTGTTGCAATGCTCTGAGAATGCGTGTATGTTCGACTGTCCCGAATTTACTGGAAAAGTTATTGGAAAAGACGTATTAAGTCATATAAGGGTTTTATGTGTGATGCGTAATCTGGAATGTGAGTTCTGCCAAAATGTAGGAAACCCAATAAGGATTGAAGCTTTTTAATGGTATTTGGAGGTTGTAACTGTGCGCATTTTTCCAAACATTGTGGCGCTAGGCTCTTTCCTTCACTTGGTAATTCGTATCCCAGAAACAGGACTCTAAGGAAGGATATTTTAGTTTTTTTAAAGTTGAATTTATAGCCGAATTCCGCAAATCCCACAACAATGCGGCTACCCGTCTCAGGTGTTGCAGTAATTCATCATCTGAAAATAGATATCATCTACATAGGACAATGCCTCAGGGTCAATGTCGTGCAATATTGAAGTTACATGAGCTGTAACTTCAAGACTGTTCTTATGCCCCTGCGGTAAACAACAGAACTTTTTCAGGGAGCCTAGTGCGCTGAAACTTGTTAGGTCTCTACTCTCAGGCTCTATATTTTGGAAGAATAAACCATTTGAAATATCCAATGTTGTTTTGTATTTTTTGCGAACTATGTTGTTCATAAGTGCTGTGCTGTGAGAGTTTTGCATAGCATATGTGCGTGTATGACTGTTTAAGTATCTGTACTCTAAAACTATTCTGTATGAATGGTCCGGTTTAGCCCACCCTAAGTGGTTGCGATATAACGCAGGTGCCTGCACCAATGCCCAATCAATGGCGTAGGACTCTGCAAGCTCATCCGGAACAAGAGGCGAGAAAGAAGGTTTGATAACCTCTTCCCCATGTGGGGAGGTGCAGACAAATTCAGGTGGCTAATTCCTTTCAGCCAGTAGAATATCATGCATGTTTACGACGCGGTACCAAAAGATTGCGTCAATTGTGCGTTCAGTGTCTCCTTCTAACTGTAACGTTACTTTGTACACCCTGTCAGGCGTGGAGACACGTATGTTCGCAGTTTCAACTTGTAAGAAGTCATCCGTTGCTATCACCTCCAGATGCTCTTGAAGATTCTGGCGAACTCCTGTGACCTCTGCTGTGCTGTCTGGCAGAGCTATTGCCCATGTCCTATTCTTCAATAGAGCCCTCTTCTTGAGTGGCATGACGAATCGCAACTGCTGCCACATTTTTCTTTTTAAATTGTGTTTTGTGTTGGGGAAGTTTCTCTTCTTTTTTAATGGAAACTTCTGTGGCGCGCTGTGATTCCTGTCTCGGTTTGACATACTCAGTTCTTCGCTCTGACCGCCCACCTCTCTCACTGCGTTTTTCCAGTGAGTCCTGAAAGGAACGAGATCGGCGTGTATCAGTATATTGATATCTGTCAGGCGTCTTAATATTATCTCTATTTCTGAGATTATATCTATTCTGTGGAGTCTCCGTACGCGGAGATTCTCCCCTTTCTTTTTGGGGTGTTTGTTGTTTTTAATCCAAGTGTTTTTTAGAACCCTCAGGTGCTTGCTTGTTAAAATCTTTATCAGATTTACCCTGAAATTGTGGTTTTATGGGTCTGACCCCCAATCTGTCTCGACCAATACTAGAGTAGGTCTCCCCAATAATCTTTGGCAGCTCACGTTCTTGATCCTGGTGAGCAGTGGTCTCCAAACTCTTTAATACCACGCCCTCCCAGTTGAAAAATAAAAATGATTGGGCCCCCCTCTCAGAATTTTTCAAAATTATTTTTTAAAGATGCCAATGTTTAAATATGTCTAGACTTACTTAAACATTGCAGTTAAGTACTGTTACCCTTTTAAAAAGGCAATAACATGTTTTTGCTCACAACAAAGCCCTGTTATGTCTGTAATGCTTCTTTTCGTCAGAGCCTGGAGCCCCCTGTGGGATCACTTGAGGCCCCCCAGTTTGAAGACCCCTGCTGTGGAGGAACGTCCCAGAGCCGCATGCGCACTGCTAGTGCAACTGCTTCCCCTTTAAGGTTACTTAATATGATTGATGATACCGTGTCAAAATTGTCCATGAGTTGCATCCCCAAGTCCAGGGCCGGGGCAGCCCCGTATACATCCTGAATTTGTTTTAACACTTCCGGAAGATTGGCAAGTGTCGGTAGTATACAGCGTGACAAATACCGTGGCCCAAGTATTGAAGTTATCTACTGTGGGAACCATACCAAATGGCAAGCATATAGTAAATATTCTATGCTCTTCCTGAGGTCCTGTATGGGGAAATGCTGCCTCCAGTGCATTTATTTTTTGAGCTAACCAAAATGGAATCTCTTCCCATTTGGTGGGTACCTTACCCATGATCGAATGTACAGTCACAGGATTAATTCCTGGCGTTACTGCGCGTTGTTGCGCCGGGACAGCACATGCTGGGTTTGTATTTAATGTTTGCATTACAAACTGTACTAATCGTCTATAAATTTTCGTAAGCTCAGCATATAAGTGGCGGACTTCAGCTACCATCAAGGTTGCTGCATCAGGGTGCAGTGTATATGTGGTCAATAAAGTCCAGGTAGGACCATCATTACTTAGAGGACCTAACCTAACGTGTAGGATTGTATGTGGTAGGGCGCCATCAAGCCAATTATTATTTTCTTAATAAGATAAAGGTATTTGTAGATATGCATATACTTTACATTGTGCAGGTATGTTTGCAGGTTTATAGTGATGAAATGTATTTGTATTTCCATCAGCTGCTTGAAATGTGACCCAAGAATAAAAAAAAATCTGTTCTATAGGCTGGATGAGCCTCAACAACAAATGTAACAGGATCCCCCTGGGCCATTAGGCCATGTGCCAATAAATGTGCGGTAAGGGGTGGTCCCATATTGACTGCAATTGGTACCCAATGTGGGTTTGCCATGATGAATTGAACATTTTCTTCAGAGGTAATCAAGCAAATTGGGATTATCCTTTTAGGGTTCAAGCTTGAACAACCTACAGCATTAGTTAGGTAGTCCCCACTTAGCTGAGGAGGAAATCCTCTATACCACAGATGTCTCTGTATATAGTACAGAGGTGTCTTTGCATGTAGTGAGACAGAGATACTCAGGAGGACCCAAAAATTAGTGCCTGACCAAACATTGGCGGTGCCATGTCGCATAAGTTCTCATTATCTTAATGAGAATACTGTATTTGGGTGGCAGAATCACTTGTACTGTGGGAGACTGAGTCTGAACCCACACCAGGTGACACCTGTCAGCCTAATCCAGGTTTTGTTCCGGCTAACTAGCAGTGCCTCATCTCTACCCAAGAGCAGGGATGATTAGGCAATCGAGCACATGACACAAATGACTTTGTGGTCACTCAAATCTCATCCGTTTCTCTCAGTTACATTAGTCTCACATGTGGAAGGACAATCAGAGGCAGATTATAGCTAAATAAGGTTTTATTGAAGTAACTGCATCTTAGATAATAAACCATGTATTGCAATAACTAGGACGATGAAGCACAAGATTAAAATTGTGACAAGGAGAGTGAAACATAAAAATAACACAACCATAATGTCACTAAGATCGTTAGGAATAGTTCCTACCTAGGCTATGTTAGAGCACATCATCTTAAACTCTAATTCTGCCCTTCAAGTTCCCCTGGGCAGACATCATCCCTCATACCTGAGTAAGAGGCCTGTAGTCTACATACGTTTGCATAAGCAGCTGCTTATAAGCAGCTGCATCAAAGCACTCAGCAATCAGCATACAGCCGTGGTCATCTGGCTAGAATCTCCCTCTAATGCAAATGGGTCAAGTAGTGTTTTTAAAGTAAAACAGGTAATGTTGCAAGAAAGGATCCCCAAGTAAGAGTGTGTATGTTTCAGTAAACATGGAGACAAAGCGTACCACTTTTGCCGGCAACCTATCTCACTACAGCCTTGAGAAAGCACAGAGTGAAAGAAATGCCTTGTTTAAGGACGCAGTGCTGACCTAGGCAAAGAACAGCTAGATAGAGAAAATTAAAACAAGACCGCAAATGTGGCTATTGTTAAAATAATATAACGAAGCTGAATAAAATATATCTAGGTTAAAGTGCACAGCGGCAGGCCTAATTTGTTCAAATAATTTGTATAAAACTATAGCTAAAACGGCTACACAACAAAACCAAAATCGAACTACAAAGACTTCTGAACACCACAGCCGAATACTCCACTGCGAACACCCTATCAACCTGAAAAAACCTGAAACAATGTCATTCAGAAGGCCACTGCGGCATTCTCACCTGTGGTACTTGGGCACTCATAAAGTGGAAGACGTGCAGGAATACAAATATCTGGGTACAAATATGTGGCTATCTTACTGGACAGTAACAGGACTTTCAAGCCAGAACTGGATCGGATACAGAGGAAATCCCTTTCCCTCAAATTTACTTTGAAACGCATAAAAGAAGCTATTTGCCCTTGCTAAAGATAATCCAGGCCAAACTGGTCCTTACCATTGCATTTGGTAGTGAAATCCTAAGAGGAAGGGACAAGGCTTTCCTGAAGAAGATCATCACTAAGGGGGTCATTCTAACCCTGGCGGTAAAAGGCCCTTACCGCCGGTCAGAAGTCCGCCATTCTACCGCCGCGGCCGCGGTAAACCGCCACGGTCATTCTGACCCACAACGGCGGAACCGACAAAATTCCGACATCCAAGGATGGCCGCCACATCAGCGGGCCGCGGAAAACTGGAGATGACCAAACCTCCACCGTCACGCCAACACAAACACGCCCATGCCATTCTGACCCACTAATCCACGCGGCGGTCTTTCAACCGCGGTACTCCATTGGCGGGACACACCGCCGCGGTCAAAATACACACACAGCTCCAAAACACAGCCACATTGGACAATTTGAAATACACACACCTGACACACATACAAACAACACTCCCACACATCCAACCAACTATAAAACACACACCCACATCACCCACAAACCCCTACGACCGAAGATCATAGACGAAGGAGAGAGAGACACATCACAGAATAGAGAGCTACATCACACAGAGGCACACTACACCATCACACACACCACATAGAAGCACAAAGCACCACACACCAACACACTCTTCACCATATACACCACCACACACCTCATCCACACCACCCCATGGCACCCCAAAGGCACCCACGCTTTTCGGACCAAGAACTCCGGGTCATGGTGGAGGAGATCATAAGAGTCGAACCCCAGCTCTTCGGCTCACAGGTGCAGCACACCACTATAGCCAGGAAGGCGGAGCTATGGCAGCGGATCGTGGACAGGGTAAACGCGGTGGGACAGCATCCCAGAAATCGAGAGGACATCCGCAAACGTTGGAACGACTTACGGGGAAAGGTGCGCTCGATGGTCTCGCGACACAACATCGCAGTGCAGAAGACTGGCGGGGGATCCCCACCCACACCACCCGAATTCACAGCATGGGAGCAAGAGGTACTAAACATCCTGCATCCTGATGGCCTCGCTGGAGTACACGGAGGAATGGACTCTGGTAAGTACAATCTCAACTACTTCACCCCCCCCAGCATGCCAACCCCCACCACCACCCTCACCCCCAACCCCCCATCACACATCCTCCCTGAGAATGTCTCCCCAGCACAACCCACCCAACACCAACCCCTGCATGCCACCACAAACTATGGACACCCATCACCTAAGCATGACCACTGCACATACCCCCCCCCCCAACACCCCCACAACACCTCCCCCAAGGGAATGACAGCACTGGGGGACAAGGGCACCCATAAATCGCACACAATAGCACACACAGAAACAATAACCATACTCTCTTACCCCATGCAGGACCCGAACGCCAACACACCGGCCAGGAGGGTCCAGAAATGTCCATCCCCCCCCCGGAAGAGGCACCCAGTGATGACAGCAGCTCTGTCGACCTGGAACCTGACGACCAGCCCGGACCATCGGGGACCTCTGGACAGTCGGTTCCCCACACACAGGCCACAGCAGACCCAACCCCCTCTGGGAACAACAGCACAGCTCCCACCCAGCGGGCCCATGGCTCTGTCTCTAGGACAGGTCAATCAGCGGTGTGTCTGCCACTACAGGGCCCCCAGGCTAACCCACCACCCCAACAACAACAGGGACCTGGGGGCAGTGGTAGTGGGCACACCGTCCAGGGGACAGAGTCCGGGGGAAACAGGGCAACTCGGAGGGCTGCTGTGCGACAGGGGGGGGAGGAGAGGCCCAGGGAACCGACTCTCCAAGAGGCCCTCACCACCATCATGGCAGCCTACCACCGCTCACAAGAGACGATGGCGACGGTACTGGCCAGGTTCCAGGAGATCCAGGCACAGCAGGAGGAACGCTACATGGGGTTCAACAATCATCTCACCAACATCTCTACCGCCATGGGGAGCCTAGTCCAGGCCCTCCACCGGATAGAAGACACGTTGCGGGACCATGTGGCACCACACAGGGCCCCTGTCACTAGCCCGGACCAGGAACAGCCTACCACCTCAGCCGGCGCTAGTGGACAGGAGGCCCCACCACAACGACAGGCCACCAGAACCCCACCTCCTGCTGAAGAACAACCACCCCGCAAGAGGAGCCTGAGATCAAAAAAATCGACAGAGTAGGATGTCAAGACCCCCGCCAGCATGAGATACCCCCTGAAGTCATCCCACTGTCCCACATTGCCACCCTGTCCAACCTTGAACTGCCCCTGCTCCATCCTTCCACAGGCATATGGACAATGCACCTGTGAGACTGAGAACTGGACTCTGCCATGGCCATTACTCCACCCCCACCCATCACCGTGTTTATATCATGTACCATTATCTAGCACAAAAAATAAATCACTCAATGCACTGAAATCATGCTGGAGTCAGGCTGTATTATTTACAAATGTAAAACACATTACCGATCAATTATGTTCTGTAAACTTTGTGCTGAACACATACCAAGATCAATAAGCATTAGTCCATGGGCTAACCAAGCAGAAGTCACGCAGTGGGTCATACAGCACTGAAAAGGGAAGGGAGAATCAAACATCAGTTTCAAATAACTGGGGGGTCATAGACAAAGTTGAGAAAAACGAGGCAGTTAGGAAAATTAAAATGGCGTGTGTGATTCTTACCTGTGTGCTACTGAAAATACTGTTGGATAACTCTGTCCCTGTTGTCTGGGTCGTCCTCTGAGTCTTCCTCCTCTTCACTCTCCACAGGCTCTACAGCTGCTTCAACACCACCATCTGGACCATCCTCCTGCAGGAAAGGCACCTGACGTCGCAATGCCAGATTGTGAAGCATACAGCAGGCCACGATGATCTGGCACACCTTCTTTGGTGAGTACATCAGGGATCCCCCTGTCATATGCAGACACCTAAACCTGGCCTTCAGGAGGCCAAAGGTTCTTTCAATGACCCTCCTAGTTCGCCCATGGGCCTCATTGTACCGTTCCTCAGCCCTGGTCCGGGGATTCCTCACTGGGGTCAATAGCCAAGGCAGGTTGGGGTAACCAGAGTCACCTATTAGCCACACACGTTGTCTCTGTAGCTGTTCCATCACAAAAGGGATGCTGCTATTACGCATCACATACGCGTCATGCACTGACCCAGGGAACTTGGCATTCACATGGGAGATGTACTGGTCAGCCAAACAGACCACCTGGACGTTCATAGAATGGTAACTCTTCCTGTTTCTGTACACCTGCTCATCGTCTTTTGGGGGGACTAAGGCTACATGGGTCCCATCAATGGCACCAATTATGTTGGGAATATGTCCAAGGGCATAAAAATCACCCTTCACAGTGGGCAAATCAACCTCCTCTGGGAATATAATGTAACTCCGCATGTGTTTCGTCAGGGCAGACAACACTCTAGACAACACCTTAGAAAACATTGGCTGAGACATTCCAGATGACATGGCCACTGTTGTCTGGAATGAGCCACTTGCAAGAAAATGGAGGGCTGACAGCACCTGCACCAGAGGGGGAATTCCTGTGGGTTGGCGGATGGGGGACATCAGGGCTGGCTCCAGCTGGGCACACAGTTCATGGATGGTGGCACGGTCAAGTCGGTATCGTAGTATGATGTGGCGTTCTTCCATTGTCGACAGGTCCACCAGCGGTCGGTACACGCGAGGATTCATCCTTCTCCTCGCAAATCCCAGCGGACGGTGTCTAGGAAGGACAACATGGAGCACAGAGTCAAGATAATCACTGGTACGTTCACCACTGCTTGCATGGCACACGGTTATCTAGGTATTGAAAGGCGTGTATGTGTGGCAATGCCAGGCCTAGGCCTGTGTGTCGCAGTAGAGATTATGCCATGTGGGCCCTTGAAATGGCGGCTGCCTGACCTGTGAAGTGGGACAATGGGATGTGAGGTCACTGCGCTGGCGGAGCACACCGTGGCGGTAGGCGGTCGAAGACCGCTATACGGAGCAGCATTGGATAACATTGAAGCCTATGGGTTTCAGGAGCCAATGACGATGTGCGCCAGCGGTCGAGGTACGCACCGCCGCGGTACGCACCGCCGCGGCCGTGACCGCCATTTTCTATCTGCTTAATCACTCGAGACCTGATCATCCACAGGAGAGGACCTATACTGCAAGTGCTGCTGTGAACTCGGTCTGGAAGTGACAATGGCTGCTGCGACTGGGGAAAGGGCCCCTGCCTTCACGTCTGAAGAGTTGGAGAAGCTCGTGGATGGGGTCCTCCCCCAGTATGCGTTACTCTACGGTCCTCCAGACCAACAGGTGAGTACACCGGGTGCACATGGAATGGGCGATGCCTGTGTGGAGTGGGGTGGATGTAAGTTGGTGGGGTGGGGGGCGAATGAGGAGTGCAACGCACGACAGATGAGAGCATGTGCTATATTGCAAGGTTGGGGGGGGGGCCAATCACATCTAACATGCAGTAAGTTGATGATTGTTTCCTTCCCACCCTGTACATGTCACATAGGTCAGCGCCCATCAGAAAGTCGGGATTTGGCGTGCCATCGCCAAGGAAGTTCGGGCCCTGGGGGTCCACGTCAGACGGGGCACCCACTGCCGCAAGAGGTGGGAGGACATCCGCCGCGGAACCAGGAAGACCGCCGAGTCACTGCTGGGGATGGCCTCCCAACCTAGGAGGGGTGCCAGTCGTACCCTGACCCCCCTGATGTCCCGGATCCTGGCGGTGGCCTACCCGGAGTTGGATGGGCGCTTGAGAGCATCACAGCAGACACAAGGGGGTGAGTATCAGCACATTCAGCTATCTTTCTGCGCAGTGGAGGCGTCTGGGTGGGGGAGGAGGGTTGGGGGTGACATTAGGCCAGGGCGCTTTCTGTAGTGTAGTCCTCTCCCTTAGGCATGGCCCTGTGCTCCCGGCCCCCACCTCCGTAGGGTGACAAGTCCAGCTATTGATGGTCCAGCCTCACACATGTGCGTGCTTGTCGTCTCCTGACCTGTTGTCCGAGTCAGAAGTACTGAGTAGTGTGCCCCGAATGCGCGGCTTAGTGCATGCGGCTCCTGTGTCTGTCCTCTCCGCCAACGGTGTTGACATTGCATGCACTCAACCAGGTTATCTCTTTCTCCCCCCACCCTTCTTCTTCATCTTCTTGTGCATGTGTGCATTAGCATCATCAGGCGGAGGAGATTTGGCATCGGAGCACGAGGGAGCTGCAAGCCACAAGGCCCCGGTGGGCACAGGAACAGACACCGAGGGCCCAAGTGAGCCGGAGGGCGAGGGGAGCACCACGACGGGGACCGCTGGTGAGAGCAGCGACAGCGACACGTCCTCGGATGGGAGCTCCCTAGCGGTGGCGGCAACATCCGGGCCCCCCGCCTCTACAGGTACAGCCGCCACCCAGCGCACCAGCCCCGCCCTCCCAGCAGCCCCTCAGCCTACGCTCCGTGCCCACTCACCCAGGAAGGCGGGTGTCTCCTTCGCCCCAGGCACCTCAGCCCCTGCCCGTTACCCCTGCTGCCCTCAGTGAGGAGGTCATTGATCTCCTCAGGACACTCATTGTTGGGCAGACTACCCTTTTGAATGCCATCCAGGGGGTAGAAAGGGAGGTGCATCGGAGCAATGCCTACCTGGAGGGCATTCATTCGGGTCAGGCTGCCCATCAACGATCGTTCAATGCTCTGGCCTCAGCACTGACGGCAGCCATTGTCCCTGTTACCAGCCTCCCTCTTCTGACTGCCTCCACCCTGTCTCTGTCTCCTGTTCCTCAGCCTATCCCATCCACACCATCTGACCAGCCTGCACACACCTCAACACCCAAGGGCAGCTCATCCAGACACAAGCACCACAGATCCCACAAACACTCACCCAAGCAACAAACAGATGCAGACATCCCAACAGTCACTACCACCCCTGTGTCCCCCTCCTCCTCGTCTCCCTCCTCCCTCCCTGTGACGTCTCCACTCACACCTGCATGCACACCAACATCAGCCAGTGCTTCCATCACCACCACACCCTCCTGTACAGTCCGCACGCGTGCAGTCACCACCCCCACTGCCATTTACACGTCCCCTGTGTCCTCTCCCACTGTGTCTGTCACCACCCCTTCCAAGACACACAAACGCAGGCAGACACCCACCCAACAGACATCCACCTCACAACAGCCTACAGCACCTGCACCTTCACCCAATGACAGCACACCTGACTCTCCTACAACCACATCCTCTTCCTCCACTTCCATCTCCACTTCTCCTACCTTTTACCTTGGCCCTAAAAAACTTTTCCTGGCTAATCTTGACCTCTTCCCCTCCGATGACCTACCCCCTCCATCTGCAAAGAGTCCCAAGAGCACCACAGCCACCACCAGCCCAACTTCGGGTGTCACTGTTGTGCATGGGTTCTGGAGCCCACCCTTTGCCAGCAGTGACACCTCCATCAGCAGCAAGGACACATCCAGCCCCCCCCCCGGCAAGAGGACCAGGAAACACAAGGGCCGCCGTGCGAAGACTGACACAGCTGCCCCCAAGGAGCAGAGTTCGCCCACTTCACCAGCCACAACGTCTAGGGGAGGCAAGGGCCCGAGAGCCCCATCTAAGGAGCGTAAGGGCAGCAGGGCGGAGACGTCAGCCAGCAGGAGCGCGGAGCAGGTGGGCCCCACATGCCACATCCCAGCTGTAAAGGAGGACACAAAAGGGCCCAGGACTCCGTCACCGATGGGCCCAGGAACATCACGGCCAGAGGGCGTCTGAGCACGGAGTCCAGGCCAGGTCTGGCTCCCTTGAACCTACTGGATGTGCACCGCTGAACAGGGCCCGCCGTGCAGAAGAGCACAGCTGAACAGGGCCCGCCGTGCAGAAGAGCACCGCTGAACAGGGCCCGCCGTGAAGATAGGCACCGCTGAACAGGGCCCGCCGTGCAGAAGAGCACCGCTGAACAGGGCCCGCCGTGAAGATAGGCACCGCTGAACAGGGCCCGCCGTGCAGAAGAGCACCGCTGAACAGGGCCCGCCGTGAAGATAGGCACCGCTGAACAGGGCCCGCCGTGCAGAAGAGCACCGCTGAACAGGGCCCGCCGTGCAGAAGAGCACCGCTGAACAGGGCCCGCCGTGCAGAAGAGCACCTCTGAACAGGGCCTGCCGTGAAGATAGGCACCGCTGAACAGGGCCCGCCGTGCAGAAGAGCACCGCTGAACAGGGCCCTGCCGTGCAGAAGAGCACCGCTGAACAGGGCCCGCCGTGCAGAAGAGCACCGCTGAACAGGGCCCGCCGTGAAGATAGGCACCGCTGAACAGGGCCCGCCGTGCAGAAGAGCACCGCTGAACAGGGCCCGCCGTGCAGAAGAGCACCGCTGAACAGGGCCCGCCGTGAAGATAGGCACCGCTGAACAGGGCCCGCCGTGCAGAAGAGCACCGCTGAACAGGGCCCGCCGTGCAGAAGAGCACCGCTGAACAGGGCCCGCCGTGCAGAAGAGCACCGTTGAACAGGGCCCGCCGTGCAGAAGAGCACCGCTCCGCTGGGCCCTTCCTGTCAAGCACCGCTCTGCTGGGCCCTTCCTGTCAAGCACCGCTCCGCTGGGCCCTTCCTGTCAAGCACCGCTCCGCTGGGCCCCGCCGTCTCCAGCACCGCTCCGCTGGGCCCCACCGTCTCCAGCACCGCTCCGCTGGGCCCCACCGTCTCCAGCACCGCTCCGCTGGGCCCCGCCGTCTCAAGCACCGCTCCGCTGGGCCCCTTCATCTCAAGCACCGCTCCGCTGGGCCCCGCCGTCTCAAGCACCGCTCCGCTGGGCCCCTTCATCTCAAGCACCGCTCCGCTGGGCCCCGTCGTCTCAAGCACCGCTCCGCTGGGCCCCTTCATCTCAAGCACCGCTCCGCTGGGCCCCTTCATCTCAAGCACCGCTCCGCTGGGCCCCGCCGTCTCAAGCACCGCTCCGCTGGGCCCCGCCGTCTCAAGCACCGCTCCGCTGGGCCCCTTCATCTCAAGCACCGCTCCGCTGGGCCCCGCCGTCTCAAGCACCGCTCCGCTGGGCCACTTCATCTCAAGCACCGCTCCGCTGGGCCCCGCCGTCTCAAGCACCGCTCCGCTGGGCACCGCCGTCTCAAGCACCGCTCCGCTGGGCCCCTTCATCTCAAGGACCGCTCCGCTGGGCCCCGCCGTCTCAAGCACCGCTCCGCTGGGCCCCGCCGTCTCAAGCACCGCTCCACTGGGCCCCGCCGTCTCAAGCACCGCTCCGCTGGGCCCCGCCGTCTCAAGCACCGCTCCGCTGGGCCCCTTCATCTCAAGCACCGCTCCGCTGGGCCCCTTCATCTCAAGCACCGCTCCGCTGGGCCCCGCCGTCTCAAGCACCGCTCCGCTGGGCCCCGCCGTCTCAAGCACCGCTCCGCTGGGCCCCTTCATCTCAGGCACCGCTCTGCTGGGCCCCGCCGTCTCAAGCACCGCTCCGCTGGGCCCCTTCATCTCAAGCACCGCTCCGCTGGGCCCCGCCGTCTCAAGCACCGCTCCGCTGGGCCCCGCCGTCTCAAGCACCGCTCCGCTGGGCCCCTTCATCTCAAGCACTGTTTATGGTTCACTGTGCCCACCATGCCTCCTCCTTGACCAGTGGAGACTGTTATCCACTTGAGAGACTGTGGCTTTGCACTCCCCAGGATGGCAGAGTGGGCAACCCACCCACTGTAGAGACTTGAGAGACTGTGGCTTTGCACTCCCCAGGATGGCAGAGTGGGCAACCCACCCACTGTAGAGACTTGAGAGACTGTGGCTTTGCACTCCCCAGGATGGCAGAGTGGGCAACCCACCCACTGTAGAGACTTGAGAGACTGTGGCTTTGCACTCCCCAGGATGGTACAATGGGTAAGCCACCCACTGTAGAGACTTGAGAGACTGTGGCTTTGCACTCCCCAGGATGGTACAGTGGGCAAGCCACCCACTGTAGAGACTTGAGAGACTGTGGCTTTGCACTCCCCAGGATGGTACAGTGGGCAACCCACCCACTGTAGAGACTTGAGAGACTGTGGCTTTGCACTCCCCAGGATGGCACAGTGGGCATGGTGGCCCCTTCGTGGATCTTGCGTCGTGGACTCATGTGGCTGTGGTGCCCCCCCCCTTCCCTTCCCCCTGAGGTGCCTGTAGTATTTTCATCAGATGCCCCTGCAGTGTTCTCTCCAAAGGACTCAGGTCTCCTGTGTGGGCTTTGCCCTTGTGTCGCTACACTGTAGCCCACGGACTGTTCCATTTGACTTGGATGTAGCGGACTAATTGCCTCGGTTCGCCATGGCAGTGTGTATAGTATTATTTTGTTATGGATATTTTGCATAGTTGCCGATACGTCTCAGAGTCTATTTTTTATATAAAAATTTGGTTCACAATTTAATTATGTCTTTGCATTTTTTAGGGGGGTTTGGGTGGTGTCACTGTGCATTGTTGCTCTGCATTGGTGTGTACATAGTTTGGGGGGGGTGGGGGTCGCATATGTGTGTGCCCGTAACCTTTCCTCCTCCCCCCTCCTGTGTGTCGTAGGTGCAGTACTCACCGTTGTCGTCTGCGCCGGAGTTCGTACTCGTGGTAGATGAGCAGGTAGACGAGTGCAGGTAGGATGTTTAATTCGGGTTCCATGCTGTCCTCCGTACTCGTGGACTGTGTTTTGGTGAGCGTTTTCCCGTCCGTAGTCTGTTTCCGCCGGGTTTTTATCGGCGGGGCTCCCGCCCCGGAAAAGGTGGCGGATTGGTGAGTTGTGATAGTGTGGGCGGTACATTATCTGTCGTCTGCCTGTTGGCGGTGACCGCCGCGCTGTTTGTCTGTACCGCCGTGGCGGTCGGAGTGTTAATGTGGCGGGCTGTGTTGGCGGTTCCCGCCAGGGTCAGAATTCCATTTTTTGGACCGCCGGCCTGTTGGCGGGTTGGCCGCCGCTTTATCACCGACCGCCAGGGTTAGAATGACCCCATAAGCTCTTTAAATCGGCGGTCTCTCTACCAGCTTATTCATCACCTGCCCGGTCACTCCCCGAGTTCCGCCTAGTTAGGCAATCAATGGTAAGGTAGGGTGCATTTATTAAACTCTGCTATAAACTCAAGGCGGCAACCCCAGACATGCTTACTTTCCTTCTATAGGCAGAAATGAACCTGCGGTCCCACTCCTTAGCCAGGCTTTATTTAGACAGCTCCCTGGCATCACTAGGTCTAATGGGCCAATGGGAATCTTTTAGTTCTTACCATCAAACCAAATTGCTAATCAGCAAAAGAGTCAAGGCCTGTTCCCTGCTAGCAGACAAGGAGGTATTTGCCAAAAGACAGCATAACTGGCTCACCCTGTCACCCTACACTGACTACACTGAGCTAGTACCCCAGTCATATCTGGGCACAGCCATTAAATCACAACTTAAAACAGCTTTCATGAAACTCTGTATGGAATGCTGGCGTACATATGTACATCTCCCCCATAAAAGCGCAGAAGCATGACAGTCTCATGTTGGCTTTGCGGACTTGTCGCTGAGACACTTGTTCGCCAGCTATGCAATTGCAAAGAAAACATGGGGATCGGAAAACAATCCTCCGGTTGTTCTGGCTCCGGAAAGGGCTTCGCAGCTGCAGGCTAGCAATCTTAGCCTGTTTCAACTGGAAGCACATGCAACTCAGCAGCAGGCTTGTGAAATACCTTGACAAGCTTGAACGTAGGCTTTCACACCCTTCCTGGTATCCGTCACCACAAGGCCTGGTTCCCGCAGTCCTGCCATCCTTGACTTAGGCATAACTGTTAACACCAGGTGCCAGGCAAGGTACAATTGAACTGCAGCTTAGTCTTGGCGAGTGGTCATGTAGCTACTGCTTCTCCTTTTAAGTTATTTGTTTAAGAAACTGCCATTGTTACAATTTGACTACAAGAGGTTAACCCTTTTTTGCCATACTCAATTTTAAGCTTACTCCTACTACTAGAAACATCTCCATTTTTGATTGAAATTTGCGTTATCTAATCATGTATTTGATCACTGTAGCTTTGTATGTTTTATATTTTATTACTGTTTTTATTGTTTAAAGGGGCAATGGTTTTAACTAACTGTGCACTTTAGAAATAAAAAAAATAAAAAAATAGCAATCCTCTATACCCATAAAATGGCTGAGTTTCAAGAATTTTGGTATTCACAAAGCTCTCCTTCCCAAATTGACCTGGAACCTCAACAATACATCTCTTCTGACCTGAATGAAAGTGGATCTCCAACGTTGGTCCACTCTTACTCTTAATATACTGGGCCGGATAGCCTTCTATAAAATGATGGTTCTCCCACGCTATCTTTATATACTTAAATATTTCCCATTGCTGATCACCGACCGGTGGTTCAGAGACCTTACCACCATGATCCATGACTTTCTACGGACAGGTAAGCCACCCTGCATAGCCTGGTCTAAGTGCAGGCTTTAGTTATATGATGGCAGTAAGGCAATGACAGATCTCCAATTGTATCACTGGGTTGCGCAACTACTTGTGAATAATGACTGGTTGACTGGGTGTTGGGATTTCCCTGCATATCGAACGGAACTCACCTTGATAAACATGGACAAAGTCATGAGCCTATTGTATGAGGGCCCGATCCCCAAACACCTCCCAGAGGTACCCTGGGTAGTCTTTCAGATTTGGAGGATGGCTTTGAGCTTCATCCGATGGCAAGTCAAACCCACGCAAGAGATCCCATTATGGCAGGGTCACTGCCTCACTCACACCTCCAGTTTGCATGGCTTGCACAGGTGGGACTACATTAGGATCACAACCATGGGGGGAGTCTGGAAGGGGGAGCCACATTAAGGCCCTCATTACGACCCTTGCAGTCGGTGTTAAAGCGGCGTTAATACCGCCAACAGGCCGGCGGTAAAAAAAATGGGGTTTTGACCCTGGCGGTAACCGCCATCACAGACAGCCACTTTAACACACCGACCACCAGGGTGGTAACGGCCGGTGGGTTGGAGACTTTGGTCTCCAGCCCAGGGGCCGTCACAATCCCCCCCTCAGGATTACGACCCGGCCTAACGCCATAGTTTTCGTGCCAATCTTACCGCCATGAAAACCATTGCGGTAGGCACAATCACTGCCAGGGAATCCATTCCCTGGCACTGATTGGGGTCTCCCCTGCCCCCCTCCCCAGACTCCTCCCCCACCCTCCCCCTTCCTCTCCCGCCCGCACATGTACACACACACACGCGCACCCATATACACACACGCACCTACGCATACCCACATCCACCCACACATACATACCCACACACCGCAACACACACCAACATACTTTGTCACAAACACACATTCACAACACACAAAATACACTCACATTCAGTCATTCATGCACTCATTCAACGCGACTCACACCCACATGCACGCATACCAAAACATACACACATACTCTCCCACATACACCTCCCCACGTACACACAACACCCCCAACCCCCTCTCCTGTTGGAGAACCCGACTTATCTGCATGCAGGGGTTCCTCTGGCTGGAGAAGAGCCGCGGCGCTGCTGTCAGCAGCAGCGTCCGCCAGCAAAACACCGGCAGGCAATATTGTAGTGTGGTTGGTTTTACGTATCCTTTGCGCGTTAGCTTCAGGCTTTAGGCCTTTGTGCACTTTGCCCTGGATGTGTTTTATTCATTTGCTGGCAGCTTAGAGCCTCTGTGCACTTTGCCCTATATGCTTTTTATTAGGCTTCGTACTGTTATTTTTCAAATAGCCAGTTCTACGGTTTTGTTTTTTATTCATATCACACTGTTTTGCCTACTTCAGCACTGGAGTTCTCCATAACACATTCACTCTGTGCTTCAGTCAAGGATACAGTCTGGTACATTGCCGATAGACCTGGTAGGAGTTTAGACTTGGCATTCCTGCGTAGGGACATTTTGTGATCACACTGACATGTTAGTTATAAAATCACTTCCTTGTCCCAATACACGCAAGAGGGAGATTCCGACCAGGGAACCACAACTAGACGCTGACTGCCTCGTTGCAGATGCTAAACCAAGATCACAGGCCTTTGCTCAGGTATGAGGGCTGATGTCTCCCCAGTGATTCTGAAAGGCAAGATAGAAGCTTAACATGCTGTGCTCTAAATAGAACAAGCAGAGGGAAAGTAGAAACTGTTAGGCACTATGATAGCTTTGTTCTTATGTTTTACTCTCCTGGTGACTATTTCAATCCTACTGTGTTGTATTGTTCTGGTTATTGCGGCTCACGCCTTAATATCTAAAATACAGTCGTTTTATTAAAACATTATATAAAACTTATACTGTCTTTGTCATTTATATATGAGATCATATTGTAAATGAGAGAGTTGGTTTGGATCTGAGTGACCACGACTTCCCTGAGAAGTTCCAAAGATGTCATGCGCTCGGCTGCCCAATCATCTCTTCCCCGTGGGAAAAATGAGGCACTGCTAGTTAGCCGGAGCAAAAAACTGATTTAGGGTGACAGAGTTCCTTACATGTGGGTCAGACTCAGTCCCCCACACCGTTATCGATCCTGCTGCCTAGAAATCCAGTAGTCTCATTTAGGATAATGAGAGCCCACGCCACATGGCGCTGCCAACGATTGGTCTGGCTCTAATATTTAGGTCAGACTGACTCTCTCTGTCTCATATATATTTTGACTCCTCGGTTCTGTACGCGGAGACGTCCGTGGGGCTGAGGGTTTCCGCCACCACGGGATAGGTGCATCCTATTGCTTAGTGGTTGGTTGTTCAAGCTTGAACTTTAAAAGGAAAACCCCGATATTGGTGTGCCTTCTCTGACCTAGAGCTATTTTTTACAAATGGCGAATCCTAATGTAGTGAATATAGCAATCAATATGCGTCACCCGCTCACAGGCCATCTGATAGCACATGGACTGACGGTCCAGGGGGGTCCGGTCACTTTTGTGGTGGACGCCCATGCAGCCTATAGAACAGAACTTTTTTATTCTTGGGTCGTATTTCCAGCAGTTGATGGGGGTACAAATACTTTTCACGAATACACTGTTGCGAATGTCCCTGGACAGTACAGGGCTTACGCATACTTAGAGATACCTTTATCTTATCAAGAACACCATAATTGGCTTGATGGTGCCCTCCCACACACAGTTGCACAAGTTAGGTTAGGTCCGCTGAGTAATGATGGTCCTACCTGGCCTTTATTGGCTACATATACACCTCATCCTGCGGCTGCTCAATTGACAGTGGTTGAAGTTCGTCGTTTATATACAGACTTAACGTCTACATATAGACAATTAGTTCAGTTTGTCATGCAGACACTAAATACAAACGCAGCGGGTGCTGCTCCGGCGCACCCACAGGCAGTGGTTCCGGGTATCAATCCGGCCACTGTACACTCAGTTATGGGTAAGGTACCGGCTAAACGTGAGGAAACTCCATTTTGGCTGGCGCAGAAAATTAATACGCTGGAAGCGGTATTTCCCCATACGGGACCTCAGGATAAACATAGAATATTGACGATGTGTTTGCCGTATGGGATGGTTCCTCCGGTGGACCTTTGTAATACCTGGGGCACGGTGTTTGCCGCGCTCTACACTACGGCACACGGTACACCGACATTAGCTAATTTACTGGAAGTGCTTAAACAAATTCAAGATGAATATGGGGCTGCCCCTGCCTTAGATTTGGGCATGCAGTTGATGGGCAATTTTGCCGCAGTTTCTTCTATTATTTTGAGTAATCTCAAGGGAGAGGCAGTAGCACTAGCAGTGCGAATGTGTCTTCGGGACGTTACGCAGATTGATCAGGAGCGGGAACTTCAGAGAATAATAGCAGAAACCTATTCTAGTATTGGTCGCGATAGCATAGGGGCTAGACCACAAAAACCCCAATTACAGGGTAAAAATAATAAAGATAATGCTAAACAGCAGCAACCTGAGGGTACTAAAAAGCGCTGGGAAAAGAAACAGCAAACTCCTAAAAAAGATGGGGGGCAGTCTCCGCAACCGGAGACCCCGCAGAATAGGTATAATCTCAGGAATAGGGATACTTTGAAGACGCCTGATAGATATCAATATACTGATACACGCCAATCTCGTTCCTTTCAGGACTCCTCAGAGAAGAGAAGTGAGAGAGGTGGGCGGTCAGAGCAGAGGACGGAGTACGTGAAACCGAGACAGGATTCACAACGCTCAACTGAGGTTTCTATTAAACAATAAGAGAAACCGCTGCAACAAAAACAGCAATTTAAAAAGAAGAAAGTGGCAGCAGTCTCAGTTAGACATGCCGCTCAAGAAGAGAGTTCTCTTGACGAACAAGACATGGGTGTTAGCACTGTTAGACAGCGTGGCAGAGGTCACAATAGTTCGCCGGAGTCTTCTAGAGCATCTGGAGGTGAAAGCAACTGATGACTTCATACAAGTCGAAACGGCGGATATGCGAGTCTCTGATCCTGATAGAGTATATCAAGTGACTCTGCGATTAGAAGGGGACATTGACCGCATTGTACACGCCATCTTTTGGGACCATGTGGTAAAATCATATGATGTTCTGCTGGCCGAACAGGATTGGCCACCTGACTTTGTTCGTGACTGTCCGGTTGGGGAGGAGGTTATTACGCCTTCCTTCTCACCACTTGTTTCGAGAGAACTAGCGGAGTCCTATAGTAAAACATGGGCTCTAGCACAGGCTCCCGCCCTATATAGAAATAACGTGGGGTGGGATAGACAATCACCTTATCATGTCATTCCAATAAAGGGCGAACCTCAGCCACAGCCGCAGTATCCTAATAAATTTGAGGCAAGGGCATCGGTTAGGAAAATTCTTACACAGTTGGAGTACCAGGGTGTAATTGAGCCCTGTGTCTCTCCAATGAATAATCCCTTATTTCCGGTTGCTAAACCGGACCATTCATATAGGATAGTGGTGGATTACAGACATTCGAATAGTCATACACGCACATATGCAATACAGAATTCACATAGCGCAGTGCTTATGAATAATATCGTACGTAAGAAGTACAAAACAACATTAGATATCTCGAATGGATTTTTCTGCCAAAATATAGCACCCGAAAGTCGGGACTATACCAGTTTCAGTGCGTTTGGCTATCAGAAAAAGTTTTGTCGTTTGCCTCAGGGGTATAAGAATAGCCCAGGACTGTTTTCGGCTCGTGTGACTGAAATGCTGCACGAGTTGGACCCTGAAGCGTTATCATATGTTGATGACATATATCTGACAGACGATGAGATTCTGCAACATCTACGGCGTGTATCGCGCATTGTTGTGGGGTTTGCTGATATTGGCTATAAGTTTAATTTTAAGAAATCAAAGATTGCCTTCCTCAGTGTCATTTTCCTGGGATATGAGTTGTCGAGTGAGGGCAAGAGCTTAGCGCCGCATTTTTGGGAGAAATGTGCTTTATTGCAGCCTCCTAATACGGTTCGGAAACTCCAGTCATTGTTGGGGTTTCTGAATTTTGGCAGAACTTACATTCCTGATTATGCTACGCGTATAAAACCCTTATATGAATTGATTCGCCCGAATTTTTCGAGTAGATTTTGGACGATTGAGCATACACACATACTACGAGAGTTACAGACTGATCTCTTAGCAGTTAAACACTTACACACACGGGACAATAAGACACATTTAGTCATCAGGGTGATACCTGGGGCTGTTGGGTTTACGTATGTCACCTTTAATGAGGGTGAGACAGTCCCGATTGCATACAAGTCTCACTTGTATTCTGCTGCAGAGCAACGGTTTGCACAGACTGAGAAAATACTCACTGCAGTACAGATGGCTGTGATTAAAGAAAGACCGCTTGCCCAGGGCCAACGCATCATTGTCATTTCCCTGATTCCGGCCTTAGAGGCAGTTACAAAAGCGAGTGTTCCTAATTCGAAAGCTTTACACCCGCGATGGATACAATGGGCTATGTCTTTATCAGCCACTGATGTAGATTACATATTTGACCCTAAACTGCAGACTCAAGAATTTCTTCAATATGAAATGGAGTACCCAGTTCCTGCTGGTACATTGCCTATTGACCAATATCAGGTGGTCATGTATACCGATGGCTCTGCGCAACCAGCGGTTGGGACTAAACAACAGTATTCTGCTGCATGTGCGGTAGTGAGCGGCACTATGGAGGGGGACGTGTTCTGCCCCCGACATACTTATACTAAAACCTTGGGAGATTGCACGGCACAGCTGGCTGAGCTCAAAGCTCTATTGTTAGCGTTGGAACACGCGGATCCGGCGATATTGACCTTGCTGGTCTGTGACTCCTACTACTGTGTACAGAATTTCAATGAATATCTACACTATTGGAAGATGAATGGGTTCAGAGATTCTAAAGGCAACACCATTAAACACAAATTGTTGTGGGGTAAGGTTGCGGATCTGAAGGAGACGCTTCCTAAGGTCCATGTTGTACATACACTTGGGCATCAGCGCGTTGGAATACACGTTGCTGGGAATACTTTGGCTGATGAAGCCGCGAAATCAGCAGTGGCCGCAGTGACTCGTTCGAGTTCCAAACCAGACACAGAGATTTCGGCTGCCATAAAGGCTACGGCTGATGGCACGCCATTTCCTAAAGGATTTCCTTCTAAATATAGTTACTGCTTGGATGGTGCACTGAATGCTGCTGTTAATATTCCAGGCATTGGTGTACGTGAAATACCCAATAAAATTGAGAGACCTCAATTAATTTCTGCAGCACATGAGGGGGTGGCGTCTGCACATGCTGGTGTGGCTGCCACGATTTCACTTTTACAGGCTCGTTACTGGTGGCCTGGTCTCTATAAAGAGACAAAGCAATATGTCCTTTGTTGTGACGTTTGTCAACAGATTAAAGCTTCGTCGGCTAGACGCCCGCAGCAGACGTCCCTTCTGATTTCAAATAAACCTTTACAGTGTGTGTACTTGGATCATTGTGGTCCGCTGACACCAGATAGTGCATACAAATATATATTGGTTGCTGTAGATTCGTGCTCCAGATTTGTGTGGGTATGGCCACAACGCTCGGCTGACGCTCGAACTGTTATTAAAGATTTGCGCATCTTTGTCGATACATTTGCAGTTGCGGCTTTTCATTCGGACCAGGGCCCTGCTTTTGCCTCTAAGGCATTCAGGGACACCATGGCTTCGTTGGGGGTCCAACTCCAATTCTCGTCTCCATTTCATCCCGAGGGAAATTCTGTCGTGGAGCGTTTAAATCGTGATTTAAAGCAATCCTTAACGGCCAGAGTTATAGGTACGGGTCGTGGTTGGCTAGCCCACCTGTATGGAGTACAGAGAGCACTTAATAACTTGCCTAGAAGGTCACTGGGGGGTCGTACTTCATATGAGTGCCTGTTTGGAACACAAATGTATGTTCCTGATCTAGATGGCCCTGGTGTGGAGGCGGCAGTTACGCCCTTTGACATAAATGATCGTGTCACTGTTTTGCAGGATTTACAACAATTCCGTGAAGATAACTCTTCTGCAAGTGCTGCTTCCTCAGGAATTAAGGATGAGCCAGTAACACCTACTGGTTGGATACCCAGGATTGGGGATCTAGTGCGTGAAAAGGTCGCAGTAAAGAAAGAATTTGGTCCTTCTTATCGAGCACCTGTCCCTGTGTTAGGGGTAAGCGGCACGAGAACTGTGATTTTGCCACCGCTGCAAGTGGCCAAAGGGAATCGCTTTGTTTCCATTGATAATGTCAAGTTACAACATGTGGCCGATTCTGCACAGCGGGGAAGAAGTCCCGCTGCAGGTGATTTACACCGACGCTGTTTCCTCTCCGAGCTTCGGGAGGGTGGATGATGATCTTGCGATTGTTCCACCGACGACGATTAATATGGAATCTTTTGATCAAGTTGCTGTACGTTCTACTGATGTTTCTGAACATGTGGTTTATAGCGTGCCTAGGCGAGAGCCTCCATCTGCTTCTTTGTTCACAGTTGCACCTTTTGCTAGAACTGCCTCTGGCTGCTTCAACAACACTGATGATGCAGTGTCCAGCTCCTCGTCCTCGATGTCTTCTGTCCGAGGTCCACGTAAGCTGCTGGGTTGGCTTAAACGCACATATTTTGTTTTTCCTTGGAACTATTTGTGGCTTTTTCTGGCCCTGATGACTCTTTTATTATGGTTGGGATTTGTGGTGACTTTTTTTCTGGTAATACATGGTCATTTTCTTCGTGATCGATCTGACATTGAGCACATGGAGACTGTGTTGAAACCACATTTTTCGTCTCATATGGTTCGAAGAGACTTGTCCAATGTAAACATTTCTGCGATACTGATTCCGGATGGGATTGTGTGGGATAAAGTAATGTTTGATATATATGGTCCCACTGAATTGATTCAAATACCGTATGTCCTCAAGTTATCAATGAATGATATTGTTATACCAGGCATTGTTTCTGATGATTGGGATGTGAAGACAGTAGATGCTATGCTGACAGATTTGCAATATTATACTGTCTATGACGATGAAGATGCTTACCAATTTAGAGATAATCATGGTGACATGTTTTGTTACAACTATTATGGACACCACTTTATTCATAGAGCTAGTAGCCCTAAGTCCATCTTTAATTATGTGCAATGGGAACATTGCTTGACTCCCCCACAAGGGAGTTCGAAAAGGTATTATGATAAATTTGCATATTTTTCTGGGCATGATCAACGAAATGCTAAGTCTTACTATTTTAAAGTTGCACCGTATTCTAATAAGCAAATGTTATTGACCGATACTAAATTACTGTATTCAAATTTGTTTGTATCTAAACTTTCGGTCGAGGGGTATGAATACTGGTTTAAGACTGTTGACTTGAAAAGTGTTTGGGGTTTGAAAAATTGGCAGATGCTAGACAGGGACACATTATTTCGAGCATGTATTATCCCTGTACAGATGATTTTCCTCAATGACACAGTACAACAGACTAGCTGTATGGGCTTGGCGACAATTAGAGATTTAACTTTGCCTAGTATACCTGTCCCTTCCAAATTAAACAACTGGCAGCACTATGTGAATGCTACTTTTAGTGAATTTGCACATTGCGTCCAGAATGGTACGCTTAACACTTCATCGATACATCCGGGCGGGTGGTTATTATGGCCTGTAGACACTAATAAGTGTCATCAACGTTTTGTCACCTCTTCAGGGGGGTTCAGGACTAGTAGGGCAGACCCTCGTTACATTTCACCAGAACATGCTGATATTATAACTACATACAGCGTGGGGAAGCTTTGTCAGCAATGGTTGAAGTCATCCACGCTGGATGCAGTTAAGTCACATCTCACGTTACTGTCTAATGATACTGATTTGCAAGATTTTTTGTCAGGTCCCAAGATACCACGGAAGAAGAGATTTTTATACGAAGTTTATAATGAGATTTGGAAGCTTTCACAACAGGAGGCTGCAGCCCGGTTGAGGCAGATTGATCAGGAAAACCTGATGCAGACTTTGTCTGTTGTTGATAATGGCATGCATAGCCTTTCTGACCGTGTTTACACGATTGACAGCATTGTTTCCTCTGCTATTGACATTATTAAATCGGACATGTCTTCTTTATATCATGGGCAGAGTCAGACGCGGTCCATCATGCAGCTGGGTTGGACTCTTCAGACCTTGAAGGCAGGTCGCGTTCCATGGCACCACATTCGTGCCAGAGAGATCTTTGTCTCCTTTAATTTGACTCGTCAACAACAGCTGATGGCTAAAAAGGAAGCAACATATGTTATGTTGAATATTGAGAAATTGGAGAAACTGCCTTTCACAGTGGCTGAGATTCCGTCAGCTGAGTGGCTGATTCATGGGGTTATTAATCTGCCTATCTCCACTCTGCAATTTACTTCTTGTTTGAAGAACATTCCGGTGGGTAGATATGAACTATTGGGAGACAGTTACATACACGAGGTGTGGGAGCTTCCCTTTCAATACAGATGTGTTAATGGTTTGAGGGAGGTTTTTCTTAGCGAATGCGAAGCTTCTGCCAGCCATTCCATGGTTTGTAAACAGCTGTCCTTGCACAGAGCGTGTAACGCTTTGATTGCTAACTTAGCTTGTTATCTGAAGGGAGTTCCAGTCCCGGTTATTAAGAACACTTTCCAGGTGCTTTCTAATGGCAGTTACATTGTTCTTAACAGCGAACGCTGCTGTGGCATGCGTGCCGGAATAGTTTACGATGTCGTTGTCAACAAGGCCGTTACGTGCTGCGGGAATGTGTTGCTTCCCCCCACTCAAATTAGGGAGGTAGCGGGCATCTGGCCTCATATTGCTACTTCCAAGGTTAATTTCGACAAGTTGAGTCGGCTAAAAGCTTTATTGTTTCAAAAGCATGTGGCCCTTACATCTGCTAGCGAGACCTACGCACTTCAGGTGGCAAGGTCATCGGCGGAGATACAGTCCCTTTTGAATACTAACTTTCCGAGTCACTTCGGTGAACTTGTGGGACGTATATTTAATGGATCCAGCACTGCTGGTATTGCAAATTTTTTCAAAGCCGTTGGTGTTGGTTTTGCTCACACCTTCTCTTCAATATTCGGTTTGATACCTTCGGCTATACACTCTATTTTCGGAAGCATTTTTGGGGGTTTCCCGATTACTTTGGCTTTATTGGCTGGAGTCTTGAGGTTGTTGCTATTTTTTCGCAATGGCTGTCCCGCCACGACGAGATCCTATATTGCTGCTCCCGTCAGCGCAGCTGTGTCGTGACCGCATGATGCAGCATTTTAGAGCGACACTCCTGGGCCATTTGGAGTGTGACTGGTCTCTGTCATTCAGACCGGTTTTGGATTGTGTGCAACCCGTGTTTCAGTGCCTTTGGTGCTCGTTTGAACATGCACTGGCTCTCTGTCTCTCACTGCGGCGCCCTCCAGTGGTCGATCCTGATCTGTTGATGTTCCCGATTAGGGCTCATTCCCAGACTTGTGCACTACGGTTGCGTTTGCTTCGTGAGGCAGTTTATGAGATTCCCTTCCTGGAGGAAGATGGTTTTGTCTCATTCATAGGCCCTGCACGGGGTGCCGCCCTGCATGGTTTTGGGGCTTTGGAACACACCTGCTCCATGGTACTTTGTGGCGTGGATCTTCCGATATTGACATATATCGAAGTGGAGGAGCTCCTACTCTCTATTGCTTCTGTTTAAGAATTTGATTTTTTTCCTCTCCTGCAAAATTGACATTATATTGAAGTTGGCTTCATTGTCACATGTTTTCTAAATTTATGACTTTCTTGTCTTCTGACCTTGTCGAAATATGTATATAATTTTAGGTATTGTTTATATCTGGGGCATATTTTTATATTATTGGAACCACTGGCTACCGACAAGGGGAGGGTGTAGTGTGGTTGGTTTTACGTATCCTTTGCGCGTTAGCTTCAGGCTTTAGGCCTTTGTGCACTTTACCCTGGATGTGTTTTATTCATTTGCTGGAAGCTTAGAGCCTCTGTGCACTTTGCCCTATATACTTTTTATTAGGCTTCGTACTGTTATTTTTCAAATAGCCAGTTCTACGGTTTTGTTTTTTATTCATATCACACTGTTTTGCCTACTTCAGCACTGGAGTTCTCCATAACACATTCACTCTGTGTTTCAGTCAAGGATACAGTCTGGTACATTGCCGATAGACGTGGTAGGAGTTTAGACTTGGCATTCCTGCGTAGGGACATTTTGTGATCACACTGACATGTTAGTTATAAAATCACTTCCTTGTCCCAATACACGCAAGAGGGAGATTCCGACCAGGGAACCACAACTAGACGCTGACTGCCTCGTTGCAGATGCTGAACCAAGATCACAGGCCTTTGCTCAGGTATGAGGGCTGATGTCTCCCCAGTGATTCCGAAAGGCAAGATAGAAGCTTAACATGCTGTGCTCTAAATAGAACAAGCAGAGGGAGAGTAGAAACTGTTAGGCACTATGATAGCTTTGTTCTTATGTTTTACTCTCCTGGTGACTATTTCAACCCTACTGTGTTGTATTGTTCTGGTTATTGCGGCTCACGCCTTAATATCTAAAATACAGTCGTTTTATTAAAACATTATATAAAACTTATACTGTCTTTGTCATTTATATATGAGATCATATTGTAAATGAGAGAGTTGGTTTGGATCTGAGTGACCACGACTTCCCTGAGAAGTTCAAAAGATGTCATGCGCTCGGCTGCCCAATCATCTCTTCCCTGTGGGAGAAATGAGGCACTGCTAGTTAGCCGGAGCAAAAACCGGATTTAGGGTGACAGAGTTCCTTACACGTGGGTCAGACTCAGTCCCCCACACCGTTATCGATCCTGCTGCCTAGAAATCCAGTAGTCTCATTTAGGATAATGAGAGCCCACGCAACAATATTACTGGTCATGATACGGTCGGCGGTGTTTTGCTGGAGTGGTGTTGCTGCTGTCAGTCACGCCGCCTTACCGCCGTCCGCTGCCATGACCGTCGGCGGTATTCCGCCAGCCTGCGGAATACCGTTGATGGTCATAATACATATAGACGGCTGTTAGCCACAGTGGCTGCATGTTGGCGGCCGTCGCCGTGGCAGTAGGAGGCAGTTACCGCCAAAGTTATAATGAAGGCCTAAGTCCTTCCAGGATCTCCAGTTGCAATTCAATTTCACTAAGACACAATTTCACAAATATTTACATCTTAGTCATTGTTGGAAACAAATAAAATTTGGTTTTAAAAATGGTACATCACTATTGATTAATTTTAATATAACATGTATTTATGTAGAATATATTATATTAAATTTACATTATTAAAATTGTTTTCCTGCCTTTAGAATAAAAAAATACCACCTCAGGTAGAAATATTAAAATGTTAAAATTTGTATTGAAAAATGATTAAAAGTGATCTACTGACATGATTAAAAGTAATTTAATTACATTTTTATTAAAAAGTAATGCTGCAATAATTTTTACATTAAAAAAAGTTATTAAAATATTTTAAAATAAAATAATGTTTTATTTTTAGATAATTTTGTTAACATTGAATTAACTATATTTACATATTGCTTAGGTAGTTTAAATAATGTAGTTTAATTTAACAATTTTTCCAAGAGGGATTTATTTTATTTTAAATCCTTTACTTCCATCATTTTCTTCTTTACATTTACTACTATTCTGGGTCCTTTTTTATCCCTAGTAACTCAGAGAATGTGTGAGTACAGTAATATTACAGCTAACGAGGCCTACTCAGACTGGGCAAGCAAGATGAGACCACTGGCTTGTGATTCTGACCACCAAGAATTGTGATAAAGGGAACATCCCTGGCAGGTCCTGCTGTAGGCACGCTCCAGCCACATGCACTGAATGAGCTCCAATGAGTTTGTATACTTTGGGAATTTCAGCAATCCCCATTGGATAAAATCTCACCTATATCTCCAAGAAAGGTCCATGCAATGGTACAAAGCAGAGAATGTGATGGTTCTGTATGGCAGGTTTGTAATGATGAACAACCGTGGATACTTGTATGCAGCGACATTTAATAATATACCTGTAGATGCAGCAAAGCAGCTCAGCAGATCCTCATACCAACCGCAGGCAACTACCAGATCCACTGTCTTTATATTGGTATGTCTGTCTCTCCTTGAGCATACGAACCATGATACATGCCATGTACAAGGATGCTAAAATACAGTGTTCCTGTCAAAGTATATGGGCCCTCATTACAACCCTGGCGGTAGGTGATAAAGTGTCGGTAATACTGCCAACAGGCCGGCGGTAAAATAAAAATGGGATCACGACCACGGCAGAAACCGCCAACACAGAAAGCCACTTTAACATACCGACCGCTACGGCGGCAGCAACAAACACCGCGGCGGTCACCGCCAACAGACAGGCGGAAGACAATGTACCGCCCATCCCATTACAACCCAACAATCCGCCAGCTTTTCCGGGGCATTACCAACGCCATCAAAAGCACTGCGGAAACAGTGTTTGGAAGGGAAACCACTCACCACTCGACACCCAACGAAGAACCAGGACGCCACTTAGCCCGAGTTACAGGTCCTGCCCATGCTGGTCTACCTCCTCATACACCAAGAATATCAAAGGCGGCGGCGATGGCCACAGTGAGTACTGCACCTAGCACACAGGCGAGTGCGGGAGGAAAAAGAGAGTGACACACACACGCAACACCCCCACCCTCACCCACAACACCATCCACACAAACACATGCAGCAACAGTACATTTACACCCCATAACCTCCTGGAAGAACGCAAGGACAAAAGGAATAGAGTCAAATCAGTGATATATTAGAAATAGGCAGATATACGTAACAAATATAAAAACAGTATTTACAAATAATTACAATACGTACAGAAGGTCGTGCATTGTCCTTTGCAAATGTCCGTGGGCCACTGGGCCAAAAATTATGGGCCAAGCCCACACTTGACTCCTGCCTCAATGGAGAGAACACTGCAGGGGCATCTGGTCGTAAACACACAGGCACCTCAGGGGGATGGGGAAGGAGGAGGCACCTCAGCCGGAAGATGGAATAATGCCACTGCTCCTGGAGGGGGCTCCATGCCCACAGCGATGTCCTGGGGAGTGCAAAGCCACAGTCTCTCAAGTCTCTCAAGTGGGTGGGGTGCCCACTGCTTGGTCCTGGGGAGTGCAAAGCCACAGCCTCTCAAGTGGGTGGGTTGCCCACTGCTTGGTCCTGGGGAATGCAAAGCCACAGTCTCTCAAGTGGGTGGGTTGCCCACTACTTGGTCCTGGGAGTGCAAAGCCACAGCCTCTCAAGTCTCTCAAGTGGGTGGTTTCCCACTGCTTGGTCCTGGGAGTGCAAAGCCACAGTTTCTCAAGTGGGTGGTTTGCCCAAGCTTGGTCCTGGGGAGTGCAAAGCCATAGTCTCTCAAGTGAGTGTCTTCTCCACTGGGTCTGGAGGGGGCTTTGTGCCCACTGTGCTTCATCCTGCCAAGGATAGGGTGAGTGGATGCCTTCTTCTACTGGTTCTGGAGGGGGCTTTGTGCCCAGTGTGCTTCATCCCGCCAAGGAAAGGGTGAGTGGATGGCTTCTTCCACTGGTTCTGGAGGGGGGCTTTGTGCCCAGTGTGCTTCATCCTGCCAAGGATAGGGTGAGTGGATGCATATCTCCACTGGTTCTAGAGGGGGCTTTGTGCCCATTGTGCTTCATCCTGCCAAGGATAGGGTGAGTGGATGTCTTCTTCCACTGGTTCTGGAGGGGGCTTTGTGCCCAGTGTGCTTCATCCTGCCAAGGATAGGGTGAGTGGATGCATATCTCCACTGGTTCTGGAGGGGGCTTTGTGCCCAGTGTGCTTCATCCTGCCAAGGATAGGGTGAGTGGATGGCTTCTTCCACTGGTTCTGGAGGGGGCTTTGTGCCCAGTGTGCTTCATCCTGCCAAGGAAAGGGTAAGTGGATGGCTCCTTTCACTGGTTCTGGAGGGGGCTTTGTGCCCAGTGTGCTTCATCCTGCCAAGGATAGGGTGAGTGGATGCATATCTCCACTGGTTCTGGAGGGGGCTTTGTGCCCAGTGTGCTTCATCCTGCCAAGGATAGGGTGAGTGGATGGCTTCTTCCACTGGTTCTGGAGGGGGCTTTGTGCCCAGTGTGCTTCATCCTGCCAAGGAAAGGGTAAGTGGATGGCTCCTTTCACTGGTTCTGGAGGGGGCTTTGTGCCCAGTGTGCTTCATCCTGCCAAGGATAGGGTGAGTGGATGCATATCTCCACTGGTTCTGGAGGGGGCCTTGTGCCCAGTGATGCAGCACTTGGTGTGTGGCAGTTCACATTCCCTCACCTGGGTGTCTGAGGCACGAGATTTGCAGGGACCAGGTAGCATGATACTCCATGGAGGCAGGGCCAGACTCCATCCTGCGGTGACTAAGGCTGCAAACTGGTGGTAGTGCCGGTGCTGGTGGGGGTGCTGCCAGTGGTGGTGGGAGGCTCCAGCCCGTCTCCTGCAGCCTCGGACGGACGCACACTGGGGCTTCTGCTGCTGGTAGTGGTCCTACTGTCAGAGGTGCAGGTGGCGGTGCTTGCGGCGGTTATGCTGGTGGTGCTGCCCTTGGTGCAGGTGCCGTTGCTGCCAGTGGTGGAGGGAGGCACCAGCCCGTCTCCTACAGCTCGGACGGCTGGCCACTGGGGATGCTGCTGCTGACAGTAGTGGTGGCAGCGGAGGTGCAGATGGCGGTGCAGGTGGCAGTGCTTGCGGCGGGGATGCTGGCGGTGTTGGCCGCGGTACAGGTGGTGGGGCTGTTGGTTCTGATGGTGGCCACCAGGCCCTCACCTGGAACCTCTGACCCCTGAAGTGCCTTGGCTTGGCTTTTCTGCCCCTTCCTCACCTTGGCAGATACTGCTGGGACCTTGCCTCTGGCAGCTGGAGTTCTGGAGGGGGCCTTGCTGGGTGGGTCGTGCTCCTTGCCGCATGCTATCCCCTTCTTCACCTTGGAAGGTGGCAGAATGGTTTGGTCCTTTGCAGGGGTTGGTGGCACACTGAATGGCCTGACGGGTGCCCCCTTTGATCCTCTGGGAGTTGCAGGTACCATAGCCGATGCCGACTTGGTGGCTGAGGTGCTGGCCTGGGTTCTGGACACCCTGGCCCGAGGGGAAGGACGGGGGGGGGGGCGGGTAGGGAACACATCAATGTTTTCCAGACAAGTTTTTTAGACACACTGGGACGGGAAGATGGAGAGGGTTTGGGAGTGGAGGAAGAGGGAGGGAGTGGTTGTAGGAGGTGTCTGTCTGCTGAGTTTGGGTGAAGGTGCATGGGCTGGATGCTGTTGTGAGGTGGATGGCTGTTGGGTGGGTGGGTGCTTGCGTTTGTGTACTTTGGGAGGGGGGTCACAGACACACTGGGAGAGGACACAGGGGACGTGTGCATGGTTGTGGGAGTGGTGACTGCTCGTGACGGGTGTGCTGTGATGGGTGTGCTGGTGATGGAGGTAGTGGATGAAGATGTAGTGCATGCAGGTGTGAGTGTAGACGCTACTGGGAGGGAGGTGGATCAAGAGGAGGAGGGGGACATAGTGGAGGCAGTGGATGTTGGTGTGTTTGCATGGGTATGGTGCTTGTGTGAGTGCCTGTGAGATGATTTTGTTTGCCTGTGTGGTGATTTGGGTGAATGCTGGTCTGAAGGTGTGCTTGGGATAGGCTGGGGTTGAGGGGATTGGGTCTGGGTAGGGGAAGTTGGAGGAGGGAGGCTAGGCACAGGGACAAGGGCTGCTATCAGTGCTGGGGCCAGAGCCTGAAATGCTCTCTGTTGGGCCACCACACCAGAGTGAATTTCCTCCAGGTATGCATTTGTTTGTTGCAAATGCCTCTCGACACCCTGGATGGCATTCAGTATGGTTGACTGCCCAACAGTGAGGGATCTCAGGAGATCAATAGCCTCCTCACTGATGGCAGCAGGGCTGACTGGGGCAGGGCCTGAGGTGCATGGGGCAAAGGAGATGCCCACCCTACTGGGTGAGCTGGCACGGGAAACTCGATGAGGGGCTGCTCGGAGGGCAGTGCTGGTACGGGGTGGCGGCTGTACTTGTAGATGGGGTGGTCACAGAAGTGTCCGCCACCACCAGGGAGCTCCCATCGGAGGAGGTATCTGTGTTCAAACTGTCCCCTCCAGTCTCCGCCGTGGTGCTCCCCTCACCCTCCGTCCCACTGGTGCCCTCAGCTTCGGTGGACTCTGCCTCCTGGGTCCCGTTGGATGCAGCTCCCTCCGTCATCGGTGCCTCTGCTGCTCTGCCAGAAGATGCTAATGCACACAAGGACAGGATGACAAAACAAAAAGGGGGAGGGGGAGACAAAGGATACACTTGGTCAATGGCTGCACCAACACCACCGTTGGCGTACATACCACCCTCACACACAGGGAACAGGCCTATTCACTATGCAATTCACTACCAGTACCAATGCTAGCCACCAGGGCATGGGAAGGGACACATACCGCCGATTGCAGCACACCTGGGACCCACACAGCCCTGCCCAGTAAAGGATGCTTACAAGCGAGGCAGGAGGAATATCACATCTGAACACTGCCCAACATGGGACCTACTCTGTAATGTCAGGCTTGGCCTCTGGGACACCCACAGACACACATCCCCCACCCAGATACCAACCTACCATGCTTAAGTAGTAATAATGGGCACTGTACTCACCCTCTTGTGGCTGCTGTGATGCCCTCAAGCACTAATCCAGTTCTGGATAGGCCACTGCCAGTATGCGGGCCATCAGGGGGGTCAGGGTTCGACGGGCACCCCTTCCTTGTTGGGAGGCCATCCCCAGCTGGACCTCTGCCATCTTCCTTGCCCAATGTCTCAGGTCCTTCCACCATTTCTGACAGTGGGTGCTCCGCCTGCTGTAGACCCCCAGGGTCCGCATGTCCTTGACGATGGCATGCCATATACCCTTCTTTTGATGGGCGCTGACCTGCAGAGAAAAACACAGGGAAAGCTATTAGTCAGACCGTCCTGCCTGTTACACTTATGGCCCATCATACCCCTTTACATCACCAATGAAGGACAGGCACATTATCCTCACCTACAGACTTGACAGGGCCACAATCACAAAGCTGTGTGCCCAACTGGAGCCTGACCTGATATCTGCTATCCGTCACCCCACCGGGATCCCCCCTCTTGTGCAAGTTCTATCATTGCTCCATTTCCTAGCAACTGGTTCTTTCCAAGTGATAGTGAGCTTGGCAGCAGGAATGTCACAGCCAATGTTCTCAATAGTGCTGACCTAAGTGTTGTCTGCCCTGATAAAACACATGTGCAGCTACAATGTATTCGCCCAAGTGGATGATTTGGCCACAGTGAAGGCTGACTTCTATGCAATGGGACATATCCTCAACATAATTGGGGCAATTGATGGAACCCATATTGCATTTGTACCCCCCCGGCAAAATGAACAGGTATTCAGAAATCAAAAGAGTTTTCATTCCATGAATGTCCAGATGGTGTGCCTGGTGGACCAGTACATCTCCCATGTCAATGCTAAGTATCCTGGGTCTGTGCATGATGCCTTTATCCTGAGGAATAGCAGCACCCAAGAAGGTCTGCCAGATCATCATGGCATGCTGTATTTTGCACAACCTTGCGCTGAGAGGCCATGTACCTTTTCTGCAGGAGGAGGATGGAGATGCCCGTATGGCAGCAGTGGACCCTGTGGACAGTGAGGATGAGGAGGCAGAGGATGAAGATGAGGACAACAGAACTGCAGTGATCAGACAATACTTCCAATGACACACAGGTAGGACAGTGTTACTTCACCTTTCATTGACATTTTCTTGTTTATCTTTGTCACTGGCATGCTGTTTTTCCCAATTCTATGCCCACTCACTGTACGCTTTGGTAACTCATTTTGCAGATGTTGGTGCCCCACTATCGCTCCTGGTGTGATCACTGCTGCCAACTACAGGTCTTCCAATGTGAACATTACTGCACATTTGAAATGCAATGTTTAAACTTGGTTTAACAAATGCATACTTAAATCATTTGACATACTTCATACTTGCATTTTTTCCTAGGGTGTTTATTTAAGTGCTAGAGAGTAGAGGGGCAAGTGCATTGGGCTGGGGTGATGATGGAGGAAAGTCCAGGGTATAGTTCCAGTCTATTTGGTGCACAGGTACATTGTCCAAGGGGACATAGGAAGGGGAGCAATGGAAGTTAAAGGTGGACAGGGTGACAGAGTAGGACACATCAGGAGAGTCTCATTTCCTGGCGGGGGTCTTGGCAATAGTCTCTGGCTTCTCCCTAGATCGCATGGAACTTTTGCGGGGTGGTTCTCCTTCTGCAAGGGGAGGGGTGCTGATGGCCTGTTGGTCCTGGTTCAGGGCCTCCTGTCCACTAGCGGCAGCGGATGTAGAAGGCAGTTCAGATGTCTGGCTAGTGACAGGGGCCCACTGTTGTGAGGCTGCCTCTCTCATAATGTTGGCCATGTCTGCCAGCACCCCCTCTCCCATAATGTTGGCCATGTCTGCCAGCACCCCTGCAATGGAGGCCAGGGTGGTGTTAATGTCCTGCAAGTCCTCCCTGATGTGATGGCATGCAGGTATGGGGGGCTAGTAGTAGTATAGAGTTGCCCGCATCTGCCTGGTGGGACTCCCAGTCCCAGGCTCCCCGTGTGCTGACTGCTTTGTGGAGGGCGGGCCGACATCGCGGGCGATACAAAGCGCGCCACGCACCTCCAAACACCTGTTGCCCGCATCTGCCTGGTGGGACTCCCAGTCCCAGGCTCCTCGTGTGCTGACTGCTTTGTGGAGGGCGGGCTGACATCGCGGGCGCTACGAAGCGCGCAGCGCACCTCCAAACACCTGTTGCCCGCATCTGCCTGGTGGGGCTCCCAGTCCTGGACTCCCTGTGTGCTGACTGCTTTGTGGAGGGCGGGCCGACATCGCGGGCGCTAGAAAGCGCGCCGCCCACCTCCAAACACCTGTTGCCCACATCTGCTTGGTGGGACTCCCAGTCCCAGGCTCCCCATGTGCTGACTGCTTTGTGGAGGGCGGTCCCACATCACGGGCGCTACAAAGCACGCAGTGCACCTCCAAACACCTGTTGCTCGCATCTGCCTGGTGGGACTCCCAGTCCCAGGCTCCCCGTGTGCTGACTGCTTTGTGGAGGGCGGGCCGACATCGCGGGCGCTACAAAGCACACAGCGCACCTCCAAACACCTGTTGCCCGCATCTGGCTGTTGGGACTCCCAGTCCCAGGCTCCCCGTGTGCTGACTGCTTTGTGGAGGGCGGGCCGACATCGCGGGTTCTACAAAGCGCGCCGCGCACCTCCGCTGCGCGGGACACGTGAGGGCCGCGCCAGGGCAAAGCCCGGGCCAAGGGCAGGCCTGTCCACACCCATCGGAGACCGTCAGAGGCCAGGCTGGGCAACCCCTATGAGACCCAAGGTAGGATTCTTGGTACTTTCTGTGTTAGTGACTGTTGAAGTTCCATCTCACCGCTTGTGCCACACATTTATATTCCTAATTGGGAAACGCAAGGCGAGGGGTAGTCCCACCACGGGTTCAGCTCAACCGAAGATTCCTAAACTTCTTCAATCCACACAACCCCTTTCAAATTGTATAACCAATCAGATTGATACTTTAATTGAAGAGGTGGAACTGATCTTAAACAAAAAAGAAAGGAATCCGCGGAAAGGGCTGAGGAAGGGCACCCTTATTCCGTTCTTAACTGCCGGACCCCATATCAACAATAGTGGCACACAACCCAATATTGTTTGCAGCCAGGTGCCAGCTCCCCAAGGAGCCCCTATGAATGCTAGCCCTCTCATACCTCCCGCAACTTATTCTACATCTGAAGCTCCGCAAACAGTTGCGATCATTCATGAAATTCCTTGTTTCAACCGCTTTTCATCATTGGAGATGCAGGATTTGGATTATGTCCAAACAAGCCCTACCTCACCATCTCTCCATGCCAGACAAATTCCATCCACATTTACGAGTGCTCCCCCCAAGAGGACTTAACTCCCCTGGTGATTAGCCTGAGGAATGAAGTGGGAGAGTTGAAAACCCTAATGATAGAAATTCTTAACTCTCTCAGAACTATTGCTTTGAGGAAAGATTTTTCTTATCCTCATGAAATCAAGGTAGCCCCGCTGAATATTGATCATCCTCCAATTTCCAGACCTCTGTCAAGCTCTAATGATCTCCTGGGCACCAAAAAGCCTGCGCACTATCATGGAACCCCCGTAACCACTCTTAAAAATATCACATGCTCTAGTGGGGATTCCTATTCCCGTGTGGAATTGGAATGGGACACAACATCAGCACACGGCGACCATTTACATCCTAATAGTGGCCACTACATTTATATGTGTAATGTCCCCCCTTTACCCCCAAAACATCAGGAAGACAAATCTTCACTTATTAATAAGGCCGTGCACTGGTTACGCCATGTCAGACGTTGTGGCTCAATTATTCATTCGGATATACTATCAGCCGACCATCTAAGCAGCAAATCTGGTGATTGGGATGTCATAAAACTTAATCTCGCCAGTTCTTATCTGGTAAAGGGTTTGTTGCATATGGAAGCACGCAATCACGCACAGAAGGGAACCGCCATTTTTCTTAGTGACAACTGGCTTGCCACAGGTATTGTGAGGCCAAAAGCTCTGCCCACTATGGCCCCTATGACGCTGAGCAAGGCCTTGGGGCATCCTGCCTCCAATGTGGAAATTTCTGGCCCAACTTTGATGAAGGGTTTGGGTCCTGCCCCCAAAACAAATAATGTGTGTGATCTTGACTCCTTGGGGACCACCTCTGACATTGATTGACTACATCCAATAGTGTCTCATAATACCAACCAAAGCCTTTTTTCAGTTGTTCCATCTCCTTTTGCTAATGTTCCAACCTTAGAAGTTGTTCCTCCATGGAAGTCGAAACTTGTTCCCAATGATATTGCAATAACTATAAATTTCACTGAGCATTTCAATATACCCCATTCTGCTGTTATTTCCTATGAACCCAATTGTTTTGTCTTGGAATGTGGCTGGCCTCTGTAGTAAATTAGCTGACACCGACTGGGAGGCGATGGTTGATCATTTTAACATCTGCATGTTCCAGGAAACGTGGGCTATTCACAGCTCGTATAGGCAGGGGTTTTGTTCCTTTGAGAAAAAAGCTAAACGGTACCTTGCTGGTAGAGCAGTAGGGGGCCTTACCACTTGGGTAAGAGTGACGGAGGTGGGTGGAGTAAAAGAACTATATGTAAACTCCCCCGACATTTTGGCTATAGGTATACAGCCAAAACCTGGCCCTCCGGCCCTATGTATAAATATTTACAATAGATCGGATTCTTCTTACCAGCTGTCCCCTACTATTGCAATTTTGAATTCCATTGTATCGGATTACTACTTAACACACCACATTATCATAGCTGGGAACTTCAATCTGCCAATTGAGCCTAATCTTGTCTTTTCTGAGGCTACGCAGATTGAAGATTCCATCTGGACTATTCCTTCCTACTCTTTCCAGATGAACTCCCCTAAACCTAGCAATAGGGTGTTACAGATAATAGATCTTATGATACGGTATGGTCTTCACCCTGGCAATGGGTGTTTTCCTGCAGATAATCCTGCTAGACCAACTTTCTTTAGGGGTACATATAGTAGCACCTTGGATTTCGTCCTCTTTGACTTGAGGGCTTGGCACCATATAAAAGATGTGAGAGTGGGAAATCAGTACACTAGTGATCATGCTCCTCTTCTAGTAGCGTATGATAGACAGCTCTTTTTAGGTGCTGCGCCTTCCCCTGACCTTGCATCCACTAAAGTTCTGGAGGTCTCTATCAACAAGCGTGTGGTGAGTTGGGAATCCTTCCAGAACTCTAATGAACTACGGGCCCAACTCTGGGCTTTAGTCTCTATCAACCAGCTCTTTGCAAACCATTCTTTACTTACTCCAACTGAGGTCATGAATTTGCATTTAGACCTTTTTTCTACCCTAAAAAAATTATTTTTTAAATCTGTTAGGGAAATAGTCCAGTCACCATCTAATCCTAAAACTAAGTGGTTCGACAAGAGATGTAGCAAGGCTAAGAGGTTCTTGATAGAAGCACTAAGAACTAAAAACAGAGATGAAATAGCTAATGCCAGACGAAATTACACTTCCATATGTAAGTCTTGCAAAAATGACCGGGAAGAGGCCTTATGGAGAGAATTGGCCCAGGCCCCAGATTCTCAGACTCTAAATGCTTCTGGTATCTGGCGGCCCGAAAGGACTGAAACCAGGCATCAAAGTCAAAGTGTTATATTCTCCCTGAAGTTTGGCTTATCCACTTCAGAGATATGTATGGATCTCCATCTGATTGCGAACCTGTGACCCATAGGGAAATACCATATTTAGATTTGTCCTCTGCTACCCTGACAACCTTTTCATTAAAGGAATCAGAGCTTGCCATTATAGCCCAAAAACCAGGGAAGGCACCAGGGCCAGATGACATTCCTTCGGACATGTATAAATCAGATCTGAACAAATGGGGCCCGTATGTGAACAGGGTCTCAAATGCCGTTTTGGCAAGCAGATCTTACCCCCGGTCATGGAAGGAAGCAACTATTGTGCCCATAAATAAAAAAAGGGGAGAGGGGAATTCCAGAGAACTATAGACCTATCAGCCTCCTAGACAACTTGCAAAAATGTTTTTGCCACCAGTTACTAAGCAGGCTAAAAAAATGGATAGAAGATAATCAAGCGCTTATCAATCTTCATGCGGGGTTTAGAGACAAAGTAAGGACAATAGATCAGGCATTTCGCCTTCTTTCCATTAAATGGAAAACAGTTGACGTAGACTCAGGCCACCTTTTTGTGGCATTCGTAGATTTGAAATCTGCTTTTGACCTTGTTCCCTGCCAAAAGCTATGGGAAGTTATGAGTAAAGTGGGGGTCCCTGGTCCCATGATAAATATAATCAGAGATCTCTATACGGGCAATTGTGCCAGAAACCGTTGGGGCCCGAAAGGTGAATCAACATCGGAAATGCATACACATCGCGGTGTGAGGCAGGGATGTGTGTTGGCCCCCACACTCTTCCTCTTATTTATAAATGCCTGCATCCCTTATCTCTTGGAATGTTCTAATGATGCTCCTAGACTGAGAGGGCAAAAGATTCCATGCTTGTTATTTGCAGATGACACTTTGTTAATATCACAAACAGCCATTGGCCTTTCCAATCTGCTCACGATATTTGTGCATTCTGTAAAGACCATGACCAAGAAATTAATTCAACTAAAACCAAATACATGGTATTTGGGGACCCAGGGTACAAAATGAGGAGACGTATTTGTTTCGAGGGTGTTACACTGGAAAGACTGGGTACTTTTGACTATCTAGGGTTAAAATTGGAAGATTCCCACAAATGGTATGCTCATTTGCAGAAATCGTCGATGTGCCTGAAGCAAAGGGTGGGTGGCATTGTGAGATTCGCAGCTAGGTCCCCAAATTTTGCCATCACCCCCGCTATAGAAATATACAAATCTCAAGCAAGGAGGGGCCCTATATGGAGCTGAATTATGGGGCCATTGCAATTTGGAGGACTTAGAAAAAGTGGAAAATTCCTTCTTAAAGATGTTGCTAAGGGTTCCCACCAGAACTCCGAACCTGCCAATCCGAATTGATTTAAATCTCTTCTCCATTATTCATATTACCGCCCTAAGGACACTTCTGTATTGGATTCGGATCTGGTTATCAGATTGCCTTATTCCTTACAGAATTGGGCTGAGTAACCTGGCGAGCACTAGCTCTACTACCAAAATTAAGTGGTGTAGCTATGTGGAGCGGACTTCTTCCACCCTCGGGCTGAGGAACTATTGGACAGACCCTCTTTCCATCCCAAAAAATGCCACTCAGATCTTGAAGGATGCTTCCTGGCTAAATGTCCAAACATCGCACTTAGATGAAGCGTCCCCCTCTACCATGAGTGGCACTTTCTTACAATTTAAATTCCATTATGAATTTGAGCACTATATGGACACAATACTTTCTCCACTTGCACGTGCTTTGTATATTAGATTTAGAATAGGGTCCCTTCTATTGCGTACGTTCACCTACAAATGGTCCAATTCAGTTAAAAAGTCCACAGTATGCCCAATGGGTTGCGGGAAGGAAGAATACACCATGCATGTTCTTTTCCAATGTCCCGCAAATTCTACCCAGAGGACTCGCTGGATTATCCCTCTATGCAAATCTATGGGCTTTAGGAACTCTTTACCAGCATTGAGGATACTCAAATCGGACCCATCTGTGTCACTGGCATGTCCCTTGGCGAAATTCTTCGAATCCATTCGGCATTTTCGACTTGGAATTTTAAATGGCAAATTGCAGTTTTAGACATTGTGAATAGGGCAATGCAATTTTATAATTAGTCTGATATAATGTGTGATTAATAGTATACTCCAGACAATGCATCGTTATATAGTAATTATCGCAAGTTCCTGATTATACTTGTATATTTATTCAAATTAACTTGCACCTCGTTTTGTTTTTACATTTTGATTGTATTGTAATGCTTTATTTTAAAGTTAATGATTTTATGTCTTATTCTTTTCTAAACATTTTGTATGGTGCTTTTATGGTATATTTATTTACCGAAATAAAGTGGATTTGATTGATTGAGTTGACTTACCAGAGTCCAGTCTTTCTGCTACTCCTGCTAGGCCCTCAGGATGCATGATTGCCAAGACTTGCTCCTCCCATGTTGTTAGTTGTGGGGGAGGAGGTGGGGGTCCACCGCCAGTCCTCTGTACAGCTAGTTGGTGTCTTGCTGCAATGGAACATACCTTCCCCCGTACCTTCCACCTCTTTCTGATGTCATCCCTGGTTCCTGGGTGCTGTCCCACGGCACTGACCCTGTACACGATCCTCCACCACAGCTCCATCTTCCTAGCAATGGCTATCTGCTGCACCAGTGCACCAAATAGCTGTGGCTCTACCCTGATGATTTCCTCCACCATGACCCTTACCTCCTCCTCTGAGAATGGGGGTGTGTCTTTGTGGTGCCATGGGTGTTGTGTGAGTAGTGGGTGTGGGTAGGGTGATGTGTTGGGGTGTGTGATGGTGGTGTGTGGGTGTGGTCTTGTCTGTGGCCGTGGTGTCTGTCTTGTGCCAATGGTTTGTATTCGTAAAGGGTTGTGGGTACTGTGGGTGCGTGTTTTATAGTGGTGTGGGGGTGTGGTGTGTGTATGGGTGTCAGGTGTGTGTTGTTTGAATTGTCCAATGTGATGTTGTTTTGTTTGAGTGTGTGTATTTTGAGCGCGGCGGTGTGTACCGCCAATGGTTTACCGCCGAATGTCTTCAGTGGTGATTCGTGGGTCATACTGTGGTGGGCGTAGTTCCGTTGGCCCAACAGTGTGGGTTTTGATACCGCCAGTTTATCACTGACCTTTGATGTGGCGGACTTGTGTCTGTAGCTGAAAAGTGACGGATTGGTGTATGTGTGTCATAATATGGTGAACGGGTGTCCGCCGCAGTGGTCGTAGGTTGGCGGCATTCAACGTGGTGGTAAGCAGGATTTTCGCCAATGTCATAATAAGGGCCTATGTCCCTTGCCCTGGGGAAGGGGAGTTGGGGAGAATGTTGTTTGATTACAGTTCAATCCATGTTGTGTTGCCTAGATAAGTCATATAATTATGTAGTTGTGAGTAGGGCACCTGTAGGGTGGACAGGGGACCAAGGTGCCAGTCACCAGATTCTCCGAGTTACTGTTAATGGATAATACACTAATGCCCTCATTTTAATCTTGGCGGTCTTTTTGCAAGACCGCCGAGGTACCGCACCAGTACAGGTGGTTTTCCGCACAGCGTATTATGACTGCTGGCAGTCCTCGGTCCTTTTTCAGATGGAGAGCCGCCAGCAGCCATACTGGCGGTCGGCGGGGAAGTGGAGGCTGCTCCACCTCCACCGTCACGTCATCAGAACACTGCCCACCGAATCACGTCCCATGATTCAGTGTGGCGGTGTTCTGGTGACGGGGATCTGGCAGCAGAGCAGTCCCCATGGATCCCGTTCCCTCCCGGAGGATCAGGCAAAGTGATCGTCCGTTAGGGGATGGGGTGGGGGGGGGATTGTTGTGTGTTGTGTGCATGCATGGGGGTGTGAGTGTGTAGAGAGGGTATGTAAGTGCGTGTTTGCATGTAGGGGGCTGTTGTGTGTTTTGAAAATGTGTGCGTGTCTGTCTGTTTGCATGTCTGTGAGTATGTGTGTGTGTATGGGGGGGTGGTGAGGGGGGTCCTGCCACCTTTGAGAGGTGTTAGGGGGGTCAGGGGTGTGGGGGGAGGGCTCAGGGTGGGGGAGACCCCTATCATTGCCGGGGAAGGAATTCCCTGGCACTGATAGTGCCTACCGCCATGGATTTCGTGGCGGTACAGAACCCCACGAAATCCATGGCGGTATGCGGGGTCGTGATACCGCCGGCGGTGTAGTGACAGCCGCTGGTCTGGAGACCGAAGTCTCCAGCCCAGCGGTCGTTACCACCCTGGCGGTCAGAGTGGAGAAGTGGCGGTTTGCTTGTAATGCCATTTTTTTTTCCGTCAGCCTGTTGGCGGTATTACCGCCATTTCTCCACAACCGCCAGGGTTGTAATGAGGGCCTAAATCTAAAATTCCTCACGTGGAATGTTAGAGGGATACGTTCCATGACTAAACGTCATAAGTTATTTTCCTTCGGTACAGGGTCACTTCAATGCGCTATTGTGCTGTTCTTGGGACAAGTGCAAGTGCTCCGCGCTGCCCTCCAGCTCGAGCTGAACGAGACAAGCCTGAGGCATATGAATTAAACAAAGAAAACAATATGGGGGACGTGCAGAGAGACGCATGAAAAGACGCGGGACCATTGAGCCCGAGGCCCGAAGACCAGCCCGAGAGCAGGCGCGGACACATACGTGGGTCTAACGGGGCCCGAGGCTGAAGGCAGCCCGCGAGAGCCAGCCTCCCTCCCCAGTGCCAGCGTCGCCCACAGCTCGCAAAACTCAGCCCCGGGACCCTGCATCGAAGAGCCCACCGACGCCCAGGGCTGAAGGGTGCACGCCGGCCTGGCCCATTACCACAACAAAAGGTGCCGCCGCCGGCGCCACACCCCAGGGACCCGCCTCCGGCAGAGACTTGCCCAAGACTCCCCCCCAGGAGCTCGCGGAGCGGGGCAGCGCCGACAGCCCGGGGGAGCCGCGCAAATTGCAGCGGGAAAACAGCACCGGAGCTGGGAAGTGGGCTGCGCTGCACACCGAGGTGAGGGCGGCCGGGAAGCGGGAAGCGGGAGCTCGAGAAGTCCACCGAGAGGCTCGCAGCAGCCGCCCCCGAGGCTGCCCGGCAGAGGAGCAGCGCCGTCGTCGCCCCCAGAAAACACCGTGACCACCAAACTGCACATCCCAGTAAAACCCAAGAATGTGGATTTAAATCTTAAAACCAAACGTGCAGAGAGCTTGGAAAGTGTGGAAGAAATTGGTGATTGGTGTTGAACAACAGATAAAAAGGGGAAATACTGCCAACAAAATCTCCTTGTTTGAAAATAGAAGCAGCAGCCAAAGCCGCAGGCAGATTGATTTCTATGCCACAAAGAGTATTCCACTGACCAAAAAGTTTGTCGGTCGAGCGAAGCTGAAAGTTTGGAAAACAAGCAAAGGAGTCTGAGCCGGTAGATCAATCTGCAAGTAAGCAGAGCAGTTCACAGAAGTCTCCAGAAGATGAACAACCGGTCGGAAAAACATTACATGAAATAAAACTAAAGTTTGAAACACCGGAACATCGCGCTAAGCTCTCCCGAGCGTTATAGGCAGTGCAGCGTGGAAGCACTGCGGGAAGCTCTCTCTCAGAGCGTCCCCAGCAGCGCAATCCCCGGGTGGGAATAGTGCGAACAAACGACAGCGGAGCCCATAGCCTACCTGGGTGCGAAGTGCCTCGATTCCAGCGGCAACTGTGTACTGTGGAAACGCAACGAGAGGAACTCGCTCCCCGTCAAGAGAAGCGGAACATCGCAACCTGACATACTTCAAAATAAAAGCCCCAACTGTGTGGAACTGGTGATACGCCTTCAAAATAAGGGCATTAGGAGGTTTTCCATTACTTCCTAGTGACTGAAATAACAGTATCAAGAGAGTGTGTCCGGAGATAAGAAGTGGGGTCCTGCACCCTTTATGTATCGTGTCCCACATCCAAGGTTGTAAATAACTGTATAACACCAAATGAACGATGAAGATTTAGGCATATTGATGGTAAAATAGCATATGCACGGATACCGTCGGACTTGCTGTTTGCTGCTGGTTTGCCTTTGGACTCTCCTCTACTTCTCTACTTCTTGCGGAACCCGCTTCGCTTCGCGGGTCCCGCTGCGTCGTGAGAGCCGCTTGTGCAAAACCTACGGACAGTTTCAGTGAGGGACTGGGCGAGTGCAGGGCTGCGAGCGTTGGGACAGGACTACGTCTCCCAGCAGTCCTGTTAACCCGCGCCTCCTGTCACCTGGCCGCTCTCCCTGCAAGCCCCGCCTCACTCATAGCTTAACTTAACTTTTCTCTTATAAATCCAAACAGCTACTTCCGCGTCGCGGGAGCGCGCGGGAGAGCCCGGGGATAAGCCCGGGACAAGGGCGGGACCGTCTGTGGCCGTCAGGGCACGCAGGAGGCTGGGTTGGGCCCACTCTCTTTCACCTGCATTTCCTTGATCCTACTTGGTGTGCGAAAAAGGTTCTGGGTATGCCATCATCAGCCCTAGGTGGAACAGCAGCGAAGGAGGGGGGAGCCAACACTGGGACTCTGGACAATTACTTTAAATCGGTAAAGGGTGATGGAGGAATCGAACCTCTCTGGAGATGCGTAGGACAGAGCGTCGTCGCTCGATTGAACACTTGAAAAATAGGCCCCTCAGTGACATAACTCCCTATCCTATCTCCCAAGAGGAAGGTTCCCTCAATGGCAGCCCGGATCTTTCATCTCAAGAAGACGTTCCCCTATTACTCCGGGATAGTTCTCCCATTTCTGGCCCACCTCCTAAACAAACTACGGACGCCACTCCACTATTAGTTGCCAGTAGTTCGGCAGTTGACTTATTCACCCAAAAACGCACCAGAGCCAAAACCAAGATTAATAAGCTAAAGCAAACTGTGGTGGCAGAGGTGTATGACCTACCACCAAATAAACGCAGAAGGAAGATGAGGGGTGGTCAGGGGAAGAAAAAGATCCCCCACTCTGATTTTGGAAAGTCACTCAAGTCCGTACCTATGTTGGACAGGCCTTTAGTTAATGTGCAGAAGGCAACTCCCCCCAAGGGTACTAATATTATTACCACTGCTTCCATTAGCGACAAAGGGAAGAGCCCACTTAACACATTATTTCCCGGTAGCTCTTTGGAGAGCATTGAATCTTTAATTAGATCACTCTTGTTGCCCATCAGCGAGAGCTTGCAGAAAATAGAATTCAGGCTGACCACTCTGGAGGCAACTTTAACCACCCTGAAAATTTTGGACAACAAACAGAGTAGAACCACTGAGTCCAATCTACCAATAGGAACCTTCCCCAATATACAATACCCACCGATCCACACGGGGCCTCCCTTGGGCACCACTGCCGCCCCTCTTTTACAGCCACCTATGGCTATCCCAGTTCCAATTTTACCTACTAACTCTAACATCCTCCCATCAGAAACAGATGGCCCAGCACTCCAACGTATACTCCCTGGTAAGCCTGCCCCTAGACCACGAGGACCCGACTTACCACCAGAGGCTAACAGCCTCATGGTGGTGTTGGCTGGTGTTCCCTCTCTAGAATTGGGTGAAAATGAGAACTATCACTCACTCAAGAGGAAAACCATTAAATGGTTGAATTGGAATAGACCTCTTCCAGCTCACCTCAACAATGAGATCATTATGGTAAGAAGGGTACCATGGTTGGGGAAGTCGGGGAAATCAATAGCAGGGGACTGTATCATTGTGTCTTTTCGAGACCCTGGAACAGTACTATACATTTGTGCTGGGTCAAATAGATCACTAGATTCTACCATACAGACTTTGCCAGTTTCTTTCTTTTTCCCTCCCATCCGCTTGCACCATGACTTGTCACAAGGTAACTGGACAAGGGTGGAACGAAGATCTAGACACAGGGGATATGCTCCACGTCCAGTTTATCGACCTTCGGAGACTCCCTTTTTGGACCACAATCGTTTTAATTGTCTGAAGGGTCTGGATGGTGTGGACTGACTGCCCCCAAACCCGAACTCAAATCCTGTGACCTTGGATAATGGTCCCAGTAAACTGCCTGATCCGGCTGAACCCACTTCTGAAAATGACCCTGTTAGAGTAATTGGTGTAGTTTCTGGCTTTGGTACTGGCTCTTCCCCCCATTCCATCCCTGCAATCTGTTCTGTGGCTTCTCCAGCGCACATGAGACTAATTTGGTGGAATGTGGCTGGTTTAGCCAGCAAACTGGGCACCCAAGATTGGATAACTTACATTGAGTCCGGGGATGTTTGCATGTTCCAAGAGACATGGGCAAGGGAAGATTACAACCATCAAGGTTACGAGTCATTTTCCATCTCGGCTAGGTGGGAGGGTAAGGGCCGCCCCTCTGGTGGACTCACAACTTGGGTGGCTTCCCACTTAGGATGTCAGGCTTCACGCCTACCGGTGCCATCAGATGATATCCTAGTGGTTTTATTAGCCTGGCCGAACCTAGCGAAACTTGCCCTGATAAATATTTACTCTAGGCCAGTGGGAGCTTCGCGTGAATCCCCCACTATAGAGGAGCTTTCAGTATATTTAGCGGAAATGCCAAGAGATATCCCTTATATAGTGGGAGGGGATTTAAATTCCCATTTCGAGCCGTTGGTCGGTCTCGTAGAGGGATTTCCCATGGAAGAAGAGTTCAGGTGGTCAGTACCCTCTGTTGTAGCACCTTCCCCAAAGGCATGGACGCCTGTGGCTTTGCAGATTACTGCTCTCACCCTAAAGCATGGAATTAGAGCCTGCAATGGACGTATTAAGTCTGATATACCAAGCAAAACCACGTACAATAGAGTGGGAAGAGAGTCCCGCTTGGACTATGCTCTTGTACAGATAGTGAACTGGTCTTCTATCCTGGACTTTAGGGTGGTGGAGAGACTGGATAGTGATCATAACGCCCTTGAACTCGATCTTAGCCATCCTGGGCCAAAGGCCTCCATAACAACCATGGGGGAGTCCAAACCTGAACTACTATTAGACAATAACAGGAGAAGAATCAGGTGGGATAAACTAGCTACGAGCCAAGTGAAACTTTCGAAGCTCTACGCAGGTTTAATCCCCATTTTGAAAAAAGTGGGAGAGCTAGCCAACGATGTGGGCAATATAGTCCACTATGAGAAATTATACCAGGCTCATGAGGACCTTATAAAGGGAGCGGCCTCTGAGCTCTTTACCAGGGTCCAGATTCAGAAGAGGATCCAACAACATAACTCCTTATGGTACAATGCAGTCTGTAGGAAGGCAAAGGGAGAACTCCTCAGATGCATCAAGGAGGGAACAGATAGAGAGAAGCTGCGAGAAAGTAGACGGGCTTATAAAAAACTGGTCATCCATGCTAAAACCGAATGGGAGGAGAACCAGTGGGAGGAGCTTACCACTTCCCTCGCAACAAGAGACCACCGAATGTTTTGGAGAGTAGTAAACGGGGGGTCGGGAACCTCCATTCGGCAATAGAACCAAATATTGCAGCAGGGGTGTGGCAGGCACACTTCCAGTCTCTCTACAGTTCCGAGCAGGGAGAAACTAAGATTGATTTCGGTACTGGACTGGCAGAGTATGGCGGGGATTTGATAACAGTGGGGGAGGTGAAGGTAGCACTAATGGGACTTAAAGCTGGAAAGGCGCCAGGATTGGACGGCCTGCCCGGGGACCTGTTCAAGCAGGAGCCCGGTGTTTGGGCCCCCTATCTGGCTGCAGTGTTTAATGGAGTTTTGTGTGGCATGGAAATTCCGAGTACTTGGCTGGGGGCAGAGGTGGTTCCTATATTTAAAAAGGGCTCGCCCCTGCTCCCAGCCAACTACAGACCAATCAGTCTAATTGACGTGTCACAGAAGTTGTTTGGCAGGATACTGCTGAATCGGCTTCAGGACTGGGTGGAAGAAACGGGTGCCCTTAGTCCGTATCAGGCGGGATTTAGAAAGGGAGTTTCTACAGTGGACCAGGTTTTTCGTCTGAACGTTATCTATTGGAGGGCAGCAATATTGGAAGGGGGTAGTTTATACACTATATTTGTGGACCTGAGGGCTGCGTTCGACCTCGTGCCCAGAGGGAAACTCTGGAGTGTTCTGGCTGAGATGGGGGTCCCCCCAGACATCCTGATAATTTTAAAGAGATTGCACCATAATAACTATGCCCGGGTCAGGTGCGGGAAACATGGGGAATTAACAGACAGATTCCCCGTTGACAGGGGGGTTAGACAGGGCTGTGTATTGGCACCGACCCTGTTCTGCCTCTTCGTCAACGGGGTAATCGCCCATCTCAATGGAACTGAATACACTGATGCCCCAAAATTGAATGGCAGCAGGGTGCCTGCAATCATGTTTGCAGATGACACCCTGCTGCTGTCCAAAACCCCCATGGGGATACAGAGGATCCTTGATTCTTTTGTGGCTTTTTGCACAGATAGGGGGTTAGAAATCAATGCTAACAAAACCAAGTTTATGGTTATGAACCCAACCCCAAGATCACGCCCGAACCCCTTACTGGGAGCTTCACGTTTAGAGAGAGTCTCCACCTTTGAATATCTAGGTGTAACGTTGAATGAAACCATGTCCTGGGGAACTCACCAGACTAGGGTTAACCTTAAATTAGTGCAGACCACTGGCGGCATTGCTCGGTTGATGAGAAGCTCCACATATCGACCGCTGGGGCCGCTTATCCAGATATACAAGGCACAGGCTAGAGGAGCTCTGATGTACGGAGCGGAACTGTGGGGTCACACAGCTTCCTGCAGTTTGTCTATAACTGAGAACAACTTCATTAGACAGATAGTAGCACTTCCGTCCAGTACTCCGCTCCTCCCCCTGAGGATGGATCTGGGTCTGAGACCAATAGCAGATGAATTAGGTCTCAGACCCATAGTCTTCTGGCGAAGGCTATGGAGCACCGAAGAACTCTCTTCTTATAGGGCGGAACTGAGGGAGTTTTTAACCCACCCTAAAGCCCTACAGATCCCGTGGATAAAATATATAAAAAAGTCCTGTATGGGATTGGGCCTCCCTGACCTGTGGTCGGATCCAGCTAACGCCTCACTAAGGATCCCACGAAGAGCTTTGGTCAGTGCTTACCACGAGCAGAAATTAGCTATGGCCCTAGACTGCAAGAATGAGGGGTCATTAACATCTGTATTCGCGCAAAGCAAGGACTCATACCGTTTGGAGAGGGTTCTGGATGCTATGTCTCCTGTGCTGGCCAGGAAGCTTTTTCTCCAATGGAGATATGGCACATTGCCTCTGCGATCTTACACCTGCTCCTGGTCAACACTGCCATCTACCAAGCTATGTCCGACATGTGTGGGAGCAGAGGAAAGCGATCTGCATGTGGTCTTGTTTTGTCCAACTTACAAGGCCGCCAGGATATATTGGCTCCTACCACTTATTAGAAACCTTGGTTTTAGGGAGTACCTCCCGGTGTACAGAATTTTAAAAACTGATGTTTCAGGTCCAATTGTGTTTGCACTAGCCAAATTCCTTACCAATGTCTGGCATATTCGTACCCGTATTTTAAAGTTGCAGGCTCCTATCTAATTTAAAGTTTTCATTTTAATTGTATGGTCTTTTATCTGATGTGTTTCCTGTTTACTTTCCCTTGATGGTTTTACATGTTCATATGTGTGTTTTTTGTGTACATCTTTTATGGCCTAATTGGCCGAAATAAAGATTAATTAATTAATTAATTATTTTCCTTCCTTAATAGCCAGGGGATCCAAATAACGATGCTGCAAGAGACACATCTAGATGATATTGAGGGCCATGCCCTTCAAAAGCGGTGGAGAGGCCAGGTATACTATACCACTTATTCAGCCTTCGCCAGAGGGACCTTGATAGGGGTCAAATCTGGGGTACCATACCAACACACAGCGATCATCATAGACCTACTGGGCCACTACACTATAATTGTGGGAAAGCTAGATGGGAGGGAGATAGTACTGGGCAGCATCTATGGCCCCAATATGGATCAGGGGTGATTTCTAGCCTCCATATTAGAACTGGCGACATACTTAATGGGACTGGTTCTATTCGGGGAGACTTCAATTCTATAGCAGACATGACATTAGATAGGTCACACCCCCCCCTTACCTTCATATCCAGTTACTAGAACGGCCCAAAGGTACCGCACCTGGCAAAAGAACTGGGGGCTAGTCGATACTTAGCGCATCCAACATACAGATGACAGAGACTATTCATTTTACTCACCTATGCATGATTTACATGTCAAATTAGATACCTTCCTCTGTACACCAGAGATACATGAGCTAACGCAACTGAGTGAATACCTGACCCGGACAATCTCAGACCATAACCCATTACTCCTTAGACTTGGATGGTCCCGGATACAGATGCCGATGCCCACATGGCGGCTCCAACCATTTCTACTAGAAGACGAGGCCTTTAAACGTACCATTGGCATGGCAATAGATGCTTACTTTGAGACTAATGAGGGCTCGACAGCCTCAAAACTGCTAGAATGGGACGCGTTCAAAGTAGTTAATAGAGGGAATTGCCTTTCAGCGGCTGCCGGTGAACATCGGGTGCTGCTTCGGGATATAAACCTTGCTGAACAGAAACAGCAGAAACTTGAGCAGAAACACCCCAATTCTTCAGAAATACACGCATCATGCCTAACTGCACGAGAGGCAACAGTAGTAGCAATAGATCGATTGCACTGTTATGAATATAAAGCCTATTTAGCACAAACACACGCGGAAGACCGTGCAAGTTCTTTACTGGCATGGTTAGCAAACCCAGCCAAAGAGGATCTGTTATAGTTGAACTTGTACATCCTGGGGGACATAGCATTTATTCCCAGATTGCAATTAATGGTGAATTTCACAAATACTATGCCGACCTATACATGGGTAAAGTACACCCAACAGACAACAAGATTTGCACCTTCTTAGGACACCTCCCGCTCCCCACTGTGTTGGAACAGGAAGCAGCAGAAATGGCGGTAGCGATCACCATAGCAGAAGTGAGAGCGGCCATAGCCAGCATGGTGCGTAATAAAACACCTGGTCCAGATGGACTACTGATTGAATTTTATTCGACATATCTCTAAAAATTGGGGCTGCGACTAGTGGCCTTCTACAAAGAGGCCAATATGTATCAGACCCTCCCTGAATATGCCCGAGAAGCCCTGATCATTCAATTGCTGAAACCGGGAAAAAAAAACACGGACGTAGCTTCCTATCGCCCTCTCTCCATGCTATCAGTTGATTATAAGATATTAAGTAAAATACTAGCGCTGCGCCTCATGCCACATATGCCGCACCTGATACATATCAACCAGGCTGAGTTCATTCCAGGACGTCAAACAGTGATGAACATACAACACCTTTTTGCTTTGCTTCATAGTAATAGATACGAAAAGCAAGAGGCGAGGATATTTGCTGTTGACTTTGAAAAGGCGTTCGATAGCCTGGAATGGCGCTATTTTTATGAGGTACTTAGCAAATTTGGGCTGGGGGACTGGTTCAACGCCTGGACGAGACAGTTGTATACTGACCGGAGGGCCAGAGTCCGTACAGGCAGCACTATCTCGGAGAGAAGGTAGCGAGGGGGACTAGGCAGGGTTGTTCTCTCTTTCCCCTACTTTTTGCATTGGCAATAGAACCATTAGCTTGTATGAATGTGAAGAGCCTACGAGGGTATCACATTAGCATGGCAGACTCACCATATTGCGCAATACGCAGACAACCTCCTTCTCTTTTAGAAAGATGCAGGAGGTGAGCTGCAGAGAGCTCAGGACTTGTTAGACAGATTTGGAGATCTGTCTGGGCTGAAAGTGAATTTGCAAAAATCCAGCTTATTCCCGACAATGGAGGGAAGAGCCGCTCCCCCAGACCTCAGGGACTTGCAATGGGAGAAAAGGCGTATGTCATATTTGTGAGTTCAAGTCTATCATGGTGTTCCGGACCTGTTTGAGGGCAATGTGCAGCGGGCACTGAGGGAAACTTGCGGGTCCATGGCCTTTTGGGCTACCTTGCCACTCTCAGTGGCAAGCAGGGTGGCACTCCTGAAGATGATTGTACTGCCCCATCTGTTGTATCTTTTCACGACTTTACCAGTATGGATCCCGAGCACCTTCTTTAAAGACTTGAAATCCATGGTCATGGGATTTGTATGGGGGGACAGGCAGACGAAGACTGTCGCTCACGGCGCTGCAGCGTCCACTCGAAGAAGGAGGGTTGGCCACCCCCGATTTTGAAGCTTATTATTTAGCAAGCCAATTACAATGGCTGACCAGATGGATGGCAAGCCGTACGATGCAAGATCGTGAGATTACCCCTTTAACGCCCGACCTGCCTTCGCTGACCAGGGTTGTCTTTTACCTCAGCACATGGCTGTGACCTGCCTTTATAGAAAAATCAGGGCTACGATATGCCAGCCATTGACAGCTCTTAAACAGAAGTGGGAAGTAGATTTGGGATCTCCCTTTGCAGACACCGACTGTTAGGAAATCTTAACTTGGACTCCACAAGCCTCTCGGAAAGTCCAATTCAAATTGATCAACATATATGTTTTGTACAGAGCATACCTGACTCCAGGCAAGATCAGGAGACACTTCACGGCGACAGGCTAGATGTCCAAGATGTGGTGAGGAAGGGGCCAAATTCATCCACATATTTTGGTACTGACCAACAATATGCGAGTATTGGTGCTTGATCACGTAACAACTTACAGACACTATTGAGCAGGAGATCCCTAACGATCCCAGACATTGTCTGCTGGGGGGCTAACACCGGCAGGCCACACATAAAAACACTAGGCAATTCCAAGATCTGGCCTTGGTTTTAGCTAAATGAGAAATTGCAATGACATGGAAAACAACACTGGGCCCCCGAGTAAGTACATGGAGGAGAGAGGTCCTGAAATGGGCCAAAGCAGAGGAAACAATAAGACACTGAGAAGTACGGAGGGCCAGGGGCCAGTGGAGAGGGCACGTGCATGGAGCACCCTGGTCTGCGACTGGGAACGCCAGGGAAGGGACCACCAGCAGACATAGAACCCCCCTAAGTAGCCAGAGGAAACGCACTTAGAGGAGACCTAGTGAATACTTTCAAAACAGGCCCATAGCAACATAGCCATCTCCTGGAAGAATAAAATAGAGCAGACTACTGGTAGACACAGATCGCCGCCATGTGGAGTAACACCAGGGACCCGAAAACCACCTGCTTACTAAATTTACTAGGCGCATGAGCGGGGAGGAGGGGGGTGGGGGGGAGTTTGATCCTTTCAGGGGGAGGTCCACGATATTGAGATGTCGAGAGATTCTCCTTTGCTCTTATATAAGACTTGGTCCATAGAGTCTTCAGTAGATACTTATGCAAATGCTGTGATCCAATAATACTAAAAGTTGCATGTAAAGCAATGATAGCTTTAGATCAATGGATACGAGATACCAGCAAAATCTGACAAGATACATTATCGCTGAATTGTGCCCCCCCCCCCCTTGGGGGGATTGCATTGTTTGTGTTGTACTGAAAACCAATAAAATATGTTAAAAAAAAAAGCAGTGCTAGAGCTGACACCTCGACACCGACATCCCGGAGAGGGTTGAATATGATCTTATAGTTGACTGTGTCGAAGGCTGTCGATAAATCCATGCATACATGCGCCACAATGCCGCCCCCATCTACTATCGTTCTCTCCTCCTCAGCTGTCTTTATCAACACAGTTTCAGTACTATGACCGCTTCTGAACCTGAATTGAGTGGTGTCAGGCAGTTGGTTGTCCTGTAAAATAAGTGCCAGTGGCTCGTTCAAAGCCTTTTCTATGGCCTTCACTGGTAGAGGTAGTTGAAAGATAGGCAGATCATTATTTGGGTCCTTAGGATTTAGGCTATTTTTTTTTGGTAGAGGTAGAATGGACACCTCATTCCATTGGGTAGGAAAGCATCCAGACTCAAACAGTGAGTTGAAAATACTAGTGAAATAGGTGACCACTGTTTCTGCTGATAATTTTAGGACTGCCGGAGGGCATGGATCCATAAGCGAGACAGATTTAGGTGGTCATTATAACCCTGGCGGTCGGTGTTAAAGCGGCGGTAAGACAGCCAACAGGCCGGCGGTAAAAAAAATGGAATTACGACTGTGGCGGAAACCGCCAACAAAGACAGACACTTTAACACTCCGACCGCCACGGCGGTACAAACAAACAGCATGGCGGTCACCGCCAACAGACAGGCAGAGGACAATGTACCGCCCACAGAATTACAACCTACCAATCCGCCACCTTTTCCGGGGCGAATTCACCGCGAACAAAAACACGGCGGAAACAGGACTTCGAAGGGAAAACGCTCACCTCTGCAAACCCCACGAGGAACCAGGACGCCATGGAACCAGAGCTCCACATTTTTCCAGCCTTTATCTTCTTGCTCCTCAACCAGGAGCACGAACGCCGGCAGCGAAGACCACAGTAAGTACTGCACCTACGACACAGGGGAGGGGAGAGAGAAAAAACAGTGACACACAGACGCAACACGCAACACACCCACCCCCACCCTCACCCACGACAACACACACACTAATACAGCATGATACATTACAGTTACACCCCCAAACCCCCTGAAGAATGCAGAGACAAAAGGAAATGAGGTGAACAATTGTAATATATTAAAATTCAGTAGTCAAATAATATACATACACTATTTATAAATATATACACCAAGAATATTAGTCCAAGGTATTCCACCCTTAAAGTCCGTGGACCACTGGGCCCACAATGCATGGGCGAGGCCCACACAAGATACCCTAACAAGACAGAGAGAACACTGCAGGGGCATCAGATAGAAATAAAACAGGCACCTCAAGGGGAAGGGAAAGGGTGGGCACCTCAGCCGGTCGAGTGCACGACACCAAATACACGAGGGGGCCCCATGCCCACTGTTCAATCCTGGGGAGTGCAAAGCCAGTCTCTCAAGTCTCTACAGTGGGTGGTTTGCCCACTGTTCAATCCTGGGGAGTGCAAAGCCACAGTCTCTCAAGTCTCTACAGTGGGTGATTTGCCCACTGTTCAATCCTGGGGAGTGCACAGCCACAGTCTCTCAAGTGGATAACAGTCTCCACTGGTTCTGGAGGGGGGCTTGTGCCCAGAGTGCTTCATCCTGCCAAGGACTGAGGTAGTGGATGTCTTTCTCCACTGATTCTGGAGGGGGCCTTGTGCCCAGAGTGCCCAGAGTGCTTCATCCTTCCAAGGACTGAGGTAGTGGATGTCTTTCTCCACTGGTTCTGGCGGGGGCTTTGTGCCAAGGGTGCTTCATCCTGCCAAGGACAGAGGTAGTGGATGTCTTTCTCCACTGGCTCTGGAGGGGGCTTTGTGCCCAGAGTGCTTCATCCTGCCAAGGACAGAGGTAGTGGATGTCTTTCTCCACTGGTTTTGGAGGGGGCTTTGTGCCCAGAGTGCTTCATCCTGCCAAGGACAGAGGTAGTGGATGTCTTTCTCCACTGGTTCTGGAGGGGGCCTTGTGCCCAGAATGCTTCATCCTGCTCGTGGCGGCCTCAGTAGCGTCAGAGCTTTTGGCGCTCATGGGCCTGCAGTGCTTGTGGCGGTGGTGTCTTTGGCAGCGGTGCTTGTGGCGGCGGTGTCTTTGGCAGCGGTGCTTGTGGCGGCGGTGTCCTTAGCAGCAGTGCTTGTGGCGGCTGTATCTTTGGCAGCGGTGCTTGTGGTGGCGGTGTCTTTGGCAGCGGAGCTTGTTGCGGTGGTGTCCTTGGCAGCAGTTCAGCTGTTGGCGGTCCTGTCTGGGGCAGCGGGGCTGCTGCTGGCGGTCCTGTCTTGGGCAGCGGGGCTGCTGCTGGCAGTCCTGTCTTGGGCAGCGGGGCTGCTGCTGGCGGTCATGTCTGGGGCAGCGGGGCTGCTGCTGGTCGGCTCCTGGGCAGCGGGGCTGATGGCGGTCTTCTCCACCGTGCTGATCTTCCCAGACTTGCTGGGTTTCTTGTGCCCCTTCCCCACCTTGGAAGGTGTCACAGCTGACTCCACACTCCCACCTGTACCCCTCGGAGCGGCTTTGGTGGCTGTGGTCTTCCCCCTCTCCTGCCGGGCACTGGCCAACTTTTGATGCTTGACAGGTGGGGGACTGTCCGTGCTGTGGCTCCTTGCCACACTGGCTGCCCTGCTGCCTGGTGCACTCCACAATCCGGTGACTACTGGCACCACTGGTCCCGCCGATGTTGTGGCTGAGGTGCTAGGTTGGGACCTGGAGAGTCGGGCCCTAGGAGACTGATGGGGTGGGGGAGGTGAGGGAAAGAGGTCAAGGGTGGCCAGGAAAAGATTCTTAGGAACACTGGGACGGGTAGATGGAGGGGGTTTGGGAGTGTAGGAAGAGGTAATGGTTGTAGGAGGTGTCCGTTTGGTGACATTGGGTGAAGGTGCATGCGCTGGAGGCTGTCGTGAGGTAGATGGCTGTTGGGTGGCTGTGTGGCTGCGTTTGTGTACCTTGGGAGGTGGGCTCACAGACACACTGGGAGAGGACACAGGGGATGTGTGAATGGTAGTGGGGGTGGTGACTGCATGTGAGCGGGTGTGGTGGTGGGTGTGCTGGTGATGGAAGTAGTGGCTGTAGATGTAGAGTATGCAGGTGTGAGTGGAGACAAGACTGGGAGGGAGGAGGGAGACGAGGAGGAGGGGGACACAGTGGAGGCAGTGGATGTTGCTATGTCTGCATGTGTGTGATGCTTACATGAGTGTCTGTGGGATGTGTGGTGCTTATGTTTGCCTGAGCTTCCTTTGTGTGTTGAGGTGTGTGCATGCTGGTCTTATGGTGTGCTTGGGATAGACTGAGGTACAGGGGATTGGGTCTGGGGATTGGGTCTGGGTGGAGGAAGTTGGAGGGGGGAGGCAAGAGACAGGGACAAAGGCTGCCATTAGTGCTGAGGCCAGAGTCTGAAAAGCTCGCTGAAGGGCTGCCTGACCAGAATGAATGCCCTCCAGGAATGCATTGGTTTGTTGCAACTGCCTCTCTACACCCTGGATGGCATTCAAAATGGTAGACTGCCCAACAGTGAGGGACCTCAGGAGGTCAATGGCCTCCTCACTGAGGGCAGCAGGGGTGACTGGGGCAGGACCTGAGGTGCCTGGGGCGAAGGAGATGCCCACCCTCCTGGGTGAGCGGGCACGGTGCAAAGGCTGAGGGGCTGCTGGGAGGGCAGTGCTGGAGGTGGGGGTGGTGGCGGCAGATGGGCCAGCCACCACAAGGGAGCTCCCATCAGAGGACGAGTCCGTATCACTGGTGTCAGCTCCTGTCCCCGCCGTGGAGCTCCCCTCGCCCTCCGTCCCACTGGTGAAATCAGACTTCGTAGTGTTGTCCTCCAGGGCCATGTGGGATGCAGCTCCCTCCTGCTCCGGTGCCACTGCTCCTCCGCCTGATGATGCTAATGCACACAAGTACAGGGAGACCACAAAAAGGGGGGGAGACAGAAGGAAGACATGTTGAGTGCATGCATTACCACTACCGTTGGCAGACACGACAGACACAGAAGCCTCCTTCACTACGCCGCGCACTTGGGGTCCACTATTCAATCCCTGGGACATGGCCTACAAGGCTAAGGCCGATATCTGCACACATGGATGTCACAGGAGCCTGACTAGGTGTAGTTGGCACTGTACCCAGGTGGGGTGAGGTGTCACAGGGTCTGCCTGAAAAAGGAGACTTAACTAGCACACTCGCCCTGGCCTAGGGCAACCCACAGCCCACCTCCCCCACCCAGACACCTCCACTGCGTGCTGAATCAGCAGAATGAGAGTGTACTCACCCCCTTGTTGCTGCTGTGATGCCCTCAAGCGCCCATCCAACTCCGGATACGCCACCGCCAGGATCCTGAACATCAGGGGGGTCATGGTGCGACGGGCACCCCTCCCACATTGGGAAGCCATCCCCAGCAGGGCCTCCACCGTCTTGCTCCAGCGGCGAATGTCCTCCCATCTTTTCCAGCAGTGCGTGCTCCATCTGTGGTAGACCCCCAGAGTCCGGACGTCCTTGGCGATGGCACGCCAAATATCCTTCTTCTGGTGGGTGCTGACCTACATGAATTGTACAGGGGAAAAAGAGAAGTTATTAACAACTGCATCGTCACAGTCATTGGCCCGCATCCCTACCCTTGCCATGTGGCACATGCACTCACCGTCGTTTCATGCACACATCATTCTCCCCCCCCCCTATCTTTCATCCACACCACTCCACACAGGCATTGCCCATACAGCATGCTCACAATGTACTTACCTGTTTGTCTGGAGGACAGTAGAGTAGCGTGTACTGGGGGAGGACCCCATCCACAAGTTTCTCCAACTCCTCCGTGCTGAAGGCAGGGGCCCTTTCCCCAGACGCACGAGCCATTGTCTCTTCCAGACTGAGGTCACAGCAGCACTTGCAGTGTAGGTCCTCTCCTGTCGAAGATCAGGTATCAAGTGATTGAACAGATAGAAAATGGCGGTCACGTCCGCGGCGGTGCGTACCGTCACCGCCGGCGTACATTGTCATTGGCTCCTGGGACCCATAGGGTCCAATGTTAACCAATGCAGAATTGCGCCGCAGTCTTCGACTGCCTACCGCGACGGTGTACAATGCCAGAGCAGTTACCTCACATCCCATTGTCCCACTTTACAGGTCAGGCAGCCGCCATTTCAGGGGCCCACATGGCTTTATTTTTAACTGCATCACACATACCTAGGCCTTGGCTCAACACTCATACAGGCACATTTCGGATTATGAATAGTTTTCTGAGTAAGCTGTGTTTACATACCTCTGAGTTGGTTGACTCTGTGCTCGCTGTTGTCCTCCATAGGCACCGTCCACTGGGACATGTGAGGAGATGGCGGCATCCTCCGGTGTACAGACCGCTGGTGGACCTGTCGACAATGGAGGAAAGACATGTAATCATCACCTACAGGCTTGATCGTGCCACAATCCTGGAACTGTGTGCCCAGTTGGAGCCAGACCTGATGTCAGCTATCCGCCATCCCACAGGAATCCCCCCTCAAGTGCAGGTGCTGTCAGTACTCCATTTCCTTGCAAGCGGGTCTTTTCAAACTTCAGTGGCCATAACACCAGGGATGTCCCAGCCTATGTTTTCCAACGTGTTGTCCAGAGTGTTGTCTGCCCTGCTGAAACATATGCAGAGCTACATCGTTTTCCCTCAGGTGGAGGGTTTGCCTACAGTGAAAGGTGACTTCTATGCCCTGGGACATATCCCCAACATCATAGGTGCCATTGATGGGACACATGTGGCCTTGGTCCCCCCCGCAGGAGTGAACAGGTGTACAGAAACCATAAGAGTTACCATTCGATGAATGTGCAGATGGGGTGTTTGGCAGACCAGTAAATCTCCCATATTAATACCAAATTCCCTGGCTCAGTGCATGACGCTTACATCCTGCGGAATAGCAGCATCCCTTATGTGATGGGGCAACTCCAGAGGCACCGTGTGTGGCTACGAGGTGAGCACCTGGAACCAAATCAGTGGGAATAGTTGTCTGGGTCTGGATATATCCCTAAGAGTTAGTGTGTGTCTAACAGTTGTCCCTCGCCATTTGCAGTGGACTCTGGTTATCCCAACCTGTCATGGCTACTGACCCCAGTGACGAATCCCAGGACCAGGGCAGAGGAACGCTACAATGAGGCCCATGGGCAAACTAGGAGGATTATAGAGCGGACCTTCGGCCTCCTGAAGGCCAGGTTCAGGTGCCTCCATATGTCAGGTGGTTCCCTATTCTACTCACCAAAGAAGGTGTGCCAGATCATCGTGGCCTGCTGTATGCTTCACAACTTGGCTTTGCGACGACAGGTGCCTTTTCTGCAGGAGGATGGTCCAGATGGAGGTGTTGTGGCAGCTGTGGAGCCTGTGGATAGCGAAGAGGAGGAAGCAGAAGAAGAGGACAGCGACAACAGGAACTCTGTGATCCTGCAATACTTCCAGTGAGACACAGGTAAGAAGACAAACCTGCCTACTACATGTACTTTAACATTACTACCTCTCTACTGTCTGTACTTTTCACCCAGTGTATGGTCACTGAGCTGTCACTTTCCCTTACAATTTCACAGATGTGGGTCCCACTGTGTGACATCTGCTTTGTTTCCTCATGGACTAGAGCTGTGTGACATAGGTATGTTAACATTACAATTGAAAGAGCATTTTATCACTGTAATTGCTAATACACATTTTCGAAATCACAGACTGACTCCTGATTGTTTTGTGCTTTAAGGGTGTTTATTTAAGTGCTCAATATTGGAGGGTGTTGCAAAATGGTGAGGGGTGATGGTGGAGGAATGTCCATGGCAGAGTCCAGTCTATTAGTCTCACAGGTGCATTGTCCAAAGGGGCATAGGAAGTGGAGCTGGGGCAGTTTGAGGATGGACAGAGTGACAAGGTGGGACAAAAGGATGACATTCAGTGTGGTCTCATTTCTTGGCGGGGTCTTGGCATCATTCTCTGTCTTTGTCCTGGATCTCAGGGACCGTTTGCGGGGTGGTTCTCCCTCTGCCATGGGTGGGGTGCTGGTGTGGTGGTCCTGTGGCGGTGCCTCCTGTCCACTAGCGCTGGCAGAGATGGTGGGCAGTTCATCGTCCAGGCTAGTGTCAGGGGCCCCTTGTTGTGCCACAGTGTCCCTCCTGGTATTGAGGACTTCCTTCAGCACCCCTACGAAGGTGCCCAGGTTGGAATTGATGGATCTGGGTTCCTCCCTGATGCCCAAATACTGTTCCTCCTGCAGCCGCTGGGTCTCCTGAAACTTGGCCAGTACCGTTGCCATCGTCTCCTGGGAATGATGGAAGGCTCCCATGAAGTTGGAGAGGGCCGCGTGGAGAGTGGGTTCCCTGGGCCTGTCCTCCCCCTGTCGCACAGCAGCCCTCCCAGTACCCCTGTTTCCCTGGGCCTCTGTCCCCTGAACGGTGTGCCCACTGCCACTGCCCCCAGGTCCCTGTTGTTGTTGGGATGGTGGGTTAACCTGGGTTCCCTGTAGTGGTGGACACACCGCTGCTTGACGTGTCCTGGGGACATAGGTATGGGCCCACTGGGTGGGTGCTGTGCTGGTGTTTCCAGAAGGGGGAAGCTCTGTGGTGGCCTGTGGTGGCCTGTGACTGTGTCAGGGGAACCGACTGTCCGGAGGTCCCAGATGGGCTGGTCGTCTAGATCCAGTTGGACAGAGCTGCTGTCATCACTGTGGGCCTCTTCTGTTGGTGGTGTGGACATGTCTGGACCCTCCTGTGCGGTGACGTTGGGTAGGGGTCCTGCAGGGGTATAAAAGGATGTTTATTACATCTGTGTGTGGCATGGTGTACAATGGGTGGGTAACCGTGTACCCCAGTGCTTGCACTCCTGTGTGGGACCTTGTGTGATTATGGTTTAGGGGGGTGTATGGGTATGTGCAGTGGCCATGCATTGGTGATGGGTGTCCATGCTTTGTTGTTGCATGCAGGGCTTGGTGTTGGGATGTGTGGTTTGTGATATTGGACATTTGTGAGGAGTTGGAGTGATGGGGGTGAGGGCGAGGGTGGGGGTATGTGATGGCATGCAGGTAGGGTGGGGGATATAGTAGTAAAGATTTGACTTACCAGAGTCCATTCCCCCAGCTACTCCTGCGAGGCCCTCAGGATGCAGAATAGCCAAGACCTGCTCCTCCCATGTTGTTTGTTGTGGGGGAGGAGGTGAGGGTCTACCGCCAGTCCTCTGTACAGCAAGGTGGTGTCTGAAGACCACGGAACGCACCTTCACCCGTAGGTCGTTCCACCTCTTCCTGATGTCATCCCTATTTCTTGGGTGCTGTCCCACTGTGTTGATCCTGTCCACGATTCTTCGCCATAGCTCCATCTTCCTAGCTATGGAGGTGTGCTGCACCAGTGATCCGAATAGCTGTGGCTGTAACCGGACGATTTCCTCCACCATGACCCTGAGCTCCTCCTCAGAGAACCTGGGGTGTCTTTGCTGTGCCATGGGGTGGTGTGGGTGATGTGTGGGGTGTTGTGTGTTGTGATGTGTGGGGTGATATTTAGTGGTGTGTTGTGTGAGGTGCGTGGATGTTGTGTGAGTGATGGTGTTGAGTGCTTGTGGATGCTTGTTTGTAGATTGTGGTGTCTCTCTCTGGCCTTCTTTCAGAATTTTTGGTAGTAGGGTTTTGTGGGTGATGTGGGTGTATGTTTTATATTGTATTGGGTGTGTGGGAGTGGTGTATGTATGTGTATCAGGTGTGTGTATTTGGAATTGTCCTATGTGGATGTGTTTTGTAAATGTGTGTGTATTTTGAGCGCGGCGGTGTGTACCGCCAATTGAATACCGCGGTTGAAAGACCGCCGCGTGGATTCGTGGGTCATGATAGTGTGGGCATATTTCTGTTGGCGTGACGGTGGAGGTTTTGTTTTCGCGAGTTTATCACTGACCTTTGATGTGGCGGACTTGTGTGGGTGTCTAAATTTTGGCAGATTCCGAGCAGTGGATCATAATGACTGTGGCCGAATTCCACAGCCGCAGCGGTGTGTTGGCAGTCTTCTGCACGGCGATAAGCGGCTTTTACCGCCAATGTTGTAATGACCCCATTAGTACCTTAAATTAACAAGGTTACTTGGCTTACCGAAAGAGGAGAGAAGTTGGTAATCTTGGGAAAACCCTCATGGGAGGCAGGTTGAATTATGCTATCCTATTTGCTGTACTACTTTGGTCAAATTTGTTAAAAATCTTGACCACTTTTTCCAGAAAGAAATTTGCCAGTCTATCACAAAAAGTCTAACTGCTACTGATCGTGTTATTTCTAGGGACTGAGGCCAATTTGGATTCCACCTGAAAAAGTTATTTTGGAAAACTTTTGGCAGCTTCAATTTTGTTTAGTAAAATAAGCATTTTTTTCCTTGAGCAATAGCGCTTTATATTTCTCCATACAGATTTGATACTATTTTATACTGATATGAATAAAATTGTGATTGGGACAGATGGAACTGAAGTTGCAGATACTGAAAGGTGAGTAGGTGATCTTTGTGCCAGAAGTCTCCCAAGTTTGTAATGCCAATCTTATCCCATTTAGAGAAACGGGCTAAACACGTAGTGTGCCAGAGATGGTGGCCATGCCAAAAGGGTTTTTTGTTGTGATAGGGTTTTGTCCTAGCCAATGACGTGCTTAGCCCTGTGCTAGTATAAGAAGATCATCTTGGTAACCTCTGGAACGTCCCAAGGGATCGGATTGCTGCAAAGCAGACCCAGCACCTAGACCAGCCCCAGGAAAGAGCTCTGCACGATATGCTATGTGGTTCCCTCCCCCGCACAGCCAGTCTTTGATAAGTATTAGTTGTGCAGCGTGAAAGTAGAGCTATGAGTCCACCATTCCCATGCCTCTGTCATTGGCCGGGAGGCAGCATTTGTCCATGCCGATATGGGAGAGACAACATCCCCAAGTGAAAGAGCGACTATTAGATGCAAGGGCCCGAAACCAAGTTGCGAGAATCATCAGTGAGACATTTTGAAGGATATACAGGATCTTCGGAAGTATCATCATTTTAAATAAGGCAGCTCTGCTAGGGGTGGGAAGTGGAGGGGGGACCAGCATTGAAAGTCCTTTATGGTTTTATTAAGGAGAGGAGTAAGGTTAAAAATTCACGTTAGAACTGGGTCCCTATCTATTTGAATGCCTAGAAAGGGAAGCTGATCTGGTGCAGGGGGATCGATGTACTCCCCGAAATGTCATCTTGATCACTTTGAAGGGGAACCAAAAGAGATTTAGCTTTATTCACCCAGAGTCCAGGGGCCTCTTCGTACAGTCCAAGGAGTCAGAGGCATCAGGGTCAAGATTACTAAGTGTGGGCTAAAAATGGAAGGATATTGCCTCCGTACATCGCAATGTGCTCTTCTTTTCTGCCTTTCGAGCCCTGGGCCTTGGTGACACACCCAGTCAGTCTAGTGAGGGGTTCAATCACTAGCGCAAGCAAAAGTGGGAGAAGCAGGCAGCCTTGACAAGTGATGCAGTGGATGGTGAATAAGATGTAATTGACCAGTAATGGCACATATGGTTAGCAATAGAGGAGCTAAGTGGGTCTGCAAATGTGTGCGCCCAGGCCTAAGTGAGAGAGTGCCTTGTGAAGAAAGGTCTAGTTGACAGAATCAAATATCTTCACGAAATCAATTAAGAGAAGAGCGCACAGGTCTTGCAATTCCCAGAGGCGAACCATCACTATCTGAACACTCAGGATGCAATGATGAGTATGGCGGCCAAGTCACATTGATCCTGGTGGACTAGATTGGCAAGCCACATTGGAGGCTATTTGCAAAGAGTTTTGCGAATATTTTGATTTCAGCATTGATCAGCAGATGGGACAATATGCAATGCAGTGGGAGTTGTGAAGGCCTTTCTTGGTAATAACAACTACGGTTGCCAAGCCCAGCACCTCTCGAAAAGTACCTTTTGAGTATGCCACCCGGTAAAGGGAGAAAAGATGTGGGGGGTCAGGATTATTTGAAACGTTTGATATTGTTTGATGAAATAGCTGTTGGGGCTGTCCTGGGGGTCTTTCTCGTGATATTTCATCTTAGTGTCACTGCTTCCTAGAGGTTAAGATGCCTAAAACATGTTGCAATGAGAGCAAAACACTTCAGAAGCGAAACAAGTTTATTTCACACATAGTTACACTGCCAAGCTGGTTTTACAGTTCCTCATAAACATAATCAGAATGTTGAGCTTGATGAAATACATGTCATCTTTCACACACGGAATGTTCGGGCAAAAGCACAATCAAGATCTGAAACAGAGCAGTCCCTGTAGGCAGACCATTCCTCAGATAACTAATTTGAAATACAAGACACTATGAGCCTGATTTATAGTTTGCCAGACAGAGTACAGTCCCTCAGGGTGGCGGAGGACATTACCTCTGCCACCTTGATGGACTGCTGTTGGCCATATTTAGAGATGACAGATGGCCCAGTGTTCATCTCTGCACAGTAAAAATAACCTCCATCATGGTGGTTCCTTTCAATGTAAAAACTGTTTGTTGGACAGCCACCATCGGTTTTGATGCTGGTCCACCAAACTACAACAAAGTTTGGCAGAAACAATCTCCCAAAGCAGGGGTTTCTTACAGCAAAAACAAAAAAAGTAATGACTTCCATACCCTGAGAGTTTTCTCCCAGGGTGTAGGGGTCATGGCTTCCTTTTCCTCTCCAAATACGAAAAATGACAATATCCTCCCTGAATATAGTAGGCAGTGAAATGTCCTTCTTCCGATGGCCCTACTCCATCAGACCGTCTCAGAAAGTATTCCATTGACACAGCCCCTGTTGGAATAGTTAAGGTCCACCCGTTCCAGAATTAATCAAGCAGACTGAGGATTTGGAGGGCAGGGATCTCCATTGTATTTGTGACAGACTAGCCTATCCACCAAACTCTAAACTGGGGCTTAAATGTTCCTGTGTGTGTACTTCTCAATGTTTCAAAGTTTTATTTCACTATCATCCATATGCTGATCCTTCAAACTTCACGTTTTGATAAAATGAGAGAAAAAATACAGAAGACAGTAACAGAAATGTTGAAAGTAACCTTCACATCAGGCTCAACTGAACTAAGCAAACACTGTCAAGTGTAAGAACCTCTAACGTTCTGCTCTGTCCTTCAGCAGTCTCATGTCTGCCTCTTATTCATCATGTATGGTACCACTGATATGCTCCTGGGTGGTAAAGGCATATGCGTGGTAAAAACGTATATATAAGTTCAACAAAAAGCGCTGCACTCCTGGAGGTTTCTCTTTAGAATTTCCTTTTAGTTATCAAAGCAGCATGAAACCAGACCCCACAACGCACTTCGACTGACGTCTTTTTCAAGTGGTATGTAGTCTGTGTTCACATCGTTTTCCCAATCAAAGCTATATATATATTTACTTATATAGTTAAATAATTATATATATATAATATATACAGACAAGAGGCCAACTGTTAATGAAGTAATGCAAAAAAAAAAAAAAAAAAAGGACGGTTGTCAACCTTTCTAGTAGATATATTTCGGAAACGGAACGTGAAGTACTATCACTAGGACTATCGTTTTGTCCAGTTATGCCCTTCAACTATACACAGAGTCGTATAGACTTTTTTCACTTCGTGAGAAAATTAAAGTTAAAAAAATGGTTTGAAACAAAAGTTAAAGATCAAGATGTAAGTAATACCAATAAGGTATCTAATTTGGTAATTGGAGATATTGGATTATTACACACGTTATGTGAATTAGATGAGAACATTGAGGCTGAACAGGACCCAATTTTAAGTTTATCTCAAATGGGTATTGAAGTTGACATGAGGTGTCCAAGTAATTTCAAATCCAAATCAACTTTCTTACCACAAGTGAATTGTGATGCAATTAATGGTTTTGAGAAAGGCGTAATTGGTCGTCTAAAAACTCTTAGGTATATAAGGAGATCTAAGTATGATAATGTATCAAGAGAACAACGTAAAGCAATAGAATCCTTACAAAAAGACGACAACATTGTAATTAAGCAATCAGATAAAGGTGGAAATATTGTAATCCTGTCTAGGGATGACTATATAAAGGAAGGTCTAAGACAACTACAAGATAAAGAGAATTATTCAGTGGTAGATAAAAATGAAATGCTGATGGCTAAGAAGAAAGTTTTTGAGAAATTAGATGAATGGAAAGAATCAGGATTGATTGAATGGGAAGAATACTGGTTTTTAAAGGTAGATTTCCCTATAACGGCAGCTATTTATTTCTTACACAAGTTACATAAGAATGCAAAAAAAACACCGGGGAGGCCCATTGTGTCATCTATGGGAATTTTGTTGGAAAATGTTTCTAAGTATGTTGATTACTTTTTGCGGCCCTTCGTGGAGGTCCTACCCTCTTATATTAGGGATACGAGAGATTTCCCACGTATAATTAATGGAATTGGATGGGAAAAGGATTTCCTTCTATTGAGCTTAGATGTGAACAGTTTGTATACGTGTATTCCACATGAAAAGGGTATCGAGGCAGTTAGACCTTTCCTAAGGGCGAGGTCATTATCTTACCTTTTGCATACAGAAATGTTATTAGATATGGTACTGATGTGCTTGACCTACAATTTTTTCACTTTCAATAACACTTTATACCGTCAGGACCAGGGGACTGCAATGGGAACCTGCTTCGCCCCCAGTTATGCGGGTCTATACCTGGGCTGGTGGGAAGAACAGGTTGTCTGGAACATCAAAGGTTTTGAAAACCAAGCAGTCCTGTGGGTGAGGTATATTGACGATATTTTCTGTATTTGGAAAGGTAGTAAAGAATCAGCCTTGAATTTTGTGGAAGAATTGAATAATAATGATCTGAACCTTAAGTTCAGCTGTACTATTGATCCAACTGAATTGGTATTCTTGGATGTGAGAATCATGGTTGTCAATGATAAATTAGAATGTGAACTATATAGGAAAGACACCGCAGGTAACAGTCTATTACATGCCATGAGCAGCCACCCAAAAAACCTGATAAATAGTATCCCCTATGGGGAACTATTAAGGGCTAGAAGAAACTGCAGTTTGGAAGCTGCATTTGAGAATGAGGTTGAAACGATGACCAAAAGATTCATTGAAAGAGCCTACTCAGAGGCTGTAATAGATAAAGCTGTGATGAGGGTTAGACAGACCAAAAGGGAGGACCTTTTGGTAGAAAAGGTGGAAGATACTAAGAAAGAAAACATTAAGATAAGATTTATAACTTCATATCATGACAAAGTAAATGAAATTAAGAAAGCATTTGTAAAATTTTGGCCATCTCTTAGGACTGATGAGCATATAGCCAATTTACTGGATGAATACCCGGCTTTTACTTTTAGAAGAAGTAGGTCTTTGAAAGATATGCTAAGCCACAGCTTAATATCTAAGAATGAGAAAACACAACCCATTCAAGGCTTCTACATATGCGGTAAATGTAAGGCATGTAAATACAGCTCCAATTGTAAGAAGGCACTATTTCCCGGGACTAAAAAATTGTTTAAAATAAAAAAACATGTTTCATGTATATCAGACTATTGTGTCTATGCTCTAAAGTTTCCCTGCAATACATTTTATATTGGTAGTACCATTCATATAGCAAAGAAGCACATTTTGGAACATATTAGAGCAATTAGAAATGAAGATAAATCTTATCCTGTGGCAAGACATTTCAAAGAATTTCACAATAAAAATGAAAGCAAATTACAATTCATGGTCTTGGATAGGGTTATATTGAAAACAAGAGGTGGCAATAGGACTTTGGACTTAAGGAAATTGGAATCAAGGTTGATTATTAATTGTAATACAATGGAACCTATGGGTCTGAATAAGGATGAAGAATTATCAGTGCATTTACATTGATTTATTGTAAAATATAAATGTATTTAGAATTTCAGAAGTTTGAATTATTTGTTGAAACTCAGCTGTTTATGAATACAGTATTAATTAATTTTAACAATGTTTTCTTTCCATGATTGGCAGGAAGGACGTAAAGGTTCAATTGGACTTTTTACAAAAATATATATACTGAAACATGATGTCTGATTCTACCTGAAGGTGTAAATCTAATAAGAAGCAAAAGAGCTATTATATTTCCAGGGTATTGCTGGATTACCCACAAATACAAGGATATTAATAAGATTAGTATTCTCATAAGAGGTATGACTAAGTGTATAGGTAATAAATGGTGTATAATATCAGTAATTGAATAAGTATGGAGGAAATATAAATATAATCGTGTCATTAAAACATGTGTATATATATATATTAGATAGATCTGATTGGCCAATTAAGTCTATTTGTAACATAACGAGGAGAGAATAACATGTAGTAATTGTGGGTTAAAGTAAGTCACATTAATTTCTAATTTTCAAGCACAAATTTTGAATTTATTTTCAATGTTTAGTTACACTGGTTAGTGTAGAATGTTTAGTTTCAAGATGGCTGCCATTGTTTATTTTATTTTGTATTTTTTTGATAGTAAATATAGTCAATTTTTTATGTTTATTACGTTAGTTATAATGGAAAGGGAAAAGGGTCTCTGAATATCTCTGTGATCAAGGGAGCAGAGTCTCCTGAAATGCGTTGGAGAATATTTGTTTTGTCTTTTCAGTGCTTTCTGACTGAATAAAGAACACTGGGATTGTAGCAAGTAAGTGGCTGTGACACTGGCTTCTTTTTAGAAGTATTTTGAATGATTTATAGGGGTTCGTGACCCTGTTGCAGCCTGCCGTGTTGGACGCTGACTTACACGAATTTTGGAAGTAATATATATATATATATATATATATATATAAATATTTATGTATATATGTTTGAGTATATATATCTAAATAATAAGATATAAATACATATGTATATATATTTGTGTGTATATATTTAAATAATGAGCTATCTAAATATATATGTATATATTTGTTTGTGGATATATTTTTGAATAATGATATATTATATATATATATATCTCTATCTCTCTCTCTATATATATATAAATATATATATATATATATATATATATATATATATATAAATAGCTCACTATCTCTCTCTCTCTCTCTATATATATATATATTTATATCTATATATCATTATGCTTGCACGAGGCATAATGTATGCAAAGGTGGCAAGCCCCCATTTGGGGGGCCAGAACAATGGTGCAAAGAAATCTGACAGATTTCTTTGAGCCATTTTTTATCAGCACTTTTAACGCCTGCTGAGAGCAGGCATTAAAAGGAGGCTTCCATTGGTTACAATGGGCCTCTGGCTGCTTTGCAGGATTAGCATCGACATTTTTTAAAATAATCCTGCAAAGCGCTGGACTAGCATCAAAAATTCTGACGCTATTCCCCTAACTACCGCCATGGTGCGCCGTATTTCAAATACAGCGCCCACATGATGGCATTATGGGGGCGCTAAGGGGCGCAAAAACAGTAGCACATCACTGTATGCAGCTCCACGTTTTTCAAATATGGCCCATAGAGGCATATTTAAGAGCCCCTAGTGCCATTCTTACGCCCCATTAGTGTCATTTTTTTTAAGCTAATGTGGCGTTAGAAGGCCAAACATGCTGCACCATATTTACAAAGTGTCGCAATGCATGCATTGCACTACTTTGTAACCCCCTGCGCTACATTATGCCTGCGACAGACTTAATGTATGCAAAGGGTGCATCCCCCCTGCTAGGGGGGGGGCAAAAAAATGGCACAAAGAAATCTGACAGATTTCCTTGCATCAGTTTGCTTCGGCACTTTTAATGCCTATAATATGTTAGGTAAAAAAATATATATTTATGTATTTGGCATCCAAAAAACCATACCCATCCTAAACCCCTTACCACCAAAAAACCCATACCCGCCTAAACCCTAAAAATACCCTTACTGTCTTAAAACCCATAACCCCCATAAAACCTAAAAACTACCCCAAAACTCATAACCACCCTAAAACCTATAAAAATGCCCATATTACCCAAAAAAACCCTACCCAACCTAAAACCTAAAAATGCCCTTAATACCCCAAACCCACACCCACTCTAAAATCTAAAAACCCTTACCACCCCAAAACCCCTACCCACCCTAAAACCTAAAAAAAAAAAACTTACTACCCCCAAATCCATAACAACCCTAAAACCTAAAAATGCCCTTACTCGCCAAAACCCATACCCAACCTAAAATCTAAAAACCCTAACCACCCTAAAACCCATATCCTCCCTAAACCTATAGATGCACTTACTACCTAAAAATCCATACCCACCCTAAAACCTAAAAATGCCCTTACCACCCCAAAAGCCATACCCACCCTAAAACCTAAAAATGCCCTTACTACCCAAAAACCCATATCCACCCAAAACCTAAAAACTCTCTTACTAGCCAAAAACCCATAAACACCCAAAAACCTAAAAGCACCCTTACCACCCCAAAACCCATACCCACCCTTAAACCTAAAAACCCCTTCCCATCCCAAAAGCCATACCCACCCTAAAACCTAAAAATGCCCTTATTACCCAAAAACCCATACCCACCCTAAAACCTAAAAATGCCCTTACTACCCAAAAAGCCATACCCACCCCAAAACCTAAAAATGCCCTTACTACCCCAAAACCCATACCCATACCCACCCTAAAACCTAAAAACCACTTACCATCCCAAAACCCATAACCACCCTAAAATCTAAAAATGCCCTCATTACCAAAAAACCCATACCCACCCTAAAACCTAAAAATGCCCTTACTACCCCAAAACCCATACCCACCCTAAAATCGAAAAGCCCTTACTACCCTAAAAACTCTATCCACCCTACAAAACCCAAAACCTATACCCACCCTAAAACCTAAAAATGCCCTTACTACCCAAAATCCCATACCCACCCTAAAATCTAAAATCCCCTTACCACTGCATAACCCATACCCACCCTAAACCCTAAAAAACAATTACTATTCCAAAACCCATACCCACCCTAAAATGTATATATAAAACATTTGATCCTTATCTTTACTTACATGCGAAACCTTTACCATGCATACACTTTTACCATTGATGCCTTTACAAATTAAAAAAATATATATTCTTACCTTTAAAACCGTTACTATGCATATGCCTTTACTAGTCACGCCTTTAAACAAAATTTGTTGTAAAGGCATGCTTGGTAAAGGTATATTTGTGATAAGGAATGCGTGTGAAGGTATGCGGGGTAATGGTGTATGTGTGGTAGTGGCATCTTTGCAGCGAGCGGTCATGCATGGTAATGACCACGTTGTAATGGATATTTCCCGCTTGAGATATATAGATGCAAATAGTCCTGCAGATGTTTGGAAGACTTGTCGTGTAGGTTCTCATTATCCTAATGAGACTACTGGATTTGGGCGGAAGAATCACCTGTACTGCGGGGGACTGAGTCTGATCCCACACCATGTGACACCTGTCGGCCTAATCTGAGTTTGTTCCGGCTAACTAGCAGTGCCTCGTCTTTACCCAAGAGTAGGGATGATTGGGGCAACCGGCTGCATGACATAAATGACTCCTCAGGGGTTTTGTGTTCACTCAGATCTCATCCGTATCTCTCAGCTACATGAGTCTCGCATATGCAGGGACAATCAGAGGCAGAGTATAGTTCAATAAAGTTTTATTGAAGTAACTGCATCTTAGATAATTAGGCAAGTATTGAAATAACTACGACAATGAAGCACAATGAGATTAAAATTGGGACAAGGAGAGTAAAACACAAGAATAACACTACCATATTGTCACAAGAGTTTGTAAAGATAGTTCCTACCTAGGCTATGTTATAGCACAGCATGTTAAGCTATAATTCTGCCCTTCAGGTTCCCCCTGGGAAGACATCATCCCTCACACCTGTGCAAAAGGCCTGTAGTCTACATAAGCAGCTGCAGCGAAGCAATCAGCATAGAGTTGTGCTCATCTGGCTGGATCTCCTTCTAACGTATATGGGTCAAAGTGGTGTTTTTATAATAAAACAGCTGATGTTCCAAGAAAGGATCCCCATGTAAGAGTGTGTATGTTTCTGTGAACATTGGAGACAAAGCGAACCACTTTTGCCGGCAACCTATCTTACTGCAGCTTGAGAAAAGCACAGAGTTAAAGAAATGTCTTGTTTAAAAATGTAGTGCTGACCTAGCGAAGAACAGCTAGACAGAGAAAATAAAACGAGATCGCAAATGTGGCTGCTGTTAAAATAATATAATGAAGCTAAAATAAAACATATCTAGGTGAAAGTGCACAGCGGCAGGCCTAGGCTGCTAAAATAACATATATAAACCAATAGCTAAAATGGCCACCTATTATAGCTAAAGTTACTCAAAATCCTCTGAAAATACTAGAAAATATTGAGTGGACCACTGAAGGTATTTTGCCAAATATAGAGGAGAAGGTGTGAATGAAACCAGAATCAACAGCCTTAAAGAAATTTGCGATTTCAGTTGTACTGGACGCGTTCAATGTCCGTCCCACGAGTTCACCAAAGTGTCTCAGAAAGTTAGAACTTAAAAGGGACTGTATCTCTGCGGATGACCTCGCATACTGAAGCGGATATGTCTTGTGTGCAGATGTAACCCCACATGTTTATGAAACAATAAAGTGTTGAGTCTGCTCAACTTGTCACAATTCACGTTTGAAGTAGCAATATGGGGCCAAATCTCAGCTAGTTCCCTCTGTCGTGTAGGAGGAAAAAGTACATTCCCGCAGCATCTAACAATTTTGGAGACCGACACGACATAAACTATTCCGGCTCGCATCCCACAACAGCTGTCACTATTATGGAGCACATAGCTGCCATTCGAGACCACCTGGAACGCAGGTCTAATCAAGGTGACTGGGACTCCCTTCAGATAACAAGCCAAGTTCATTGCTGAAGCGTTGAACTCCCCATGCAAGGACAGCTGTTCACAAACCATGGAATGGCTGACTGAAGTCTTGCATTCACTACCGCTAAGAAAGACCTCTTTCATGCCACTGAGACATTTGTACGAGAAGGGTAGCTCCCACACCTCGTGTATATGACCATCTCCTAGCTTTTCAAATCTACCAACTGAAATGTGTTTTAAGCAGGATGTGAATTGAAGTGTTGAACTAGGCAGATTGATGACCCTGTGTATTAACCACTCAGGTATTTCAGCTACAGTAAAAGGCAACTTTTCTAATTCCTCAGTATTTAACATGGCATAGGTTGCTTCTTTTTTAGACATTAGTTGTTGTTGTCGCGTTAAATTAAATGTGGAAAATATGTACCTTGAGTTGACATGTTGCCAAGGAACGCGACCTGCCTTCAGTGTTTGTAGTGTCCAACCTAACTGCATAATTGACCTTAGTTGACTCCGTCCATGGTGTAAAAAGGACATGTCGCTCTTTACTATGTCTATTGCAGAGGAAACAATTTGTTTAAGGTGTATATTCGGTCTGACAGGGTATTAATCCCATTATCTACACTAGCTAATGCCTTCTGTAAATTTTCCTGATCTATTTGCCTTAACCAGGCGGCAGCTTCTTGTTGAGAAAGCTTCAGAATTTCATTATAGACTGCATATAAGAAGTGTTTTCTGCGTTGATTTCTGGGGCCTAACAAGAAATCCTGTAAGTCAGTATTATTAGACCCGAGTCTGAGGTGTTATTTAACAGCATCTAGTGAGGAACTCTTCAGCCATTGCTGGCATAGTTTACCTACACTGTATGTTGTTACTATACCTGCGTGTTCAATTGACACATAGCGAGGGTCAGGCCTACTTGTTCTAAAACCAGCAGTGGAGTTTACAAAACGTTTATGAAACCCATTTGTATCTATTTCCCACAATAACCACCACAGGGACGTGAAAGTGAAGCATTAAATATGCCATTTTGGACCCATCCATCGAGCTGATCTTCAGTTGCATGTATATACTTTTGCCATTCGTAAAATTTAGCAGGGGCAGGAATACTGGGTGCATTCAAATCCTTAATTTTTGCTAAGCCTAAACAACTTTTCTGTTGTACAGTTTCATTTAAAAATATCATTTGAACAGTGTAGGAAAGTACCATCTTTCTTGGCATTCTCCCCCAATTTCTGCCAGATTGTCAGTGTGTTTAGACTGGGTCACATGGATCCTGATAGTCAGGACCCCAGTGCTTATGGTTTGTGGCCTACTTGTTAGTATGTTTTGCTGTTTTCTCAGTATGCTTGACTGTGTCACTGGAGTCCTGCTAATCAGAACTTCAGTGCTTATGCTCTCTCTGTTTCCAAATTTGTCATTATAGTCTAGTAAATACTTATTCCACTCCAGATTGGGATACTGGACCCCCCTTATAAGTCCCTAGTATATGGTACCTAGGAATCCAGGGTATTGGGGTTTCAGGACATCCTTAAGGGCTGCAGAATTTCTTTTGCCACCCATAAGGAACTTATAGAAACACTTCTTCAGGACTGCCATTGCAGCCTGAGTGAAATAGTGTAAGCACTATTTCGCAACCATTTTCACTGCACCAGGTAACTTATAAGTCACCTATATATCTTACCGTCAGACCCTGAAAGCTAGGTGCAAAGTTACTGTGTGTGAGGGCACCTCTGCACTAGCAGAGGTGCCCCCAAGTTGTCCAGGCCCATTTTCCAAGACTTCGTGAGTGCGGGGACACCATTATAAGTGTGCACTACATTTAGGTCAACACATATGTGTAGCTTCACAATGGTAACTCCAAATATGGCCATGTGAGGTGTTTAGGACTGAGAAATTGTACCACCAACCTGATTCTGGTATGGGGGGGGGCAATTCCATGCACCCTGGGGGCTCCACCATGGTCACATTCGACGTGTGATGACATCTCTTGCACCAAGCAGGAACCCGCAGCTGCCTTCTTTGGTACACACTCCCCTTGCCTAGGTGGGAAACCGACATTTGCATTCCACTATTTTAGTATTTGATTTGTGTTCCCACTAGGCCCATTGTAACCTATGTTGATTTTCAATTTTTGCACTATTTTTATTCTGTTTACTTATCTGATTTTGGTTACTAGTGTATATTTTACATATAATACTTACCTCCTAAGGGAGTATAGCCTCTAAGATATTTTTGGCCTTGTGTCACTAAAATAAAGTACCTTTATTTTGGGTAACACAGAGTATTGTATTTTCTTGTGTGTGAGTACTGTGTGACTACAGTGTATTGCAAGAGCTTTGCATGTCTCCTAGTTCAGCCTTGGCTGCCCTGCCTACAGCTACCTCTAGACAGCCTGGCTTCTAGACACTGCCTACACTTCACTAATAAGGGATAACTGGACCTGGTATAAGGTGTTAGTACCTTAGGTACCCACCACAAACCAGGCCAGTCTCCTAAAAACAGGTAGCAGGCATGCTCTAAGCAAAGCTTCCTTTCCCCTTTTTTTTTGTTCCCCACATACTTGTTAAGTCAATCGACTTCAACCAATAGTCATAGGCTTCTATAGCCAACTGGGAAACAAAGAAATCCAAATAAATTAATTTTGTATCTGTCAATAAGATATGTACATTTTCCATCAATGGCAATTTGAAATAATATGACTCAACATTTTTAACATTGTGCCACGAAAAATATGTACATTTTTCAGAATATGTTTTAGAACTTCCTTGTGGACGAATTGGACAATATTCCCATTGTGTGTAATTAAAGATTGTTTTCGGGGTACTTGCTCTGTGAATGAAATGGTGTCCATAATAATTATAGCAGAACATGTCTCCATAATTTTCTTTGGATTGATAAGCATCCTCACTTTCAAATATTGTCAAATACTGTACCTCAGTCATCATAGAATCAACCGTTTTCACCTCATAGTCATCAGAAAAAACTCCGGGTATTATTATATTATTCATATAAAATTTAAACACATATGGTATTTGAATGAACTCCGTCGGACCGTATATATCAAATGTGACTTTATCCCAAACAATCCCATTGTGAATTGGTATAGGGGAAATGTTCATGAAAGACAAGTCTCTGCGGACCTTGTGAGAATTAAAATGGGGTTTTAGGACCTCATCCACCAGTTCAACTGTAGATCGTTCAGGAAGGTAATGACCATGTACTAGAAGAAAGAAAACAATGACAAAGCCGGCCCAAAGAAGAAAAGCTAATATAGCCAAGGAAAGCCACAGAAAGTTCCATGGGAAAATAAAGTAATTTGTTTTAAGCCAATTTATCAGCTTACGTGTTTTTGGCAGTTCAGATGCAGAAGAGGCAGATGCGTCCGAAAAGGTGTCAGTGATGTCGGCAAAGTATCCAGAAGCAGTTCATACAAAAACTGGAGCTGTATTTAAAGGAGGAGGACTGGTAGAAGTCTCCTGCGGTGGTTCACAATAAATCACACCATCCGTTTGTGTAGAGATTGAGTCAAATCGATCAGCAATTTCTTTGTTGCTTGTTGTAATAGATGTTAGTGGAACTAATGCAAGATCATTTTCCACCCTCCACAAGCTCGGAGAGTTGTCAGAGTTGCTGCTTAAAACTTGTGGAGAGACATCTTGACCAGTAGTGAGAGGGATTCCGGTACTACTGGTTGTTCCTCTTTGTCTGCTGTGCAGGATCGGCCACATGGTGTAACTTGACATTGTCGATGGAGACAAAGCGGTTTTCTTTAGAACCAGGCAGCGGTGGTAGAATAACAGTTCTGGTACCGTGTATTCCAGGACTGGAACAGGTGACAATAGGAAGGACCAAACTCCTTTTTCACAGCAACGTTTTGACATACTAGATCCCCACCCTTTGGAATCCAGCCGGTAGATGTTATTGGTACATCCTTAATTCCTAAGGAGGCAGCACTGGCAGAAGCGTTGTCGTCACTGAACTGCTGTAATTCCTGCAAGACAGTGACACGTTCATTTATGTCAAATGGTGTTTCTGCCACCTCCACGCCAGGACCATCAAGATCAGAAACATATATTTGAGTTCCAAACAGGCACTCGTATTAAGTACGACCCCCCAGGGACCTTCTGGGCAGATTATTAACTGCTCTCTGGACTCCATACAGGTGATTAAGCCAACTTCGACCCATACCTAATACTATGACTGTAAGGATTTCTTTAAATCTCGGTTTCGTCACTCCCCAACACTATTTCCCTCAGGATGAAATGGAGACGAGCAATGGAGTTAGACCCCTAACAAAGCCACGGCATTCCGGAATTCCCTTGAGGCGAAAGAAGGGCCCTGGTCCAAATGGAAAGCCGCAGCTGCATATGTGCTAATAAAGACTTGCAAATCTTTAATAACAGTCTGAGCGTCAGCCGAGCGTTGTGGCCACACCCATAGAAATCTGGAGCAGGAGTCAACAGTGACTAACATGTATTTGTATGCACTGCCAGGTGTCAGGGGACCACAATGGTCCAAGTACACACATTGTAATGGTTTGTTAGAAATTAGGAGGGGTGTCTGCAGTGGGCATTTGACGGTGGATCTCTTAATTTGTTAGCAGATATCACAACAAAGTAAATACTGATTGGTCTGTTTGTATAGACCTGGCCACCAATAACGAACCTGCAATAATGATATTGTAGCCGCCACGCCAGCATGAGCAGAGGCAACTACCTCATGCGCTGCTTTGATCAACTCTGGTCTTAGGTCTTTAATGGGAATTACTTGAACTCCCACGCCTGGTATTTTTACTTCTGCATCAAGGAAGCCTCCGATCTGATAGGAATATTTAATAGAATATCCTTAAGCTAGGGTTGTGCCGTCATCCGAGGCTTGTACGGCAGCCAGTATTTCATCGTCCGGTTTCGTTCTAGAACGAGTTACTGCAGCGACAGAAGCCATAGCTACTGCTTATTTGGCTGCTTCATCAGCCAGTGTATTTCCAGCAACGTGTATTCCAACACGCTGGTGTCCAAGTGTATGTACAACATGGACATTTGGTAGCGTTTCCTTCAGATCCGCTACTTTCCCCCACAGAAGTCTGTGTTTGATGGTGTTACGTTTAGAATCTCTGAACCCATTCTGGTGCCAGTAATGCAGCTATTCATTGAAGGACAGGACACAATAGTACGAATCACAGACAATAAGCGTTAGCTGGTCAGGATCCGTATGTTCCAGTGCCATCACCAGAGCCTTTAGCTCTGCTAGTTCTGCAGTGTATTCCCCTAGTTTGTGCATATAGGTATGTTGTGGATAGAATTTACTACCCTCCATGTAGCCACTTACGACTGCGCAAGCAGCGGGGAATTGATGCTTTATGCCTACTGCAGGTTGCACTGAGCCATTGGTGTACATAACTCTTTGATATTGATCAATAGGTAATGTATTTTCCCGAACTGGGTATTCTAGTTCATATTGCAAAAATTCTAGAGTTTGTAACTTTGGGTCAAAAATATAGTCAACTTCAGTGGCTGTCAGAGACGTTGCCCATTGGATCCAACGTGGATGTAATGCTTTAGCATTTGGGACGCTGGCTTTGGTAACAGCCTTGGGCTGGGATTGGAGATACGACAATAATTTGTTTCCCTTGGGCAAGTGGTCTTTCTTTAGTGACAGCCATCTGAACAGCAGGGAGAATTTTCTCAGCTGGAGCAAAACGCTGTTCTGCTGTTGAGTACAAATGTGATTTGTATGCAATCAGGACTGTCTCACCCTCATTGAATGTTACATAGGTGAAACCAATGGAACCAGCAATTACTCTGATGACCAGATGTTTTTTATTGTCCCTTGTGTGTGGGTGTTGTGCTTGTGTGTTCGACTGCCCATAATTTACTGGAAAAGCCGGGACACATCAAGTCATATAAAGGCTTGATGCATGATGCATAATATGGAATTTATGTTCTGCCAAAATCTCGAAAACCCAATAGTGATTGGAGTTTTTTAATGGTGTTTGGAGGTTGTAACTGCAAATTTTTGTAAGAATTGTGGTGCTCGGCTCTTTCCTTCACTTGATAATTCGTATCCCAGAAACAGGACACTAAGGAAGGCTATTTTTGTTTTGTTTTAAGTTGAATTTATAGCTGAATTCGGCAAATTCTACAACAATGCGGGCTACCCGTCTTAGATGTTGGAATAATTCATCGTCCATAAGGTAGATATCATCTTCATAGGACAATGCTTTAGGGTCAATGCCATGCAATATTGAAGTTACACGAGCCACAAACAGTCCTGGACTGTTCTTGTACCCTGTAGTAAATGACAGAATTTCTGGGAGCTTAGTGCGCTGAAACTTGTTCAGTCTCTACTCACAGGTGCTATATTTTGGCAGAAGAAGCTGTTGGACATATCCAATGTTGTTTTGTATTTTTTGCACACTATGTTGTTCATAAGTGCTGTGCTATGAGAGTTTTGTATAGCATATGTGTGTGTATGACTATTTAAGTGTCTGTAGTATAAAACTATTCAGTATGAATCGTCTGGTTTAGCTACAGGGAATAGAGGATTATTAATTTGTGAGACACAGGGTTCGATTACACCCTGGTACTCTAGTTGTGTGAGGATTTCCCTCGCAGGTGCTTTAGCATCATGTTTTATTGGGTACTGGGGTTATCTACCCTGTGGATGGGCTCAAAGGGCTCCTTCATGAGCTGGCCAAGGACGATGTTAAGTTGCCATGCTGGAGTTGGAGGTTTCATTGGAGGAAAGGATCTGAAGAGACCTTTCAAGAATTGCTTAACTAATCTCAGAGAACATAAGTATTGTTTACCTGGTATCTTTCTGTATCGGGAAGTAGCTGCCAAATGGACTCTAATTGACGAATGGGCAAGTCCAGAACGTGCCGGCTGTAAGATGTACGGCAACACTGCCTTGAGGTGGAGGAGAGAGGGTGTACATTCTGGGTTTCACACCACAAACAAAATCGCTTTACACTTTAGGCGGTATGATTTAATGGTGCTAGCTGCCCGTGCTTTAGCTAGCACTTCCCTGCAATCAGCTGGTAGGTCTAAATGGCCGAATTTGTTGAATTCAGGAACCATGCGTACAAACTCAGAGACTTGGGATTCGGGTGCCTTACTTGTCCCCATTTGATGGTAAGCAGCTCCGGAATTGGTCTCATCCTGATGGTGGAGAAGCAGATAGTAGAAGTAATTCCGTGTATTACGGTTGACGCGGCCACACTGGAGCTATAAGGATTATCTGGCAGGGTTCCAGCTTCATCGTCCTGATCACCCTTGCGAGGAGAGGGATCGGAGGAAAGGCGTATGCAAAGATCCCTGACCATGCGATTAAAAATGCATCCCCCCATGAGCCCTGTTGGTGATGCCAACTTGCGTAATGTTGGCATTTGGCGTTCTGGGATGATGCGAACAGATCCAGATTCGGTTTTCCCCACTGGTCAAATATTCCATCTAATGTCTGCTGGTCTAATTCCCACTCATGAGGGGATGTTGCCAACCTGCTCCATGAATCCGCAACGGTTCTGAGCGTTGTGATTCTTGTCTTGGTTTCACATACTCAGTTCTTCGCTCTGACCGCCTACCTCTCTCACTGTGTTTTTCCGGTGAGTCCTGAAAGGAACGAGATTGGCGTGTATTAGTATATTGATATCTGTCAGGTGTTTTTATGTTATCTCTATTTCTGAGATTATATCTATTCTCTGGGGTCTCCGTATGAGGAGATTCTCCCCCTTTCTTTTTTAGGTGTTTGTTGTTTTTTATCCCAGAGTTTTTAGAACACTCAGGTGCTTGCTTGGTAGAATCTTTATTAGATTTACCATGAAATTGTGGTTTCGTGGGTCTGGCCCCCAGACTATCTCGACCAATACTAGAATAGGTCTCAACGACAATCTTTGGCAGCTCACGTTCTTGATCCTGTGGAGGAACATCCTGGAGCTGCATACACACTGCTAGTGCAACTGCTTCCTATTTAAGTATTGCAGTTATCTACTGTGGAAGCATCCCAAATGGCAAGCACATAGTTAATATTCTATGCTTATCCTGAGGTCCCATATGGGAAAATACTGCCTCCAGTGCATTTATTTTTTGAGCTAACGAAAACTGAATCTCTTCCCGTTTGGCAGGTACCTTGCCCATAATCGAATGTAAAGTCGCAGGATTAATGGCTGGCGTTGCTGCATGTGGTTGCCGCACGTGCTGGGTTTGTATTTAATGTCTGCATTACAAGGAATACGTTACTTACCTGTAACTGTAGTTCTCCAGTATTGGACACTTTCATAGATTCACATGCTTGAATCATTCCCTGTCGTCGAGATTGGAGTCCCCGGTGTAATATAGGAACTATGCCCAATTGCATATTAAAGCTCTAAAAGTATTAGGCCTCTAACTTAGAAACATATCACAGTTGTTTTGTAAAAAGGGACCAAACTTAAAAGACAACCAATCATCTCACAGCACCCTCTAGAACCCTCCTGTGAGGAGCTGTCTTCCCTCAGATTTTCCAAGCACTAGTATTGCCATACAGTTAGTACTGAGGGAATGAAGGTAAGCGCCTCAGGGGAGGTGGGTGGGTCGCATGTGAATCTATGAAAGTGTCCAATACTGGAGAACTACAGTTACAGGTAAGTAACTTAGGGCCAGATGTAGCAACTTCCGCATTTGCGATTCGGAAATTGCGAGTCTGTGCGACTCGCAATTTCCAAATCGCAAATGCGGATGCAGAACGGTGTCTCAGACACCATCTGCGACTCGCTATGGGGTCGCAAAGACCCACCTCTTAAATATTAATGAGGTGGGTTGCATTTTGCGACCCCATAGCGAGTCCCTGCACTCACAGGGATGGTGACCTGCTGAAGTCAGTTTTTTATTTTTTATTTTGCAGCCAGTTTTCCTTAAAGGAAAACGAGTTGTAAAATAAAAAAAATAATCAAACCATTTGATTTCGTTTTTTCAGAGCAGGCAGTGGTCCATAGGACCACTGCCTGCTCTGAAAAAACCTTTTGGGCAACATTCACAAAAGGGAAGGGGTCCCATGAGGACCCCTTCCCTTTTGCGAATGAGTTACCACCAGTGTGACACTGGTGGTAACTGAATTGCGATGCGCGTCGCAAATAGGAAGGGAACAAACCCTTCCTATTTGCGAGTCGCATTCACAATTTGCGAGTCGGTACCGACTCACAAATTGTGAATGTGCATCACAGAAGGCTGTTTGCATGGCGCAAACTGCGAGTATCGCAGTTTGCACCATGCAAACAGCTTACTACATCTGGCCCTTATTCCTTACTCCAGTATTGGAACTTTCAAAGATTCACATGCTTGAATCAGAATAGTAAGCAGTGAATAACACATTTCAGACATGTCTATAGTAACATAGCACTCTTAAATGAGAACCTGCATGACAATATGCACATAAACTTTCTTTACGGTCTACAGCCTAGGGAGTAGAGAGGAATGACTTTTACAGAAAATGTGAGATAATACAGAATAAGCGGATGGAGGGAAGAAAATATTTAGCTCACCTTCATTGGAAAAGGTTTCTAAGGACTGCTTGCCTGACAACTGCATCCCGAAGCGATTCTGTATCCAAGAAGTAGTGCTGCATGAAGGTGTGCGTTGCCCTCCATGTCGCAGCACGACAGATGTCCTGAAAACAAAAATACCTGCAAACAGTGCACAGGACGCAGATAAAGCTCTGGTAGAATGCGTTCTCACACTTGTTTGCAATGATCTACCTGCCTTCTGATGGCAGAAAACGATTGCGTCTCTAATCCATCAGGAAATAGTCTGTTTCGTCACAGAGTGCCCTTTCCTAGAGGCACTGAAAGCTATAAACAACTGATTGGACTTCTGGAATGACTTCGTTCTGTCCAGATAAAATTTTGTGCACCTCTTAAGATCGAGTGAGTGCAGGGTCCTCTCTGCAGCAGTTTGAGGGTTCAGGAAAAAAAGATTTTAACACCACTGGTTCATTGATATGGAATTCCAAAGGCACCTTAAGAATGAATTTGGGATTGGTGTGTAGAATCACTCTATCTTTTTTGAATTGCAAGAAAGGTTCTTGTATAGTGAAAGCTTGAATTTCACTAACTCTTCGTGCCGAAGTAAAGGCAAGAAGGAGAGCCACCTTCCAAGTGAGGTACCTGATGTCTGCCCTGTGAATGGGCTCAAAGGGCTCTTTCATGAGCTGGCCAAGGACGATGTTAAGTTGCCTTGCTGGAGGTGGATGTTTCACTGGAGGAAAGGATATGAAGAGACCTTTCAAAAATTGCTTCACTAATCTCAGAGAACATAAGGATGGTTTACCTGGTATCCTTCAGTATCGGGAAGTAGCTGCCAAATGGACTCTAATTGACCAATGGGCAAGTCCAGAACGTGCCGGCTGTAAGACGTATGGCAACACTGCCTCCGGGGTGGAGGAGAGAGGGTGTACATTCTGGGTTTCACACAACAAACAAAATCGCTTCCACTTTAGGCGGTATGATTTAATGGTGCTAGCTGCCCGTGCTTTAGCTAGCACTTCCCTGCAATCAGCTGGTAGGTCTAAATGGCCAAATTCATTGAATTCAGGAGCCATGCGTACAAACTCAGAGACTTGGGATTCGGGTGCCTTACTTGTCATCGGTTTATGGTAAGCAGCTCCGGAATTGGTCTGATCCTGATGGTGGAGAAGCAGACAGTAGAAGTAATTCCATGCAGAACGGTTGATGCGGCCACGCTGGAGCTATCAGGATCATCTGTCAGGGTTCCAACTTCATCTTCCTGATCACCCTTGCGAGGAGAGGGATCGGAGAGAAGGCGTATGCATAGATCCCTGACCATGCAATCGAAAATGCATCCCCCCATGATCCCTGTTGGTGATGCCAACTCGCATAATGTTGGCATTTGGCATTCTGGGAGGATGCGAACATATCCATAATCCGTTTTCCCTACTGGTAGAATATTCCATCTAATGTCTGCTGGTCTAATTCCCACTCGTCAGGGGGTGTTGCCAACCTGTTCAACGAATTTGCAATGGTATTCAGTAGGTCTGGGACATGCGCCGCTGTTATGTGCACTGAGTGCGGGTGCACAATTTCCAGATGGTCTGCGCTTCACGAGATAGCAGGTGGGAAAGCGTTCCTCCTTGCTTGTTGTGGTAGTGCATTGTGGTGGTATTGTCTTTTCTGACAAGCACTGTTGACCCTCGAATCCTTGGAAGGAAGGCTTGCAAAGCATAATACACTCCCCTCAGCTCGAGAAGGTTTATGTGAAAAAGATGATGAGAAGGGGGTCATTTGCCGCTTACCCGAAGGTCCTGCAGGCAATCACCCCATCCGGTAAGTGATGCATCCGTCGTTACGATCATTGGCGGAATCTGTGGCAAGAAGTTGAGACCTTTTGAGTAGTTTTCGGGGATTGTCCACCAATCGAGAGAGTGGATCATGTGTGGTGTTCTGAGGACTGTGTCCTCGAAGGATCCTTGTGCCTGAATCCATTATTTGTCCTCTTGAATTGGACGCATGCGCAGCCAACAGTACCGAATGAGGCTTATGCATAGTGACATCATGCCTACTAAGGACTTGTACTGACGAACTGAAAGACACCTTTTTCTTTGGAATTGCTTTGCTAGGGAGATTAACTTGTTTTGTCTGTCCAGCGTTCGATAGGCTTTGGCTGTTGCAAGTCTAAAATAGCTCCTAGGAAGGCTAACCGAGTCGAAGATTGAAGGAATTTTTTTTCCTTGTTTAGAGTAAGGCCTAAGTCCTTAAAAAGGCGCAGAGTCGCCATGACTGACTTTCGTGCTGACTGGACATTTGGAGCTTTCACTAGCCAGTCGTCTAGGTAAAGAAAAACCTGGTGCTTCTTTCTCCTTAGGTAGGCTGCAACTGGGGCCAAACATTTGGTGAAGATTTGTGGTGATGAACGTAGCCCAAAGGGGAGGACCTTGAACTGGAAGTGTTTGCCATTGACCACAAACCTCAGGTACCTCCTGTGTAGCGGATGAATGGAAATATGGAAGTACGTGTCCTGAAGGTCTAGAGACACCATAAAGTCTTCTCTGTTTAGAAGCTGGAGGACGTCTTGCAGGGTGATCATCTGAAATGTTTGTTTCTTGAGGTACTTGTTCAGCTCCCACAAGTCTAGGGTTGGCCTCCATAAGCGAGATGTTTTCCGAATGAGAAAGAAGCAGGAGTAGAAACACTTCCCTCTCTGAGAATATGGCACGACCTCTCCGGGCCCTTTCTTTAGCATGGTTGCTACTTCTAAGCGGAGCGGATGAAGATGTGTTTGTCGGTCTGGGATGGAGGCATTAATGGAGGAATCTGAATGAATTACAACAGGTGACCAAATCGAATTACATCCAGCACCCACTTGTCCTTCGTTATTTGCTGTCAACGTTGGCTATGATGTTTTAAGATCCCATGGAAGACTGTAGGAGAGGAGTGTGGAGGAACTGGTTGTAGGCAGTCATTGTCTACGTGCAGACTCTTTAGATTGTCGCCCTGTCTTGCTCTTGTGGTAGGTCCTGGTGTAAGCCACAGGAGGGTGTTGCCTCGGTTGATATTGTGGCCTAGAAGCTTGGAATGTGGTAGAGTAGGATGGACACCTATAGTGCCGGTATCCTCCACAAAAGGAAGGTTGACCTCTGCCCCTGGCTCCTCGAAAAGGCACTTTCTTGTACTGTAGAGTGCCCAATGATCTTGCTGTTTCCGTATCTGACTTTATAGTCTGAAGTGCGTCGTCGACATGCTTCCCAAAAAATGCCTCTCCGTCTTAGGGAAGATCCAAGATTTTTGTCTTCACCTCAGGGCGAAAGTTAGTGGCTTTGAGCCAATCCTGACACCTCAAGACAGCTGACCCAGCAAGCAGTCTAAAGCCCATGGTGGCGATATCAAGCGTGCAATCAATGATTTCCACCGAAGATCGTTGGCCCTCCATGAGCACCTTTTTTGCTTCCATTTTGGAACTTTCCAAGAGCTCTTCTAAGGATTGAGACATGTCTGACCAGAGCTGCCGATCATATAAACTAAGGAGAGCAAGAGAATTAGCCGGCCTTACCACTATAGCAGACATCGAGGAAAAACGCTTGCCAATGTTATCTAAGCGTTTCCCCTCTTTATCTGGCGGTGTTGCCAATGGTGTGGAAGAGTTTCTGGAGCAACGTTGGGCAGCTTGTGAAATCACAGAGTTGGGTTTCGGATGGCCTGAGAGGCAAGCAGGAGCATCATCAGTGGTCTTATATTTATTGTCCAACCTCTGCAGCACTGCAGGGACCGTTGCAGGATTCTGCATTATCCTCAAGCCCTGGCTCCAAACATGATCAATCATTGGGATAGCCCTGACTGTCTTTCTGTGAGGCTCCTTAAAATTGTAGAGGAAACAATCCTGCTGAGTTGCAGGTATCGGAAGATCAAACCGTGTGGCTGCTCACTCTAGCAGGTTATGAAAGCCACAATGACTTCAGGTGGAGACTCTACAATAGGTGTCGCAGGAGATGCAGGCGCTGGTCTGATATAATCATCCCACTCGTCATTCACTGTCTGGATTTCTCCTTCCTCCGCATCCTCATCAGAAGAGGCTTGTCCCTGCATTGGTGTAGAAAGTGTAGAATGTTGTGGCCTTGGTGAAGTTATAGGATGTGGTTGTTGGAACTGCTGGGGAGTTGGTGGCATAGCCGGAAGTATTGGCTGATGCACTGATGAAGGCTTTGATGGAAAACGTTCCTTATAGTCCTCCAACATTGCTTGCAAGTCCGAAACCAACCCAAGGGAAGTCCTACGAGCCCTGGCTGTAGCTGCTCATAACAGCTTTGGTCATAGTATGAGCCATTGTCATCCGAATACTCCTGGCATTTAACCTGCAACTGGGAAGAACTGCTGGCCACACCAAAAATGCCATCTTCCTCCGAGTCATCCTCATCTAACAGGTGCAAAGGTAAAAGGCTCGAAACCTTACTAGGAGATGTTACTGAGGGAGTCAGATGGAACTTCTTTACCCTTCTTTGCGCAGCCTGGTCCGTCGACGAGAACAGAGGTAAAGAACATGGGCCCTCATTCCAACCCTGGCGGTCATAGACCGCCAGGGTGGCTGATGACGGAAGCACCGCCAACAGGCTGGCGGTGCTTCAAATGTCATTCCAACCGCAGCGGTACAGCCGCGGTCGCCCAACCAGGTCCGGCGGTTTCCCAGGATTCTGACCCCCTTCCTGCTAGCCTGTTTCTGTCGGTTTTCACCGCCAGGAACAGGATGGCGGGAACGGGTGTCCTGGGGCCCCTGGGGGCCCCTGCACTGCCCATGCCACTGGCATGGGCAGTGCAGGGGCCCCCTAACAGGGCCCCATGAAGCTTTTCACTGTCTGCTTAGCAGACAGTGAAAAGCGCGACGGGTGCAACTGCACCCGTCGCACACCTGCAACACCGCCGGCTCCATTCGGAGCCGGCTTCAGTGTTGCAGGGCTCTTTCCCGCTGGGCCGGCGGGCGCTATATTGGCTAGCGCCCGCCGGCCCAGCGGGAAAGTCAGAATGGCCCCAGCGGTCTTCCGACCGCGGAGCGGCCATATGGCGGTTCCCGCCAGGCGGGCGGCGATCGCCGCCCGCCGGGGTCGGAATGACCCCCATGGTCTCTGTACTTTTGTTGTAATCTTCATCGTCGATGAGAGATGAGATGTCGCCGACGGTGGTGGCATCGTCAAAATGATCGTCGACGGTGACATCGTCAACGAGAGCGCCTACAGATCGACCATCGTCGATGGTGGGAGCGTCGAGGGTTGAGATGTCGTCAACGGTTGTAATATCGTCGACAAAGCCATCGACGGTTGTTGCTTCGTCAACGAGGCCGTCAACGGTAGAAGCATCGTCGACAAGGCCATCGTCGGCAAGGTCATAGTCATCAGGTGTTCCATCGACGGAAGCGTCAACGGTATCAGCGCTGACGAGGTAAGTCTCATTGACGAAGACTGTTACAACAGCAAAGTGATAGGGCGTGCTTTCGAGGAGGATGAGCAGACTGTCGACGAAGAGTCAGTCATTGCCACTGACACTGACATGGATGTCTTCATTAAGGCATGAGCCATCAATGGCTTTACTGTCAATGATGGTCCCGTCAATGGTGCAGAAATTGGCTTTTTGAAGATATGCTTTACCTTGAATGGTGGCGTCGAAGGCTTCTTTTTTTATTTTAATTCTGAAGCTTTTGATTTCACCTTCCTTGATGGACTATATATTTTTGAGGACACCTCAGCTGATTTTTTGAAAGCCTTTTTGGGTGGTTCTTCTGAAAAAGATTCAGCTTGTCTCTTCACAGGTGTTTTTACCACAGACACAGAAGAAGAGGCACTGTCTTCATCAGAAACTGGATTGTCTCTGGATTTCAGTTTTTGTAGCCTAAGTAGAAGGCGACCTTCCCTGTCTTTTAATGTTTTAGTAGAAAAGTCCTACATACCTTGCAGTCTCTAGTTTTATGGCTAGGGTCGAGACAACATATGCAGTCCTTATGCTGGTCATCCACATTCAGTCTTTTCTTCATGCAGGTAGCACAGACTCTAAAAAGCCCTTTCTTAGGTGTCTCTGACATGGTAGCCAGGTTGACTCACTTTGAATAACTACTGAAGAGAAAAAGAATCCAAATCTCCTCAGAAAGGATTTCTCTGAGAAAAACTGAGCAGAGCTCAAGGGAGACTCCTTAGCACAACGTGTGGTGGAAAATCTGAGGGAAGACAGCTCCTCACAGGAGGGTTCTAGAGGGTGGTGTGAGCTGATTGGTTGTCGTCTTTTAAGTTTGGTCCTTTTTTTACAAAACAACTGTGATATGTTTCTAAGTTAGAGGCCTAATACTTTTAGAGCTTTAATATGCAATTGGGCATAGTTCCTATATTAAACCGGGGACTCCCATCTCGACGACGGGGAATGATTCAAGCATGTGAATCTATAAAAGTTCCAATATTGGAGTAAAGTGTACTAATAGTCTGTATAGCGCCATAAGTTCAGCATATAAGCGGCGAACCTCAGCTACTATCAAGATTGCTGCATCAGGGTGCGGTGTACATGTGGCCAATAAAGGCCAGGTAAGACCATCATTACCTAGAGGACCTAACGTAATGTGTAGGACTGCATGTGGTAGGCCGCCACCAAGCCAATTAATATAGTCTTCATAAGATAGAGGTATTTCTAAATATTCATATGCTCTATATTGTGCAGGTATGTTTGCACGTGTGTAATGGTGAAATGTATTTGTGTTCCCATCGGCTGCTGTACATGTGGCCAAAGAATAGTAGGCTGGATAAGCCTCAACACCAAATGTAACTGGGTCCCCCTGGGCCGTTAGGCCATGTGCCAATAAATGTGCAGTAAGGGGTGGTCGCAATTGCTACCTGTTGTGGGTTCGCCATGGTGAATGTTAAATTTTGTTCAGAGATGAGCATACCAAATGGGGATTATACTTTTAGAATTCAAGCTTGAACAACCTACAGCATTAGTTAGTTACTCCCTACTTAGCTGAGGAGGAAAATCCTCAATATCACGGACGTCTCTGTAAATAATACTGAGGTGTATTTGCATGTAGTGGGACAGAGATACTCAGGAGGACCCGAAAATTAGTGCCTGACCAAACATCGGCGACGCCATGTCACATAGGTTCTCATTATCCTAATGAGACTACTGGATTTGGGCAGCAGAATCACCTGTACTGTGGGGGACTGAGTCTGATCATGCACCATGTGACACGTGTCGGCCTAATCCGGGTTTGTTCCAGCTAACTAGCAGTGCCTCATCTCCACCCAAGAGTAGGGTTGATTGGGGCAACTGGGCACATGACATAAATGACTCCTCAGGGGAATTGTGGTCACTCAGATCTCATTTGTTCCTCTCAGCTACATTAGTCTCACATATGCAAGGATAATCAGAGGCAGAGTATAGTTTAATAAAGTTTTATTGAAGTAGCCGCATCTTAGATAATAAGGCATGTATTCCAATAACTAGGACGAGGAAGCACAATGAGATTAAAATTGTGGCAAGGAGAGTAAAACACAAGATAACGCTACCATATTGTCACTAGAGTTTGTAAAGATAGTTCCTACTTAGGATATGTTAGAGCACAGCATGTTAAGCTCTAATTCTGTCCTTTGGGTTCTCCCGGGAAGGCATCATGCCTCATACCTGAGCAAAAGGTCTACATAAGCAGCTGCAGCAAAGCAATCAGCAATCAGCATACAGTCGTGCTCATCTGGCTGGCATCTCCCTCTAACGTACATGGGTCGAAGTAGTGTTTTTGTAATAAAACAGCTGATTTTCCAAGAAAGGATCCCCACGTAAGAGTGTGTATGTTTCTGTGAACATTGGAGACAAAGCGTACCACTTTTGCCAGTAACCTATCTTACTGCGGCCTTGAGAAAAGCACATAGTGAAATAATGTCTTGTTTAAGAATGTAGGCCCTGATTATGACATAGGTGGTAAATGCCGCCTACTGCCATGCTGACGGCTGCCAACATACCGCAGAGGTGGGGAAAAGCAGTTCGCCATATTATGACACAGACACACCAATCTGACAGAATACTGCTACATACAAAACTCCACCAGCCTATAGGTCAGTGCAAAAGTGGTACTCCCAACACCCATACCGTTACACCAACAGAACAATGCCCACACACATTATGGCCCACAAATCACCACAGCAGACATTCAACGGTGGTAAACCATTGGCGGTACATACCGCCGCGCTCAGGATGGACACCCACATATAAAACAACACCACATTGGCCAATACGAAAAACACACACCTGACACCCATACAAACACCACACCCACCCACCCACAGCACTATAAAACACACACCCACATTACCCACAACCCTTTACGATTACAAATCACTGACACCAGACTGACACCAAGACCACTGAGACAACTAGACACACACCACTTACACCCATACCTCCCTCATCCACCCCACATTACACACCTCAACACAATCTCACCAACACACATCACACAACACCCATGTCCCCACAAAGGCACCCCTGTTTCACTGAGGAGGAGTTAAGGGTCATGGTGGAGTCACAGTTGTTAGGAGCACAGGCACAGCAAATATCCATTGCAAGGAAGATGGAGCTATGGTGGAGAATCATGGACAGGGTGAATGTCGTGGGACAGCACCCAAGAACAAGGGATGACATCAGGAAGAGGTGGAACGACCTACGGGGGAAGGTATGTTCCATAGCAGCAAGGCACCAGGTCACCATACAGAGGACTGTCGGTGGACCCCCACCTCCTCCCCCACAGCTCACAGCATGGAAAGAGCAGGTCTTGGCAATTCTGCATTTTGAGGGACTCGCTGGAGTAGCCGGAGGACTGGACACTGGTAAGTCAACATTTAACGCTTATCACCCCCATACCTGCATGCCATCACACTTCCCCACCCTCACTCCCATCACTCCACTCCACCCCACACACTGCACCAACGCAAATGACTAACCCCAATGCCAAGCCCTGCATACCATACCAATGTATGGACAACCCTCCCAGCACTGCATGGACACCCATCACCAAAGCATGCACAGCATAGGGGAACTAACAATCCCACAACACCTCACCATACACAAGCAAAGGTGGCAGGGCAACACCAAGGATAGAGGGGAAGCCAGGGATGTACAATTTGTAACACATGAAGCATAATACGTCACTTACATCCCCACAGGTACCCCAGCCAATGTCACTGGAGAGAAGGTGCCACGACTATCCAGTCCCCCAACAGAAGATGCCCCCAATGATGACAGTAACTCTGGACTTCAGGATCTGGTTGACCTACATGGCCCATCAGGGACCACTGGACAGCTGGTCACCCAAGCCTACTCACAGACCACCACAGAGCCTCCCCCTAGAGTATCCAACACCACAGCACCCACCCAGCTTACCCACACCTCTGTGCCAACCTGTACAGGGACCCCAGGCCACACCTCGCCTCCAAGACAATCAGGGACCTGGGGTCAGTGGCAGTGGGCAGGGGATCAGGGAGGACTTGCAGGCCATTAACACCACCCTGATCTCCATTGCAGGGGTGCTGGCAGACATGGCCAACATCATGAGGGAGGCAACAGCACAGCAGCAGGCCCCTACCACTAGCCAGTCCATTGACCAGCCCTCCACCTCTGCTGCTGGATAATATGGGGCTTTATGGAGTACAGTGGCCAATGGGGATCTATGCCGGTGGTGACAGTGTACACTGCTGCAGATGTGACCGCCATTTTCTATCTGATTCCTCACTTGTTTCCTGACCTTCAACAGGAGAACACCTACACTGCATGTGCTGCTGTGACTTGTGTCTGGAACCTACCATGGCCCATATGACCGGGAAAGGTCCCCAGCCTTCACTTCGGAGGAGTTGGGAGTGCCTGGTGGATGGGGTCCTACCCCAGTACGGACAGCTGTATGGGCCTCCAGACCAACAGATGAGTACACTTTGGGCACGTTGCATGTGGGAAGGATGTATGGAGATTTGTGTGCAAGCATTGTGTCATTGGGTGTGGGGGTGGGGAAATGTCAATGGTGATGGAAACGGGTATGGTGGGCTATTTGTGTGACAGGCTGGAATGTTTGTTTAATGGTGTTCTACTGTCTCTATTGCCTCTACAGGTCAGCACCAATCAAAAGAAAGGAATATGGCGTGCCATCGCCAAGGACGTGCAGACCAACAGGGTCTATGGCAGGCAGAGCACCCACTGTAAAAAATGGAGGACCTTAGATGCTGGGCACGGAAGACGCAGACCCCCAGCTTGGGATGGCCTCCCAACAAGGAAGGGGTGCCTGTCGGACCCTGACCCCCCCTGATGGCCCGCATTCTGGCGGTGGCCTACCCTGAGCTAGATGGGTGCTTGAGGGAATCACAGCAGCCACAAGGGGGTGAGTACAGTGGGTATCAATAAATATTTTGGCTGGTGGGGTGCTATCTGGGTGGTGGATGTGTGTTAGTGGGTGCCCCTAAGGCTAGGCCAGACATTGCAGCATGGTTCATCTGAAGGGTAATGGGTGTATGACTAATACATGTAACCTAGCTTGTTAGCAGTCCTTTTCAGCCAGGGCATCGTGGGTACCAGGAGTGCTGCAGTTGGCGGTGTGTGCTCCTCATCTTGCCTTAGTGACTAGCCATATTACTGGTAGTACAATGCATAGTCCTTAAGCATGTTCCCTGTGTGTGAGGGTGATGTGTATGCCAATAGTGGTGTTGGTGCAGTCATTGACCCAGTGTATCCTTTGTCTCTCTCCCCCCTTTCTTGTTTTGTCATTCCTGTCCCTGTGTGCATTAGCATCATCTGACGGAGGAGCAGGGGCACTGGTGACAGAGGGAGCTGCATCCCACAGGACCCCGGAAGCAGAGTCCACCGACGCCCAGAGAACCAGTGGGACGGAGGGCGAGGGGAGCACCACGGCGGAGACTGGAGGAGACAACACAGACTCAGATACCTCCTCCGATGGGAGCTCCCTGGTGGTGACACCTCTGTGACCACCCCAGCTGCAGGTACAGCCGCCCCCCCTCCATACCAGCACCGCCTTCCCAGCAGCCCCTCAGCAAGTTGCCCGTGCCCGCTCCCCCAGGAGGTTGGGCATCTCCTTCGCCCCAGGAATTTGAGGCCCTGCCCCAGTGAGCCCTGCTGCCCTGGGTGAGGAGGCTTTTGTCCTCCTGAGATCCATCTCTGTAGGGATGTCAACCATTGTGAATGCCATCCAGGGGCTGGGATCCCAGATGCAGCAATGCAATGCATTCCTGGAGGGCATTCACTGTGGATTGGCGGCCCAACAGAGATGGATTCAGGCTCTGGCCTTCTCTCTGATGGCAGCCATTGTCCCTGTTTCTACTGTCCCCCCTCCAACTTCCACTTCCCAGTCCCATTCTCCTCAACCCCAACCCATCCCAGGCACATATACAGACTAGCATGCACACATGGCAACACCCAAGAGTGTCACAGCCAAAAACAAGCACCACACTTCATCCCACAAGCGCTAACGCAAACACCATACACTTGCAAACACAACAACATCCAATGCCTCCACTGTCTCCCCCTCCTCCTCCTCCTCCTCCTCCACTTCCCTCCCAATCACATCCACACTCACACCTGCATGCACCACATCAACATCCACCACCAGCATCACCACACCAAGCACAACACACACCTCACTGGCATACACCTCCACAACAGCCATGCACACGTCCCCTCTCCCACCTTGTCTGCCCCCCACTCCTAAAGGACACAAATGCAAGCACACGCACCCAACAGCCATCCCAATCACATCAGAATACTACCCATACACCTGCACCCATATCCAGCATACCTACACCTCCTACAACCACTCCCTCAACCTCCACTCCCATTACTCCCCCTCCTCCCACCCCAACATCCCTAAAAAGCTTTTCCTTTCCCAACTTGACCTCTTCCCTCCCCCTCTCCTCGTCCTGTCCGTATGAGCAGGGTACCAAAGACCAGCACCCCAGCCAAACAGTCTACGGGGACAGCAGCAGCAGCACCTAGTCGTGGTGGTAAGGATACCACACCTCCATCGAAGAAGGTGAAGAGGCCATCCACCCCTGTCAGGAAGGGTAAGGGATCCACGCCCCATGTAATGGAGGAGACAAAGCCCTCTGCTCCAGCGGAGGCTGTCAGGGTGACACCTACACCAGCACGAGCTGTCACGGGCCCCCACCGCCAGCTGATGAATTGCAGCCATCAGCAACTGCAGAGGCTGCCCAGGGGCTCCTCCATCCACCACCACACTGCAGCCATCAGCAACTGCAAAGGCTGCCCAGGTGTTAGGGTTTGTACACAGCAAAGAGCATGTCCCCTCTCACTGCACTAGTGGGTTCTGTAATAGCTCCCTTTTAAACTTACTATTGAAAGCCTTTCTTGTTATCTCACCTCCCCCCCCCCCAGGCTTCTGTGTATGTTGTTTAATGTGCTGTTTTGTTTACACATTGGGCCTTGCTTTTACCAAGGCTTCTTTAAAATACTCCTCCCTAGGCCATGTGTTAATCCAACTCATTTGTATAATAACTGAAACTCTGCACACCTTTCAAGAACATGTGCAGCATGTGAGGACCACACCCAGCTCTTCAAACCACACCCAGCTCTGCACACCTTCCAAGAACATGTGCAGCATGTGAGGACCACACCCAGCCCTTCAAACCACACCCAGCCCTGTCTATAAAAGGCATCCCCCGAGCCTCACCCAGTGCTTGTGCTCGTCTACCTCCCGCTTACCTGAGAACAGATCCCTCGGCGCTGGCACTCCTTTTCTTTACAGACTTTCATTGACTTCAATGGGCGCAGCTTCTGGCTCTTCCTTCTTCCGGTTTCCGGTTCCTCCTTGCTTCAGCCTCTCTCCTATGAGTAACCTGCAAAAGAGAAAGAAGACAAGGTTAGACTGATCAGTATCTCTTGCCAGCAACAAGTAAGTGCAAAACCTTTTATTACCTGAAAGAACTTTGACAACAATTTCTGGATTCGTGTATAGACAATTTGAAACGAAATACCTTCCACGAACATTGTGATTCAAACTCTTTGTTACAAGAATATTTTGCAGAACTTTGTGAAGCAAACATTGTTTTTTCTCATGGAACTTTTAAGAATCGAACAGTGGAAACCGTTAACAGCAAGGCAAACAGTAAATCAAGGACTTGCACAAATTAAATGCTATATTTTGATGTAAAAGTACAGTATTTGTTTTATAAAAGATTCTGGAAATATGGGAAAAGTGAGTCTGCTATTGGGAATTTAGGCTTTAGTTATATTATGATGAATGTTTGATATTGGTAATTCTGATAACGGTATTTGTTTAATGTTTTAGAAGCTTTACAGTAATAGAAAACACATCCCAGAGCAGTAACACATTCCAAACCTGGAAACTAGAGACCAGGATCCAAGAGGTACTTTTAGAAGAGAATTTCTAATAAATAAAGGGATAGTCAGGAACCCATTTAGGAATAGGTTGCACTTATCTGTTCTTTGTTTATGTTTCATTAGGCACCAGTTTCTACAGAAGTCAGAAAGGGCCGCAGATTTGTGCAGCACTTCAACAGTGGAAACGCAAGAACGGTGTTGTCTCTCTTTTTTATTTTATCCACTTCCCCCCTTCCCTTGAGGTTCTGTTCTTAGTGCACTGTTTTAAAAACTAGTGTGCTGGAACAAGCAGTTTCAGGGTGGGGTCGGATTGTCTTCAACCTCCATCAGAACTGAACAAGAACTCAGGTGAGCTGGGCTTTGACAGAAGCACAAGCCTTAAAAAATGTCAGTTCTGGTGGACGATGAATACCGGGGAAGAAATAGAGGGCATTGACGTCACGGATATGGCGCAGGCCCTAAATGAGGACTTGGCTCATAATGAATCAGTGTCTGGCATCTTGCAACATATGCAAGAGGAAATAGAGAGATTAAAGATGGAGAATACCTCTTTAAAACAGGATTTAAGCAGGTATAAATTTAGGGGATCTCAGTGGAACACAGCTTCTACGCCTTTGTTTAAAACCTCCTCAGAGACAGGGGCGCCATCAAAACATAGAACTTTGCCTTCCCCAGTTGAGGTTACTGTTAATGTTCCTAATGTTGTGCCCTTAGCAGCACCTGAACGTTTTCATGGAGATAGTAACAAATTCCATGTTTTTATCAATCAATGTCAATTACACTTCATTTGTTAGCCACAACAGTTCCCTACTGATGATACGAAAGTGGCATTCGTCTTGTCTTATTTGGGTGGGACAGCAGCCAATTGGTCAATTCCTTTTGTGGATAGAGATGATCCCATCCTCCATAATTGGAATCAATTTAAACGTACCATGACCAGCCTTTTTGCAAAACACACTTTCATGCAGGCAAGTGATAATGAGCTTTTAAATCTTAAACAAGGTAACAAGGATTTATTGACCTATCTCACTAGTTTTAATCGTTTACTCACCGAGACACAGTGGCCAGAAGAAAAGCGTGTCTCCCTTTTTTATAAAGGTTTGAGAGACGAGTTAAAAGATGCGCTGGCTCATATCGTTGATTTGCCAAAAGACTATTCGGACTTTGTAGATTTAGTTGTGAAATTAGAAAATAGACTAGGAGAAAGAAAGGGAGATAAATACAAACTGGAATCACGGTTAACTTTTATTAGACACGAGAAGAAAGACACAGATAATAAACTCCCTGAACTAGAGCCTATGCAAATAGGGACACTCAGAGGTCCACTCACATCAGAGGAAAAAGAAAGAAGGAGAAAATTTAAATTATGTTTATATTGTGGCAGGGCAGGTCACTTTGCCAGAGAATGTCCAGTAAAGCCTAAAACTCCACGAAAGGGTGCTGTTTCCTCCACCTCCTCAACTGAATCGGGAAACGATTAAGCTCGACAAGGGGAGAGGTTACTTGTTCGAGAAAACATCTTAATCAAACCTCTAATGCTGCAGCCTTCAGGGTACCGCACATACCTAGACATTTCATAATTCAGGTCGTTTTAATTGTTACTACCCAAGTGAGGCATTCTCTCCCTGTCCTACTGGACTCAGGCGCGACAGGAAATTTTGTGGATAATAAGTTAGCTGAAATCTTAGGACTTCCTATGTGCCTAAAGCCTTGTCCAGAAGCAGTATGTGCAGTGGATGGGTCAGAATTGACCTCTGGATTAATCACAAAACAAACAAGTCCACTTGTTATGGTCTGTCAGAACGGGCACACAGAGGTGATTAGCTTTGATCTGATAGATACTCCTAATTTTGGTTTGATTCTCGGGGTACCCTGGTTAACAACTCATAACCCAAAAATTGATTGGGTGAATAGAACTGTTACTTTGGATTCCTCTTTCTGTAGAACCAATTGCTATCAAGAAGCAGGTACAGAACAGAGCACAGTATTACACTGTGCTAGTGTTACACAAGATGAACCAAGTCTCCCTCCTGAATATTCTGACTTTAAAGACGTCTTTGATCCAGTAAAGGCTAGTGTGCTGCCCCCACATCGGTCTTATGACTGCCGTATAGATCTTATCCCAGGGGCCCCTTTACCTAATAACAGAGTATATGCTTTGACTGACGAAGAAACCAAATACTTAAGAACCTACCTAGATGACCTACTACAGTCTGGGTTCATCCGTCATTCCACATCTCCGGTGTCATCTCCACTCTTTTTTATCCCGAAGCCGGATAAATCCCTGTGCGCGTGTATCGATTATAGAGGACTAAATAAGGCTACAATAAAGAATAAATATCCTCTTCCTCTAATACCTGTGTTGTTGGATCAATTAAGACATTCTACTGTATACACTAAACTAGATCTGCGGGGAGCTTACCACCTGGTCCGAGTAAAAGAGGGGGATGAGTGGAAGACAGCTTTCAAGACAAAGTTTGGTTTATTTGAGTACACAGTAATGCCCTTTGGTTTATGTAATGCCCCTGCGGCCTTTCAGTTCTTTATAAATGAGGTCCTACACGAATTCCTGGACGTTTGTGTCATAGTATACATAGACGACATCCTCATTTACTCTAAGAACTCAGAAGAACATACCCAACATGTTCGTGCAGTATTATCAAAGTTAAAAGAAAATCATCTTTTTGCCAAGTTAGAAAAGTGTACTTTTAATGTCAACAAGGTGGACTTTTTAGGATACTGCCTGTCACCTCAAGGAATAACTATGGATGTAAAGAAAATCAGTGCTATTGCTGATTGGCCAGAACCATCCTCTGTAAAAGATATTCAGAAATTTCTGGGTTTCGCCAATTTTTATAGGAGGTTTATTGCACATTTTGCAGACATTGCGGCCCCAATAACTACCTTGTTGCAGGAAAGGGCAACGATTTCTTTGGACTGAGGAGGCGGCACACGCCTTTCAACTCCTAAAACAAAAGTTCACTTCAGCCCCAATTCTGAAACATCCTGATCCTGACTTGCCCTTTTTTGTTGAAGCGGATGCTTCACAAGTAGCTTTAGGAGGAGTTCTCTCTCAACGAGATGCAGTAGATGGCCAGTTACATCCTATAGCCTTCTATTCTAAAAAGTTATTGCCAGCTGAACAAAATTACACTGTGGCTGAAAGGGAACTACTAGCTATCAAAGTAGCCTTTTCAGAATGGAGGCACCATTTAATGGGAGCCAAGTACCCAGTTACAATCTTTTCTGACCATAAGAACCTACAGTTTTTTGGATCACTTAAAGCACTAACACCACGTCAGATGCGCTGGTTAAATTTTTTTAGCACATTTGACTTTGTTATAACCTATAGACCAGGTGCACAACAAATTCAATCTGATGTGTTATCTAGATACGGACATACCTCAGACATGAAACAAGATAAAATAGGAGAACCCATTATTCCTCCCCAAAAGTTGTTGGCACCAGTACAACAGAAGGATTTCATCACAGATCTATATAATGCACACATGCAAATAGCACGTCAGGATTGGTTAAAGGATTCCCATAACACAATACAACAAGGTTTATTGTATCACGACAACATGCTGTTAGTGCCCACCTCAGAATTACAAACACAGGTGATAATTTGGCATCACGCCTCACCGTTGGCAGGTCATCCTGGTTGGGTAAAAACCCTGGAAAATGTGCAAAAACACTTTTGGTGGGACACTATAAGAAAGGACATTAAGCAATTTGTCACTACCTGTCCAATTTGTGCAAGACATAAATCTTCTCATAAGGCTCCTGACGGCTTGTTAATACCAATGCCAACACCCAAACAACCTTGGCACACTGTGAGCGTAGACTTTATTGTAGGTTTACCACCTGTAAAATCCTTCACAACAGTGTTGGTTATAGTGGATTTTTTATCTAAAATGGCACATTTTGTACCATTACGGAAATTACCCACGGCGGCAGAATTTGCCGATATTTTTATAAGGGAAATTGTGCGTTTACATGGTTTGCCAAGCAAAGTGGTGTCAGACCGAGGGAGCCAGTTCAACTCCAGATTTTGGAAAAAATTATGTGAAAAACTGAAAATAGATGTGGCCTTATCCACTGCTTTCCACCCAGAGACAGATGGACAGACTGAACGACTGAACCAAACCTTACTTCAAACGCTACGTTGTTTATTGGCTGATTATTCTAGTGAATGGTTGGAAGCTCTCCCTGTAGCAGAGTTTGTTTATAATAATACTGAGCATTCAGCTCTACTTTGCTCACCATTCTATTTCTTGCAGGGGTATCATCCAAGAGCTATACCCATTTTGTTAGAAGATTCCCTGTTGCCTACAGTAACGGATAGACTAACGAGGTTAGGTGACATACAAGACAAAGCCAGGAAACATTTATTAAAGTACAAGGAAAGCATGAAAAGACAAGCAGACAAACACAGGTCTGAGGCCCCAATGTATAAAATTGGTGACAAGGTATGGCTCTCCACAAAGAACCTAAACATAGAGGGATCCCGAAAGCTGCAACCACGTTTCATTGGACCCTTTAGTATAACTGCCATAGTAAACCCGGTAACAGTAAAAGTAGATTTACCAAAAGAATATCCAGTACATACTACATTCCATGTGTCCTTGCTTAAGCCGTACAACTCAAAAATCAGACCTGAACCACCACCTCCACCCATACCAATTAAGGGAAATCTGGAATATGAAGTGAAAAGCATAAAAGACTCAAAAAGAATTAGTGGACGTCTGTTTTATTTAGTAGAATGGAAAGGATATGATGAATCTGAGAACTCATGGGAACCAGCATCATATGTACATGCCCCACAGCTGATTAGACGGTTTTATTTAAAAAATCCAGGAAAACCCCGTCCTGTAGGAGGGCCTTTGAGGGGGGCAACTGTTAGGGTTTGTACACAGCAAAGAGCATGTCCCCTCTCACTGCACTAGTGGGTTCTGTAATAGCTCCCTTTTAAACTTACTATTGAAAGCCTTTCTTGTTATCTCACCTTCCCCCCCCCCCAGGCTTCTGTGTATGTTGTTTAATGTGCTGTATTGTTTACACATTGGGCCTTGCTTTTACCAAGGCTTCTTTAAAATACTCCTCCCTAGGCCATGTGTTAATCCAACTCATTTGTATAATAACTGAAACTCTGCACACCTTTCAAGAACATGTGCAGCATGTGAGGACCACACCCAGCTCTTCAAACCACACCCAGCTCTGCACACCTTCCAAGAACATGTGCAGCATGTGAGGACCCCACCCAGCCCTTCAAACCACACCCAGCCCTGTCTATAAAAGGCATCCCCCGAGCCTCACCCAGTGCTTGTGCTCGTCTACCTCCCGCTTACCTGAGAACAGATCCCTCGGCGCTGGCACTCCTGCTCTTTACAGACTTTCATTGACTTCAATGGGCGCAGCTTCTGGCTCTTCCTTCTTCCGGTTTCCGGTTCCTCCTTGCTTCAGCCTCTCTCCTATGAGTAACCTGCAAAAGAGAAAGAAGACAAGGTTAGACTGATCAGTATCTCTTGCCAGCAACAAGTAAGTGCAAAACCTTTTATTACCTGAAAGAACTTTGACAACAATTTCTGGATTCGTGTATAGACAATTTGAAACAAAATACCTTCCACGAACATTGTGATTCAAACTCTTTGTTACAAGAATATTTTGCAGAACTTTGTGAAGCAAACATTGTTTTTTCTCATGGAACTTTTAAGAATCGAACAGTGGAAACCGTTAACAGCAAGGCAAACAGTAAATCAAGGACTTGCACAAATTACATGCTGTATTTTGATGTAAAAGTACAGTATTTGTTTTATAAAAGATTCTGGAAATATGGGAAAAGTGAGTCTGCTATTGGGAATTTAGGCTTTAGTTATATTATGATGAATGTTTGATATTGGTAATTCTGATAACGGTATTTGTTTAATGTTTTAGAAGCTTTACAGTAATAGAAAACACATCCCAGAGCAGTAACACATTCCAAACCTGGAAACTAGAGACCAGGATCCAAGAGGTACTTTTAGAAGAGAATTTCTAATAAATAAAGGGATAGTCAGGAACCCATTTAGGAATAGGTTGCACTTATCTGTTCTTTGTTTATGTTTCATTAGGCACCAGTTTCTACAGAAGTCAGAAAGGGCCGCAGATTTGTGCAGCACTTCAACAGTGGAAACGCAAGAACGGTGTTGTCTCTCTTTTTTATTTTATCCACTTCCCCCCTTCCCTTGAGCTTCTGTTCTTAGTGCACTGTTTTAAAAACTAGTGTGCTGGAACAAGCAGTTTCAGGGTGGGGTCGGATTGTCTTCAACCTCCATCAGAACTGAACAAGAACTCAGGTGAGCTGGGCTTTGACACCAGGAGGCTCCTTCATCCACCACAACATTGCAGCCATCAGCAACTGCAGAGGCTGCCCAGGAGGCACCTCCATCCGCCCACACACTGCAGTGGTCACCCCCAACGGATGCCATGTAGGCCACCCTCCAGGGGCGGCTGTACGAGTTGCCCTTTCCAGAACCAGTGGGAAAGTCACCCACCTGACAGACTGTGGCCTTGCACTCCCCAGGACAGAGCAATGGGAAAGTTGTCCCCTCCAGAACCAGTGGGCAAGCCACCCACCTGAGAGACGGTGGTCTTGTACTCCCCAGGATAGAGCAATGGGCATGGAGCCTCCTCCAGAACCAGTGGGAAAGTCACTCACTCGAGAGACTGTGGCCTTGCACTCCCCAGGACAAAGCAATGGGCAAGTTGCCCTCTCCAGAACCAGGGGGGAAGTCACCCACCTGAGAGACTATGGCCTTGTACTCCCCAGGACAGAGCAATGGGCATGGAACCCCCTCCAAAAGCAGTGGGCAAGCCACCCACTCCAGAGACTGTGGCCGTGCACTCCCCAGGAAAGAGCAATAGGTATGGAGCCCCATCCAGAACCAGTGGGCTTGTTTCTGCATCCGGCTGAGGTGCTTCCTCTCCCCCTGAGGTGCCTGCCCATTTGCAAGCTGATGCCCCGCAGAGTACTATCCGGATGAGGTCAGGATTCAAGTTGGGCCTTAGACTGTGCCCTGTGGCCATGTGGGCCTTTTGAACATTGGACTGGACAGTGTCCCTTTGTGTACATGTGTACATATCTGTTTCATTGAAACATCAAATACGTTTTTTAGATGCTGATTTGATTACAGTCACTTTCGTCCATTCCTGCTGTCCTTGCATTATTCTGCCATTTTTCGGGGACTAATTGTTTTTAGTGTGCAGCTGGTTGTGTGTATGATGTGTGTGTGTCGGGTGTGTGTCGTGCCTGTGCGTGTCACTCTCGTTTTCCTCCCTCCCCCCCTTGTGTGCTAGGCAGCTGTACCACCCGTCATCGTCTTTGTCGGCGTTGGTGTTCCAGGTAGAGCATAACACAGAAGTTCATCAGGAAAACTTGCAGTTCGGGTTCCATGGCGGCGTTGTTCTTCCCTGTGTCTCCGATGGTGAGTCCTTTCTCTTCTGTGATGCATTTCCACCAGGCTTTTGATGGCGTTGGTACCGCCCCGGAAAAGGTGGCGGATTGCAAGCTCAAAATATGGTGGGAGGTACTTTGGGGGTCATTCTGACCCTGGCGGTCGGTGATAAAGCGGCAGCCAACCCGCAAACAGGCCGGCGGTCCAAAAAATGGTATTCTAACTCTGGCGGGAACCGCCAACACAGGCCGCCACATTAACACTCCGACCGCCACGGCGGGACCGACAAACAGCGCGGCAGTCACCGCCAACAGGCAGGCGGCAGACAATGTACCGCCCACCCTATCACAACTCACCAATCCGCCACCTTTTCCGGGGCGGGAACCCCGCCGATAAAAACACGGCGGAAACAGACAACGAATGGGAAAACGCTCACCTATACACACTCCACGAGGAAGGAGGACAGCATGGAGCCCGAATTACACATCCTACCAGCTCTTGTCTACCTGCTCATCTACCAGGAGTACGAACGCCGGCGCAGACGACAACGGTGAGTACTGCACCTACGACACAGGGGAGGGGGGAGGAGAAAAGATTACGGGGACACACATGCGCCATACACCCACCCCCCCACCACAAATACCCACACCCCATTTCCGAGCAACAAGTCAGAGTGACACCACACAAACCCCCCGGAATAATGCAAAGACACAATTTAAATGTTCAAAAAAATATATGTATAAATAGCTCCATAGAAGGAATGGCAAATATGCCATATAAAAGATAAAAAAATAAGGAATGAAGATAGTCAACAAGATATCCATAGGCTAAAAGTCCTGCACATTCCGTCAAAGTTCCATAGTCCGTGGGCCAATGTGCACAAACACATGGGCAAAGCCCACACAGGAGACCAGATACCATTGGAGAGAACACTGCAGGGGCATCAGATGATAAAAGTACAGGCACCTCAGGGGGAAGGGAAGGGGGGTCACCTCAGCCACATGAGTCCACGACGCCAGATCCACGAGGGGCCTCCATGCCCACTGTCCCATCCTGGGGGGTGCAAAGCCACAGTCCATCAGATGGATTACCGACTCCACTGTGATTGGAGGAGGCATGGTGCCCGAGTGCTCCCTGAAGCCCTGCTCGACACTGAACCGGCACTGTCAATGGGCCAGCGGTGCTTGAGAGGAAGGGCCAGGCGGAGCGGTACTTGACAGGATGGGCCCAGCGGATCGGTGCTTGAGACGGTGGGGCCCAGCGGAGCGGTGCTTGAGATGAAGGGCCCAGCGGAGCGGTGCTTGAGACAAAGGGCCCAGCGGAGCGGTGCTTGAGACGGCGGGGCCCAGCAGAGCGGTGCTTGAGATGAAGGGCCCAGCAGAGCGGTGCTTGAGATGAAGGGCCCAGCGGAGCGGTGTTTGAGATGAAGGGCCCAGCGGAGCGGTGCTTGAGATGAAGGGCCCAGCGGAGCAGTGCTTGACAGGAAGGGCCCAGCGGAGCGGTGCTTGAGATGGCGGGGCCCAGCGGAGCGGTCCTTGAGATGGTGGGGCCCAGTGGAGCAGTGCTTGAGATGAAGGGCCCAGCGGAGCGGTGCTTGAGACGGCGGGGCCCAGCGGAGCGGTGCTTGACAGGAAGGGCCCAGCGGAGCGGTGCTTGAGACGGCGGGGCCCAGCGGAGCGGTGCTTGAGATGATGGGCCCAGCAGAGCGGTGCTTGAGATGAAGGGCCCAGCGGAGCGGTGCTTGAGATGGCGGGGCCCGTTCAGCGGTTCTTGGGCCGGCGGGGCCCTGTTCAGCGGTTCTTGGCCCGGCGGGGCCCGTTCAGTTGTTCTTGGCCCGGCGGGGCCCGTTCAGCGGTTCTTGCCCCAGCGGGGCCCGTTCAGTGGTTCTTGGCCCGGCGGGGCCCGTTCAGCGGTGCTTGCCCCGGCGGGGCCCTGTTCAGCGGTTCTTGGCCCGGCGGGGCCCTGTTCAGCGGTTCTTGGCCCGGCGGGGCCCGTTCAGCGGTGCTCCTCCCGGCGGGGCCCTGTTCAGCGGTTCTTGCCCCAGCGGGGCCCGTTCAGCGGTTCTTGGCCCAGCGGGGCCCGTTCAGCGGTGCTCCTCCCGCCGGGGCCCTGTTCAGCCGTTCTTGGCCCGGCGGGGCCCGTTCAGCGGTTCTTGGCCCGGCAGGGCCCGTTCAGCGGTGCTTGCCCCGGCGGGGCCCGTTCAGCAGTGCTGGCCCCGGCGGGCCCTGTTCAGCAGTTCTTGGCCCGGCGGGGCCCTGTTCAGCAGTTCTTGGCCCGGCGGGGCCCGTTCAGCGGTGCTCCACCCGGCGGGGCTCTGTTCAGCGGTGATTGTCCTGTGTGTCTAGGGAGCCAGACCTGGGCAAGACTTCCCGCTCATTCCCCATCCGAACTTGCGGTCGCGGCGCCCTCCTGTGATAGAGTCCTGGACCCGTGGGTGTCGTCCGTCACAGCCGGGATGGGGCTGGTGGGGACCTCCTGGGCAGCTCGCCTGCTGCCTGACTTCTCCGCCCTGCTGCCCTTGCCCTCCTTCGCTGGAGCTCTGTGGCCCTTGCCTCCCTTGGATGATGTGGCAGGTGACGGGGCAAGGCTACTGTCCTAGGTGGCAGCCGTCTCAGGCTTGTCACGCCGGGCCTTTTTCTTCCTTGTCCTCTTCCCGGGGGGGGGGGGCTGGCTGTCCCCTTGCTGCTGGCCGATGTTCCTGCCCTAGGATCTGGTGGACTCCAATAGCCCTGCACTATGGTCACAGTAGATGCAGGGCTGGTGGTGGCTGAGGTCTCACAGGAGACCAGATACCATTGGAGAGAACACTGCAGGGGCATCAGATGATAAAAGTACAGGCACCTCAGGGGGAAGGGAAGGGGGGGCACCTCAGCCACATGAGTCCACGACGCCAGATCCACGAGGGGCCTCCATGCCCACTGTCCCATCCTGGGGGGTGCAAAGCCACAGTCCATCAGATGGATTACCGACTCCACTGTGATTGGAGGAGGCATGGTGCCCCGAGTGCTCCCTGAAGCCCTGCTCGACACTGAACCGGCACTGTCAATGGGCCAGCGGTGCTTGAGAGGAAGGGCCCAGCGGAGCGGTACTTGACAGGATGGGCCCAGCGGATCGGTGCTTGAGACGGTGGGGCCCAGCGGAGCGGTGCTTGAGATGAAGGGCCCAGCGGAGCGGTGCTTGAGACGAAGGGCCCAGCGGAGCGGTGCTTGAGACGGCGGGGCCCAGCAGAGCGGTGCTTGAGATGAAGGGCCCAGCAGAGCGGTGCTTGAGATGAAGGGCCCAGCGGAGCGGTGTTTGAGATGAAGGGCCCAGCGGAGCGGTGCTTGAGATGAAGGGCCCAGCGGAGCAGTGCTTGACAGGAAGGGCCCAGCGGAGCGGTGCTTGAGATGGCGGGGCCCAGCGGAGCGGTCCTTGAGATGGTGGGGCCCAGTGGAGCAGTGCTTGAGATGAAGGGCCCAGCGGAGCGGTGCTTGAGACGGCGGGGCCCAGCGGAGCGGTGCTTGACAGGAAGGGCCCAGCGGAGCGGTGCTTGAGACGGCGGGGCCCAGCGGAGCGGTGCTTGAGATGATGGGCCCAGCAGAGCGGTGCTTGAGATGAAGGGCCCAGCGGAGCGGTGCTTGAGATGGCGGGGCCCATTCAGCGGTTCTTGGGCCGGCGGGGCCCTGTTCAGCGGTTCTTGGCCCGGCGGGGCCCGTTCAGTTGTTCTTGGCCCGGCGGGGCCCGTTCAGCGGTTCTTGCCCCAGCGGGGCCCGTTCAGTGGTTCTTGGCCCGGCGGGGCCCGTTCAGCGGTGCTTGCCCCGGCGGGGCCCTGTTCAGCGGTTCTTGGCCCGGCGGGGCCCTGTTCAGCGGTTCTTGGCCCGGCGGGGCCCGTTCAGCGGTGCTCCTCCCGGCGGGGCCCTGTTCAGCGGTTCTTGCCCCAGCGGGGCCCGTTCAGCGGTTCTTGGCCCAGCGGGGCCCGTTCAGCGGTGCTCCTCCCGCCGGGGCCCTGTTCAGCCGTTCTTGGCCCGGCGGGGCCCGTTCAGCGGTTCTTGGCCCGGCAGGGCCCGTTCAGCGGTGCTTGCCCCGGCGGGGCCCGTTCAGCAGTGCTGGCCCCGGCGGGCCCTGTTCAGCAGTTCTTGGCCCGGCGGGGCCCTGTTCAGCAGTTCTTGGCCCGGCGGGGCCCGTTCAGCGGTGCTCCACCCGGCGGGGCTCTGTTCAGCGGTGATTGTCCTGTGTGTCTAGGGAGCCAGACCTGGGCAAGACTTCCCGCTCATTCCCCATCCGAACTTGCGGTCGCGGCGCCCTCCTGTGATAGAGTCCTGGACCCGTGGGTGTCGTCCGTCACAGCCGGGATGGGGCTGGTGGGGACCTCCTGGGCAGCTCGCCTGCTGCCTGACTTCTCCGCCCTGCTGCCCTTGCCCTCCTTCGCTGGAGCTCTGTGGCCCTTGCCTCCCTTGGATGATGTGGCAGGTGACGGGGCAAGGCTACTGTCCTAGGTGGCAGCCGTCTCAGGCTTGTCACGCCGGGCCTTTTTCTTCCTTGTCCTCTTCCCGGGGGGGGGGGGCTGGCTGTCCCCTTGCTGCTGGCCGATGTTCCTGCCCTAGGATCTGGTGGACTCCAATAGCCCTGCACTATGGTCACAGTAGATGCAGGGCTGGTGGTGGCTGAGGTCTCACAGGAGACCAGATACCATTGGAGAGAACACTGCAGGGGCATCAGATGATAAAAGTACAGGCACCTCAGGGGGAAGGGAAGGGGGGGCACCTCAGCCACATGAGTCCACGACGCCAGATCCACGAGGGGCCTCCATGCCCACTGTCCCATCCTGGGGGGTGCAAAGCCACAGTCCATCAGATGGATTACCGACTCCACTGTGATTGGAGGAGGCATGGTGCCCCGAGTGCTCCCTGAAGCCCTGCTCGACACTGAACCGGCACTGTCAATGGGCCAGCGGTGCTTGAGAGGAAGGGCCCAGCGGAGCGGTACTTGACAGGATGGGCCCAGCGGATCGGTGCTTGAGACGGTGGGGCCCAGCGGAGCGGTGCTTGAGATGAAGGGCCCAGCGGAGCGGTGCTTGAGACGAAGGGCCCAGCGGAGCGGTGCTTGAGACGGCGGGGCCCAGCAGAGCGGTGCTTGAGATGAAGGGCCCAGCAGAGCGGTGCTTGAGATGAAGGGCCCAGCGGAGCGGTGTTTGAGATGAAGGGCCCAGCGGAGCGGTGCTTGAGATGAAGGGCCCAGCGGAGCGGTGCTTGACAGGAAGGGCCCAGCGGAGCGGTGCTTGAGATGGCGGGGCCCAGCGGAGCGGTCCTTGAGATGGTGGGGCCCAGTGGAGCAGTGCTTGAGATGAAGGGCCCAGCGGAGCGGTGCTTGAGACGGCGGGGCCCAGCGGAGCGGTGCTTGACAGGAAGGGCCCAGCGGAGCGGTGCTTGAGACGGCGGGGCCCAGCGGAGCGGTGCTTGAGATGATGGGCCCAGCAGAGCGGTGCTTGAGATGAAGGGCCCAGCGGAGCGGTGCTTGAGATGGCGGGGCCCATTCAGCGGTTCTTGGGCCGGCGGGGCCCTGTTCAGCGGTTCTTGGCCCGGCGGGGCCCGTTCAGTTGTTCTTGGCCCGGCGGGGCCCGTTCAGCGGTTCTTGCCCCAGCGGGGCCCGTTCAGTGGTTCTTGGCCCGGCGGGGCCCGTTCAGCGGTGCTTGCCCCGGCGGGGCCCTGTTCAGCGGTTCTTGGCCCGGCGGGGCCCTGTTCAGCGGTTCTTGGCCCGGCGGGGCCCGTTCAGCGGTGCTCCTCCCGGCGGAGCCCTGTTCAGCGGTTCTTGCCCCAGCGGGGCCCGTTCAGCGGTTCTTGGCCCGGCGGGGCCCGTTCAGCGGTGCTCCTCCCGCCGGGGCCCTGTTCAGCCGTTCTTGGCCCGGCGGGGCCCGTTCAGCGGTTCTTGGCCCGGCGGGGCCCGTTCAGCGGTGCTTGCCCCGGCGGGGCCAGTTCAGCAGTGCTGGCCCCGGCGGGCCCTGTTCAGCAGTTCTTGGCCCGGCGGGGCCCTGTTCAGCAGTTCTTGGCCCGGCAGGGCCCGTTCAGCGGTGCTCCACCCGGCGGGGCTCTGTTCAGCGGTGCTTGTCCTGTGTGTCTAGGGAGCCAGACCTGGGCAAGACTTCCCGCTCATTCCCCATCCGAACTTGCGGTCGCGGCGCCCTCCTGTGATAGAGTCCTGGGCCCGTGGGTGTCGTCCGTCACAGCCGGGATGGGGCTGGTGGGGACCTCCTGGGCAGCTCGCCTGCTGCCTGACTTCTCCGCCCTGCTGCCCTTGCCCTCCTTCGCTGGAGCTCTGTGGCCCTTGCCTCCCTTGGATGATGTGGCAAGTGACGGGGCAAGGCTACTGTCCTTCGTGGCAGCCGTCTCAGGCTTGTCACGCCGGGCCTTTTTCTTCCTTGTCCTCTTCCCGGGGGGGGGGCTGGCTGTCCCCTTGCTGCTGGCCGATGTTCCTGCCCTAGGATCTGGTGGGCTCCAATAGCCCTGCACTATGGTCACAGTAGATGCAGGGCTGGTGGTGGCTGAGGTGCTTTTTTTGGTCTTACCAGATGGAGGGGGTGGGTCAGTGATTGGAACGAGTTCAAGGTTGGAAAGGAAAAGGACTTTGGAAGGACAGGGACAGGTAGGTGTAGTGGGTTTGGGAGTGGAGGAAGAGGATGTGGTTGTAGGAGAGTCAAGTGTGCTGTCTTTGGGTGCAGGTGCTTGTGACGGAGGCTGTTGGGTGGGTGGATGGCTGTTGGGTGGGTGGCTGCCTGCGTTTGTGTGCTTTGGAAGAGGGGGTGACAGACACACTGGGAGAGGACACAGGGGACGTGTAAATGGCAGTGGGGGTAGTGACTGCACGTGTGCGGACTGTAATGGAGGGTGTGCTGGTGATGGAAGTACTGGCTGATGGTGGTGTGCATGCAGGTGTGAGTGGAGACGTCACAGGGAGGGAGGGGGAGATGAGGAGGTGGGGGACACAGAGGTGGTAGTGACTGTTGGCATGTCTGCATCTGGATGTTGCTTGGGTGAATGCTTGTGGGATCTGTGGTGCTTATGTCTGGATGAGCTGCCCTTGGGTGTAGAGGTGTGTGCAGGCTGGTCTGATGGTCTGGATGGGATAGGCAGAGGAACAGGAGACTGGGACTGGGTGGAGGGAGTCAGAAGAGGGAGGCTGGAGACAGGGACAATGGCTGCCATCAGTGCTGAGGCCAGAGCGTTGAACGATCGCTGATGGGCAGCCTGACCCGAATTAATGCCCTCCAGGTATGCATTGCTCCGATGCACCTCCCTTTCTACACCCTGGATGGCATTCAAAAGGGTAGACTGCCCAACAATGAGTGTCCTGAGGAGGTCAATGACCTCCTCACTGAGGGCAGCAGGGGTAACTGGGGCAGGGCCTGAGGTGCCTGGGGCGAAGGAGATGCCCGCCTTCCTGGGCGAGCGGGCACGGAGCGAAGGCTGAGGGGCTGCTGGGAGGGCAGGGCTGGTGCGCTGGGTGGCGGCTGTACCTGTTGTGGCGGTGGGCACGGATGTTGCCGCCACCGCTAGGGAGCTCCCTTCCGAGGACGTGTCGGTGTCGCTGACGTCTCCACGGGTCCCCGTTGTGGAGCTCCACTCACCCTCCGTCTCACTGGTGTACTCGGAGTCTGTTGTATGGCCCTCCGGGGCCATGTGAGATGCAGCGCCCTCGTGCTCCAATGCCACTTTTCCTCCGCCAGATGATGCTAATGCACACATGAACAGGAAGACAAAGAAAATGGGGGGGGTGGAGAAATGAAGACAGGTTGAGTGCATGCATTGGCAACACCGTTGTCGGAGAGGACAGACACAGAAGCCCCCTGAACTAGGCCACACAATGGGGGTACACTACTCAGTTATTGTGACTAGTCCTACGGGTCTATGGACGACAAATGCACACATGGGTGAGGCCGGACCATGGATAGCTGTACTTGGCACCCTACAGAGGTGGGGGGCGGGGGCACAGGGCCGTGTCTAACGGAGGGGCCTAGCCTACAGAATGCGCCCTGGCCTGGAGATAGCCACAGCCCTCCTCCCCCACCCAGACACCTTCCCTGCGTGCAAAGATAGCAGAATGTGCTGATACTCACCCCCTTGTGTCTGCTGTGATGTCCTCACGCGCCCATCCAAATCGGGGTAGGCCACCGCCAGGATGCGGGACATCAGGGGGGTCAATTGGCGGCTGGCACCCCTCCTACGTTGGGAGGCCATCCCCAGCAGAGACTCGGCGGTCTTTCTGGTCACGCGGCGGATGTCCTCCCACCTCTTTCGGCAGTGGGTGCCCCGTCTGTTGTGGACCCCCAGGGCCCAGACGTCCTTGGCGATGGCACGCCAAATGTCGATCTTCTGATGGGCGCTGACCTATGTGACATGTACAGGGTGGTAAAAGAAATCGCATCAGTTTTCTGCCTGGTCAATGTGAGTGGCCCCCCCCTCCCCAACCTTGCCATGTGGCACATGCTCTCATCTTTCGTGCGTTGCACTCCTCATTCCCTCATTCGCTCCCCTCCCCACCATCTTACATACACCCCACTCAACACAGGCATAGCCCATTCAACGTGCACCCTGTGTACTAACCTGTTTGTCTGGAGGACCGTAGAGTAGCGCATACTGGGGGAGGACCCCATCAACAAGTTTCTCCAATTCTTCAGAAGTGAAGGCAGGGGCCCTTTCCCCAGTCGCAGCAGCCATTGTATCTCCCAGACCGAGGTCACAGCAGCACTTGCAGTATAGGTCCTCTCCTGTGGATGATCAGGTCTCGAGTGATTAATCAGATAGAAAATGGCGGTCACGCACGCGGCGGTGCGTACCGCGGCGGTGCGTACCGCGACCGCCGGCGCACATCGTCATTGGCTCCTGAGAGCCATAGGGTTCAATGTTAACCAATGCTGCTTTGCGCCGCGGTCTTCGACCGCCTACCGCCACGGTGTGCCAAGCCAGCGCAGTGACCTCACATCCCACTGTCACACTTCACAGGTCAGGCAGCCGCCATTTCAAGGGCCCACACGGCATGATTTCTACTGCGTCACACAGGCCTAGGCCTTGCATTGCCACTCATACAAGCCATTCAATGCATAGCGATTCGTTTACTGTGCAAGCTGTGTGAACGAACCTGTGGGTTGCTTGACTCTGTGCTCCATGTTGTCCTTCCTAGGCACCGTCCGCTGGGACTTGCAAGGAGAAGGATGAATCCTCCCGTGTACCGGCCGCTGGTGGACCTGTCGACAATGGAAGAACGACATATCATACTTACATACCGGCTTGACAGAGCAACCATACATGAACTATGTGCCCAGCTGGAGCCAGACCTGATGTCCCCCATCCGCCAACCCACAGGGATTCCCCCTCTGGTGCAGGTTCTGTCAGTACTCCATTTTTTGGCAAGTGGGTCTTTTCAGACAACAGTGGCCATATCATCTGGGATGTCTCAGCCTATGTTTTCTAAGGTTTTGTCCAGAGTGTTGTCTGCCCTGATGAAATACATGCGGAGCTACATTATTTTCCCTGAGGTGGGCGAATTGGCTACAGTGAAGGGTGATTTCTATGCCCTTGGACATATCCCCAACATCATTGGTGCCATTGATGGGACCCATGTGGCTTTGATTCCCCCCAGTGGAAGTGAGCAGGTGTACCGAAACAGAAAAAGTTATCATTTGATGAATGTCCAGGTGGTCTGTTTGGCTGACCAGTACATCTCCCATGTAAATGCCAAGTTCCCTGGGTCAGTGCATGACGCGTATGTCATGCAAAATAGCAGCATACCTTATGTGATGGAACAGCTACAGAGACACCGTGTGTGGCTAATAGGTGACTCTGGTTACCCCAACCTGTCGCGGCTACTGACCCCAGTGAGGAATCCCCGGACCAGGGCAGAGGAACGGTACAATGAGGCCCATGGGCGAACTAGGAGGATCATAGAAAGGACCTTCGGGGTCCTGAAGGCCAGGTTTAGGTGCCTGCATATGACAGGGGGATCCCTCATGTACTCACCAAAGAAGGTGTGCCAGATCATCGTGGCCTGCTGTATGCTTCACAATCTTGCATTGCGACGCCAGGTGCCTTTTCTGCAGGAGGATGGTCCAGATGGTGGTGTTGTAGCAACTGTGGAGCCTGTGGAGAGTGAAGAGGAGGAAGACGACAGGGACGACACGGACAACAGGGAGACAGTCATACAACAATACTTTCAGTAGCACCCAGGTAAGAATCAGCCACCCCTTTTTACATTTACTGAAGGCCTCATGCGTCTCCACTGTCTGTGTTTCCCCCCAGTTCCTGGTAACTGATTTGTGACTTTCCCTTCCCTTTTCAGAGCTGTATGACCCACTGCCTGACATCAGCTTTGTTTGCCCATGGACTAAAGCTTATTGAGATTGGTATGTTGTCATCACAAAGTAACTGGACATTATTGCACCGTTATGTGTAATACATTTGTTGAAAATACAAGCAGACTCCTGTTTTTTTAAGTGCAATAAGTGATTTATTTTAAGTGCTACATATAGGTACATGATTGGGAAACGGTGATGGTTGGGGGTGGAGTAATGTCCATGGCAGAGTCCAGTTCTCAGTCGCACAGGTGCATTGTCCATATGCCTGGGAAAGGATGGAGCAGGGGCAGTTCAAAGTTGGACAGGGTGACAATGTGGAACAGTGGGATGACATCAGGGGGTATCTTAGGCTGGCGGGGGTCTTGCAATCCTACTCTGTCTTCTTGTGAGATCTCAGGTTCCGCTTGCGGGGTGGTTCTTCTTCTGCAGGAGGTGGGGTTCTGGTGGCCTGTCGTTGTGTGGGGACCTCCTGTCCACTTGCGCCGGTGGAGGTGGTAGGCTGTTCCTGGCCTGGGCTAGTGACAGGGGCCCTTTGGGGTGCCACATGGTCCCGCAATGTGGTGACGATCTGGGTAAGGGCCAGGACGATGGTCCCCATTGCGGAACCGATGTTCCTCAGTTCCTCCCTGAACCCCATGTACCGTTCCTCCTGCAGTTCCTGGATCTCCTGGAACCGGGCCAGTACCGTCGCCATCGTCTCCTGGGAGCGGTGGTATGCTCCCATGATGGAGGAGAGGGCCTCTTGGAGAGTGGGTTCCCCGGGCCTATCCCCCCCCTGTCGCACAGCAGCCCTCCCAGTTCCCCTGTGTTCCTGGGCCTCTGTCCCCTGGACGGTGTGCCCACTACCACTGCCCCCAGGTCCCTGTTGTTGTTGGGGTGGTGGGTCAACCTGGGTGCCCTGTAGTGGTGGACACACCGCTGATTGACGTGTCCTGGAGACAGAGGCATGGGCCCGCTGGGTGGGAGCTGTGCTGGTGTTCCCAGAGGGGGTTGGGTCTGGTGTAGCCTGTGGCTGTCTGTGGGGAACCGACTGTCCAGAGGTCCCCGATGGGCCGGGCTGGTCATCTGGCTCCAGGGAGACAGAGCTGCTGTCATCGCTGGGGGCCTCTTCTGGGGGTGGGATGGAAATCTCGGGACCCTCCGTGGCGGTGTGGTGGCGTTCGGGTCCTGCAGGGGTATAAAGGTATGGTTATTGCTTCTGTGTGTGGCATTTCGTGTGATGGGTGGGTGTCCGTGTACCCAAGTGCAGGCATTTCCTTGTGGGGGCTTTTGTGAGGGTGGCTTGTGGGGGTGATGTGTGTGTGCAGTGGGCATGCTTTGGTGATGGGTGTCCATGCTTTGTGGTCGCATGCAGGGCTTGGTGTTGGGATGGGTGGGTTGTGATGGTGAGCCTTCTGCTAGGGGTTGGTGTGAGGGGGGAGGGGGTGAGGGTGGGGGTGTGATTTGGCATGCAGGTGGGGTGGGGGTGGGAAGCAGTAGTGAAGATTTGCCTTACCAGAGTCCATTCCTCCGCCTACTCCTGCGAGGCTCTCAGGATGCAGGATGTGCAAGACTTCCTCCTCCAACGCGGTAAATTCTGGGGGAGTAGGTGGGGGTCTGCCGCCAGTCTTCTGCACCGCAATGTTGTGCATTGATACCATGGAACGCACCTTCCCCCGTAGGTTGTTCCATCTCTTCCTGATGTCGTCCCGATTGCGTGGATGCTGTCCCACCGCGTTGACCCTGTCCACTATCCGTTGCCATAGCTCCATCTTCCTGGCAATGGTGGTGTGCTGCACCTGTGCCCCGAAGAGCTGGGGCTCTACACGGACTATTTCCTCCACCATGACCCTGAGTTCTGCGTCACTGAACCTGGGGTGTCTTTGGGGTGCCATGGGGTGGTGTGGTTGAGGTGTGGGGTGGCGTTTGTGGTGATGAGTGTGGTGCGTGTGGTGGTGTGTGGTGTTTGGTGCGTGGATTCTGTGTGGGTGATGGTGTTGTGTGCCTCTGTGTTGTGGGATTGTCTATTCTGTGCTCTCTCTCTAGCCTTCGTCAATGATTCCGGGTCGCAGGGGCATGTGGGGGATGTGAGTGTGTGTTTTATATTGTGTTGGGTGTGTGGGAGTGGTGTTAGTATGTGTATCAGGTGTGTGTATTTCAAACTGACCAATGTGGCTGAGTTTTCTATGTGTGTGTGTATTTTGACCGCGGCGGTGTGTACCGCCAATGGAATACCGCGTTTGAAAGACCGCCGCGTGGATTTGTGGGTCGGAATGGTATGGGCGTATTTCTGTTGGCGTGACGGTGGAAGTTTGGTCATCGCCATTTTTTCGCTGACCTTTGGTGTGGCAGACTTTTGTGGATGTCGGGTTTTTGGCAGTTTGCCAGTTGCGGGTCAGAATAACCGTGGCGGTTTACCGCGGCCACGTGGTGTTATGGCGGTCTTCTGACCGGCGATAAGCGCCTTTTACCGCCGAGGTCAGAATGACCGCCTTTGTCTTCTGCCTGGCTGTTGGTGGCTACCGCCGTGGTTAGTGTTGTGTCTGCCTGTAGGAAAGTACTATCTTTCTTGGCATATTATCCCCAATTTCTACCTGTTTGTCAGTTTGTTTTGCCTGTCTCACTGGGATCCTGCTGGTCAGGACCCCAGTGCTCATAGTTTGTGGCCTAATGTGTGTGTTGTCAGTAGTGCTTAACTGTGTCACTGAAGTTCTGCTAACCAGAACTTCAGTGCTTATGCTCTCTCGGCTTCCAAATTAGTCACTATAGTTTAGTGACTTCATTTACCAATTCGAATTAGCACACTGGACCACCCCTTATAAGTCCCTAGTATATGTACCCAGGTACCCAGGGCATTGGGGTTCCAGGCGATCCTTATGGGCTGCATCATTTCTTTTGCCACCCATAAGAAGCTCAAACAAATCCTTTAGCAGGACTTCCACTGCAGCCTGCGTGAAATAGTGCACACACTATTTCACAGCCATTTTCACTGCACGTAAGTAACTTATAAGTCACCTATATGTCTAACCTTCATTTACTGAAGGCTAGGTGCAAAGTTACTAAGTGTGAGGAAACCCTTGCACTAGCAAAGGTGCCCACATGCTGTCCAGGGCCGATTCCCCGGACTTCGTGAGTGCAGTGATACCATTATACGTGTGGACTACATATAGGTCAATACCTATATGTAGCTTCACAATGGTAACTCCGAATATGGCCATGTAAGGTGTCTAAGATCATGGAATTGTCCACCCATTCCAAATCTGGTATTGGTGGGCCAATCCCATGCATCCTGGGGGCTCCACCATAGACCCCCAGTACTGCCAAACCAGTTCCCTGAGGCTTGCACTGCAGCTACAGCTGCTGCCACCTCACAGACAGGGTTCTGCCCTCTTTGGGTCTGAGCAGCTCAGTCCCAGGAAGGCAGAACAAAGCATTTCCTTTGGGAGGAGGATGTTACACCCTCTCCCTCTGGAAATAGGTGTTACAGGCTGGGGAGGGGTAGCCTCCCAGGGTCTCTGGAAATGCTGTAAAGCACACAGATGGCGCCCTCCTTGCATAAGCCAGTCTACACCAGTTTAGGGACCCCCAGTCCCTGCTATGGTGCAAAACTGGACAAAGGAAAGGGGTGGTGCCCAGAGCTCCTCCAGTGTGTCCCTGGTGTTAACCATCTTGTTTTCCAAGGTGTGGGGACACTCTGGAGAGCTCTGAGTGGCCAGTGCCATCAGATGATGTCAGAGACCCCTCCTGATAGGTGCATGTCTGGTTAGGTAGCCAATCCCCCTCTCAGGGCTATTTAGGGTCTGTCTGTGGGTCCCTCTTCAGATTTGGCTAGCAAGTTTCCACCAGGAATCCCCTGCAACTCCTGCTTCATCCTCTGGCCGTCAGATCAACCGCAGACTGCTCCAGGAACTGCTGTAACTGCAACAAAGTATCCAAGAAGGCTACTGTGACTCTGCAACTTCAGCTCCAGACAGCAACTGCAACAGTTTCCAAGATGTGCACGCTCTGAGGGCTCCCTGTTTTCACCCTGCGCCAGAAGGACCGAAGAAATCTCCCATGGAGTGATGGAGTCACCTCCCTGCTCCAGCAGGGACCTTCTAGGATGAGGACCAGTTCTCTGGGACTCCTCTCCTGGCGACGAGCGTGCTCCCTGGAACACAGGTGGTGGACTCATTCGATACAGACTGTCCTTAGGTCCAGTTGTCCAAATTTGGCAGATGTAAGAGCTTGCCTTCCCCGTTTTTCGACAGTACCCCTGTGCACCGCATCATCCCTACCTCCTGAGGCCTCTGTACACTATTTTCAAGAATCCTTCCTGCACAGCCTGGCCCAAGTCCCCAGCACTCTATCCTTCGACGCTCAACTCACTGAGTTGTTCTCCCGCAGCGTGGGACCTTCTTTTGTAGTGCTGCAGCAACCGCAATTCGCACCTTCTTTGTCCCCGTGTCCTGGGACTCCCGTTTGTGCTGCCTGGTCATCTGTGGTTCCCTCCAGTGTTTTGAGCCCCCTCTGGCTCCTCAGTCCGAGATGAGGCCCTCAGGTCCCTCCTGGGTCCAGCAGCGCCATTTTGACGCAATCCCCGACATTGCTTGAACCAAAGCTTGTTGGACGAATCCAGCACCGCAACTCGCCTGCATCCAGCATCTCAACGTGGAACATCCATTACATCAAGCAGGAACCCGCAGCCATCTTCTTTGGTGCTCTTCTGCAGACTTCTTCCAACTGGAGTATCCTCTTTTACACCATCTTCTAGGTTAGCAGGGGCTCCTGTCCTTCCTGGAATCTTCTGTGACTTCTGGACTTGGCCTCCTCTCTTTACAGGTCTTCAGGTCCAGGAATCCACCATTTGTTGCTTGCAAACTTGCTTGGTTCTTGAAATAACTCTAATCACAACTTGTAGTTTGTCCTGAGGAAACTTGCAGTACTTTACTCCTACTTTCCTGGTCTCCGGGGTGGGTATTTTCTCACCTTTGTGGTTTTCTTACACTCCCAGCGCCCCTCTACACACTACACTTGCCTAGGGGGAAATTTGTGATTCACATTCCACTTTCTTAGTATATGGTTTGTGTTGCCCCTAGCCATATTTCTTCCTATTGCATACTATGGTATTTTCTATTGTTTACACTATTCTGTGACTATTTACTTACCTGATTTTGGTCTTTAGGGTATATATTGTGTATAATACTTACCTCCAGAAGGAGTATTGCCTTTAAGGTATTTTTGGCCTTGTGCTACTAAAATGAAGTACCTTTATTTTTGGTAACACTGAGTATTGTCTTTTATTGTGTTTAAGTACTGTGTAACTATAGTGGTATTGCAGGAGATTTGCATGTCTCCTAGTTCAGCCTAATCTGTTCTGCTACAGCTACCTCTAGTCATCCTAAGCTGCTAGAACACTGTCTACATTTCACAAATAAGGGATAACTGGATCTGGTATAAGGTGTAAGTACCTAGGTACCCACTACAAACCAGGCCAGCCTCCTACACCTCCCTGGCGGTTGGTGTGGTACACTGGCTGTCTATGAGAGTTATCACCGCCATTGTCATAATTTGGTGGTAGTTATCGCCAGCCTGTTGGTGGAATTACTGCCACTTTATCACTCACCGCCAGGGTCATAATGAGGGTCGTAGTGCTGACGTAGGCAAAGAACAGCTAAATAGAGAAAATAAAACAAGACCGCAAATGTGGCAACTGTTAAAATAATATAATGAAGCTAAAATAAAACATATATAGGTTAAAGTGCACTGCGGGAGGCCTAGGTTGCTAAAATAATGTATATAAAACTATGGCTAAAATGGCTACACAACAGACCGTTCTAAAGAACAGCATTCATCAGGTTGCAAGACTCTTTCTATGGCACCTGTCAATGTGAGCAAGTATAGATGAAAACAGAAATTAGGGGATGCACCTTGGAATGGGGAGGTACTGATTTATTAGTAGACATCTTGGCTTTCTGAGTTTTTGGTCCTGCGTAGATTCTCTAATGCAGTCCTTGCCCTGGATAATCCAAAAAATTAATGGCGCAAGGCCATCATTGTCCCATTCTTTAAAAAGGGGAATGTTGGTGATACTGCTTATTATGTTGCCTTTAGATCAATAAGCCAAGCTGCACATCAAAGTATTTCTAAACTATATCCAGGAGTGGATTACTGCTTAGAACATTAAGATAGATGTATCAGCAGGTTTGATGGGGCTAGTAATTGACCTACTGTTGTGTCTGGTGCAAGAGAAACATGTTTTTTTATGCAGGGTCCACTCTATCTGGGACCCTTGATTTTTGGAAGACATTTGATTAAACAGATCAACCAGTTTACATGGCCTTGTCTAGGTAGATCTAGTCTGAAAACCTATGTTATGTTGAGTTATGTGTATTTGCATAGCACACAACTCACCCGACAGGGTATCTGGGTGCTGAAGCAGGCGATGTATGGGCCCAGCCAGGGCTGGGACTAGGTGAAGAGCTAGGTTTTCAGTTTCTGGCAGAATTTAAGAACTGAGGAGGAGGGTCTGATGAGCAGGATGTGCAGTTCCGGCCTTAAGGAGCAAGGTAGGAAAAGGCACGACCACTGGGTCTCGTTCTGTGTATTGTGGGGGAGCGTGAGTGTGATTAGGAGGCTGTTTGAGCTGAGGTGTCTGGTAGGTTTGTGGAAGTTTATATGATTGTTGAGGCATGGGGGGCCAATGTTGTGTAAGGCTTTGCATGTGTGCATGAGGAGTTTGAAGAGTGCTTGTTTGTGGATTGGGAGCCAGTGGAGCTCTTTGAGGAGCAGGGGCATGTGAGTGTGGGGTGGGAGGTTGAAGGTGAGCCTGGCTGCTGAGTTTTGTATCGACTGGAGTCTTCTAGTCAGTTGACTGTTGATCTTAGTATATAGTTTGTTGTTATAGTCCATCTTGTTCCTGATGAGGACTTTGGGTGGTGGTTCTGCGAGTGTTGCTGGGGTGATATTTGGAAATCTTACTGAGCATCTTGACTGTGTAGAAGCAGGAGACAGAGACTGCATTCACTTGTCCAGTCATGGTGAGGTGGTTGTCGATTTTATCCTGCTGATTTTGGCTTGAGTTCCTGGTAAGGCTGTAAGATCAAGTTAGGCTGGCCACCAAGTGGAGTACCAGCATAAGGAGTCTTTGCTGAAGAATAATACTTCTGTCTTGTTTGTGTTGTGCTTGAGGCAGTTTTAATCCATCTAGCAACTTCGGTCTGCAGGTGGAGAAATTGGCTTGGGTGTTTGGAGTTCTGCCAGAGATGGAGAGTATTAGCTGGATATCATCAGCCTAGTATGTAATGTTGTTTTAGTGAGTGCAGATAATGCTGGCGAGTGGGGTCATGAAGCAGTTGAAAAGAGTGCGGCTGAGTGAGACTCCTTGTGGAACTCTGCAGATGAGGTTGACGGCGTCTAAGGCTGAAGCCTTTCTCTCTGGCTAGAGGTGAATGCTCTGTTTGGGAAGTTATGCAGCTTCTTTAATTACCTCTGGTCTCATTGTAGTCTTTGCTGTCTCTCAATTTTTGTCTAGTGCCTCAGAGCAAATGGGAAGGTGTTTTAAGAAAGGTTAGTTGTAGCATGTTGTTTGAAAGTATTATTTTATTATACACTTTCTGTATGTGTTGTTTATATCCTTGTTTAGTTGATGATCCTAGCTGTGATAGAAGTACAAATGTTATTGTTTTGTTTTTTACTGTATTTTGTTTTTGTACAGTATATTGTAATTATATAAATAAACTGTAATGTAGAATTAGGGTGTCTATTGCTCATGGGTTCAAATCATACACAATGACAGTACTAATGTCTAGAAACCCTATTTATGGACTTCTGACCTTCTCTGCCACCAAGATATATTTACAGTTTAGCAGGCTGGAGCCACATGAAATGAGGGTTCACTGACTCACTGTTTGATTTGAGTGAGCCAGATAAACAGGGAACATATACAATGCCCTGATCTACTAACAATAACTTCAAGCTCTGTTACAACCCCTCCAGTGTGCAATGTCACCCCTGTAATAGAAATTAGTAGTCCCTGCTGTACCTCTGTCACACTGTACACCCCCTGTGTGCAGTGGTATGCTCCAATTGGTTGGAGGGGTTGTCAGCCTAGGTTCAGACTGGGACACTCAGAATCCTTAGGTGTGGCATACTGGTACTGCACTGTTGATGGCGAGTGAGTGGTACAGTGGCTTATATTCATAGGATACAAATGCATTTATATTTGAACTAGGAGTTAGAGTTGTCAGACACGTTCATGTGATCTATTCCATTTTTACAGCAGCCCTTTATTGGGTGGTGTGGGGAATCACCTAGGGTGATTCTGCATTGCACGAGATCTCACCTCTAAACCACAGTGTCAGTGAGCGCATGGGATGGGGCCATGGGACACCACTTGAAAAGACCACCACAATTGGGGAAAGGTCTCTAAATAACAATGGTATTTATAATTAGCACTTACATCCAAGTCTTTTTAGTTTGGCTGGGGCATGCCAGTGAATTAAAGGACAGCACAAGTAAAGGGAGGAAAGAGGCCACTCTAGAGTGCATCAGTTGTCTCTCCTGTTGTGCCTCTACATTTTGCTCTTTGAGATTTGCAATTTCTGAGCACATTGTGTATCACAAGCTGCAACTACATACGGAAGACGACTGGAAAATTGTATACACTATGATTATCCATTGCAAATAATAACATCCCCAGCACCAGGCACCCTGCGCTACAGATAAAATGTTAGTGTATCTTTTAAACAATTTGAGTACAGTTGTATAACTTTCCAAATACGTTGAATGATACGCACAAGCTCAAAACACCTCCAGTGTGCCTTCACATTTCTGCCTAGAAGAGAAAGACTGATTTGTTTTTTGTATAGAACAGCTTGTTTTGTCATCTTTCCTGTCCTTCTAACCCAGAGGTCTTCAAACTTTTATCCAAAATGTTTTGAAGTCAGACCCTCCCTCCAAAAGTTTATGGAAAGACTTGGTGGAGAGGGATGATCCCCAGGGGGTAGGGCCTTGGGTACTTTTTCAGTTGCCTCTAATCCACACTAAACATGAGACATATAAAGGAGCAAATACATAAAAACTGACATAGGCAAAAAAACACTACTCCCATTAATTGGGTTCTTGTGAGCCCTCTCATTCTGGACCCCAATGCAACTGCATCTTCTCAACTAATCACAGCTGCAGCCCTGAATAGAAGGCTACCCCCATCTCTTTCACCCCTTCCCTAGAAACTATGGCCATCACTCCAGTATTTGCAGCAGCAATTCCCTCAGCCCTAATGATCTTTCCATGCCTCTATTGTACAGTAAGAAAGTCATAATTGTGATGCTTGCTTGTGACTAAGGCATGGGTGACTGTCCTGTGGCAGTCTGTTGGGATCCATTTGAAAATTTTGCAGAGTTTGTGGAGGGTGTGCCAACATGAGGAGGTGACTGAGTTTACCTGTCGGGTCGTAGTTAGGGAAGAGTCAAGGGTGATGCCTAGGTTGGGGGCATGCTCAGTTGGTGAAGGCAGGGTGCTGAGAGATGTGGGCCACCTAGAGTCGTCCCATGCTGTGGTGCGTTTCCGAAAATGATGAGCTCTGTCTTGTCGGAGTTGAACTTGAGGCAGCTTTCTCTCATCCAGGTGACGACTGCTTCCATTCCCGAGTTGAAGTTCCTTTTGGCCGTGTCCGGGTCTTTGGTGAGGGAAATGATGAGTGTGTGTCATCAGCATATGACACGATGTCCATTCCGTAGCTTCTGACAATGGCTGCGAGTTGGGTCATGTATATGTTGAAAAGAGTTGGACTCAGAGGGGATCCTTGGGGAACTCCGCAGCTGACTCCTATGGGTTTAGATGTGTAGGGAGGGAGCCTGACCCTCTGAGTCCTTCCAGAGAGGAAGGAGTAGATCCATTTCAGGACTGTTCCGCGGATTCCTACATCGTGGAGTCTGGTGCATAGTGTGCTGTGGGAGACCGTATTGAAGGCCACCGAGAGGTCAAGGAGCATGCTAGCGCAGGTGTATTAATAATATTATTAATGAGTGTTCATGTGTTCTGAATAAGGGGTTTGTGTAGAAAATATAATAACGTAGAAAAATAATGCATGCATTTGAAAATGTGATTATGAAGAGTGGCCGCTAATGTTCAGTGTACTCATTAGTAGATTAATAATGAGAAATGTTGAATATATGTTTGACTAATGTAGTAATATGTCATATTAAGGGTTATGCATTATGCTCTAGCCTTATTAGTTGTAGGCCTTAACTTAGCGAATGTCTTGGCCTACTTGCCAGGCCTCATGTCAAAGCTGTATTTCTTAACGTTTAATAAATGCCTATCCTAGAAATTTAAACTGTGATTTTCATTTCGCATTGTTTAAATGTGCTCATAACTAAAGGTTCTCATGAGAACCGTTTACTAGAAGATGCAGCTCTTGCTAATGTAACATTTTGTGTGTAATGTGTGTGAGACTGACTTTCTCAGGAGAAGAACAATGGAGATACTGACTGGAGTAGAAGCTGCAACAATATTGTTACCTGACAAGCCGGATGATGAGGACATTGCAGGACAAACCAACAAACGACATGTGAATGGAGTAATGGTAGAATTTGTGGATTTGGAGTTTTAGTTTTATTGGACAAAGTATGAACGTGCGATTAATTGACCAACGGGGATATGGGAAGTAGTTCTACTAGTTTTAATTTAATAGAACTGCACCAAGAGGGGATAGCTCATTGTTGCCCATTTTGCGTCCTGACAAGAGATGTGCTTAACTTTAATGCTTAAAGACTTTGCGTTTTCTGAACTTTGATGATGAATCCTGATGCCTTGCTGATGGACGCAGACTGACTCTGCTTGCTGATCCACACTGAGAATAGGTATTATGAATTAGACTGTTGATTATTATGCATATTTGCTTTTCTTTTCTAGGTACCAACTGCACTGTTTTGGTACAGCCATAGTTAGATGTTTTTCCAAATTTATGTTACTAAATTGTTTAGCAAGAAGCCCCACTTCTGATGCTAATCTGATTATTGTTAAGGATCCTCACTAAAGAAATTTTGCTAATAGGGAAAATGTTTGATGAATTTCTCTGCTGAAATCGAATGTATGTAATCACTTTGACGCAGCTGATTTTGTTAATAATTTGCACTGTAACCTTAGAATGTGTCGTAGTTCAAGCTTTGATTAGATTATGGGGGTCATTCTGACCCTGGCGGTCATGGACCGCCAGGGCCAACGACCGCGGAAGCACCGCCAACAGGCTGGCGGTGCATCCGGGGGCATTCTGACCGCGGCAGTAAAGCCGCGGTCAGAAAAGGGAATCCAGCGGTTTCCCCAGGGAATCCCCCACGGTGGCGCTGCAAGCAGCGCCGCCATGGGGATTCCGACCCCCTTCCCGCCATCCTGTTTCTGGCGGTTTTCACCGCCAGAAACAGGATGGAGGGAACGGGTGTCGTGGGGCCCCTGGGGGGCCCTGCAGTGCCCATGCCACTGGCATGGGCACTGCAGGGGCCCCCTAACAGGGCCCCATTAAGATTTTCAGTGTCTGCTTGGCAGACACTGAAAATCGCGACGGGTGCAACTGCACCCGTCGCACACCAGCAACTCCGCCGGCTCCATTCGGAGCCGGCATCCTCGTTGCTGGGGCTTTCCCGCTGGGCGGGCGGCCTTTTGGCGGTCGCCCGCCAGCCCAGCGGGAAAGTCAGAATGACCGCCGCGGTCTTTTGACCGCGGTACGGTCTTCTGGCGGTTCCCGCCAGGCGGGCGGCTTCCACCGCCCGCGGGGGTCAGAATGACCCCCTATGTTTCTTCCGCCGCTTTGGACAGCCAGCATTGTTCCTGTATGTGTTTCATTTGATTTTGAGATTAATCTACATGACCTTAGCATTGTTAATACAGGGAAATAAATATTCTAACTTTTACTAAAAGGTGTGGTTATTCATGACTGAAAAGTCATGGTGAGTGACAATTACTGACTCCATTGATTATTGATGTTTTTGATAGTCGTTGATTATTGATATTGTGTATTGATTATTGATTACTGACCTGCATGTAGTGGAGCTATGGTAAGAACATCTTAATTGCGAGTTAAAAGGTTCATCGACCTATTCGCATCCCCTTGTAAGTTTCAGACGTGGTAACAGAGATGGTAGCAGACTGATGGTTAGTCTTCTTAAGAGCTTATCATAGATGTCCAGTACAGATGGTAAGAGAGGTAATGGTTAGTCTCCTAAAGAGCTTCTCATAGATGCCCGGTACAGGGTAACAGGTGTTAGTAAAGAGAGGTGAAGGTTTGTCCCATTAAGAGACCATGATAGGTTCAGCGATAGTAATAGAGGTGAAGGTTCATTATTATTGAGATTTGGATTTTATTTTTCAATGATGCAAATTGGAGAGAAAATGATGTTCGCTTAAGCCCAGAAATGACTTTCCCAGAATCATGGATCCTGGTAATGGTTGTTTGAGTATGTTTTTGACGTTCTAATGACAGTGTGAATGAAGTAGGTTGCGCTAGCACAGCTTTTGCAAATTGCAGGTGAATTGTGAGGTTTGTGAGGGTTTAGGCAGTTTGCGTACTCCAAATGAAGTTGTAGAGGAGTGTGCATACTCCGCAGTGTGAGAGTAGGGAAGTGGTTGAACTTCATATGTGTGTGGCGCTGTGTGCTCAAAAATTGTCCATGTGGTTGTTGATGTACGGACCATGCATGGACTAAGATTCATAGTATATTGATAAGCATATGAGACGCTTTGTTTTATGTTGTAATCTATCTGGTTTAGCATGTTAATTGGGCGTGGTCAACAAGTCAGAGTGTGAGTCAAAGTGAGTGAAAGAAAATTTCTACTGAGATTTGGCGAGTCCTATGTGCACCAGGACAGACCCTATGATCAGTTGAGAGTAAAATTTGCGGGTCGAATTTTGCTTGCAAATCTGGGAGACCAAGAAAGAAGGAGTAGCTGTAAGTGCGGGAAGAGCCGTCAGGGAAAAATCCGTTAGGTTTCTGAAGTGATTGCGATACCTTTCCTGTAGTAAACCAGCAGATTTGGTTATGGGGTTTTGATTAGTGCTCACAATTTTTTCATTAGTTTGTGTGAATCAGAGTTTCGGAGGACAAGCTGCAAGACTTTGTCAGCCACAGTACGTGTGTGTGTGAGACGTCATTGGAGCCGTGCTGGGATTGGTCTGTTAGTGAGAAGGGATGCGCACGGATTGGCAGCCATCCGTGAGAGGCAACTGGTTGAGAAAGTACGTGAAAGGAATTTTGGGATTAAAAGTCACTTCCTGATTTGATTTGAATAACAAAAGGTCAATAAGATGACATTTTTCAAAGCTTTAAAGAGTGCTTTAAGTTGAGATACGTATATTACAACAAGTATAGGCAAGGCTACACCGCCAGAAGATACACCAGCATACATTGTAATGGAAGAGAAGGGTATTGCGCCATGCCTTTGGCTAAAGCAATGGTGCAAATTGACAGAGAAGGATGGGAACGTAGGGTTTCCTACATATGGGAGGTTCAATTTGAGGGCTTTAGAGCATTTAAGGGTGGTGCTATATGAATCAGAGCCCCTTCCAAGACCAGCACAGTTCGAGGCACTAGCGATTTGGGAACTGGTAGCCAGACAGCAACAGCAATAGAAGTCAGAGAGGAGGATGAGAAAGGCAGAAAAGAATTTAGCAGAGGATAGGTGGGACAGTGATCAGATAGTTTGGAGGGTGGAGACTTTGCACGGAATTAAGTTGTTTCTGGCAATTACGCAGGACAATGAGAAGGAAGGAAGGAAAGCTACTAGAAAGTCCATCCGAAAGTATGAAGGCTAGAAAGTCTTCAACAGTAGAGGAGGAATGAGAAGATAATTATTTTATTACGCAGTTATTGAGAAATCGCCCACCACCATATACAGTACATGAGAGTGGTCCATGTACCAGTGCTGATCGGACAGCCCTGACACAGGTTAATGGGACAATGAGTCTAATAGACGTAAATACTAGCCTGAGACAGAATACGCCTACTACTCCTGTAGTGCAAAAACAGGTGCAACTGCCACAGGTTCAGAGAATTTGTCCTGATGTGCCCATTATGGAAATGACTTCAAACTTAATGGTGCCTACGGAACAGGTTTTCCCGAGACCGATGTTGGTTCAGACTGAACCAACTCCACTTGTACTGCCCCAAATGCAGCCGCAGGTAATGTCAAGATTCACTCCAGTAACATGGACACAGTCAGATATGACTCCAATGATGAATCAGAATATGGGAGTTACTCTTCCACAGAGCGTAAGTGCCAGACCAACCCCAGATGCTATATCACTACCTATTACTGTTGCTCCAGCTATACCTTTCTTTGCACAGAAGAAAACGACTGTAGGTGAACAGGGAGCAATGTCCCAGAGTATAATCAGGGGAGGACATAATGAAGATGCTCGAATAGTCTATCCTGTGGGACAGACATTTTACGGATCAAGATCATTCTTAGACCTTAGTCCATTTTTAGCAATTCCAGATACTATGGCAGGGTCAAACGTTAGCCAGAGTTTGATATTGTTGACACCGCAGACCCCGAATGCAGTTGCACAACAGGTGCCACCAGTCCAAGCAAGTAACATTTCGCTGCAAAGATTGACAGCTCAGCAGTTGATTGAATGGTTAGAAAAGCTGAATACCCCGCAGAGTGTTCCTAAAGGAGAGGAGTGTTTGAATTCTGCTAGGCTAAGCATGGATGTGAGTGAACTAATTGAGGGAACTATGGGGGTGAACAGGTTAGAATCCTACACAGAGGCAGAGTTGAGATATTTATGCCTGAAAATTACGAGGGAAGTGAGCAATGTGCATCAGAAATTAGCAGACTTGGCAGACTTGGCAGAGAAGCACAGCATAAAAATAGAGAAAACAAAGCATTTGAGAAGGAGTTACAGATTAGATTTTGAGGCTAAAGATTTTGAACACATGAGATCTGCCGGAATGAAGGCACACCTTAGGGAATTGCTCCAAAGTGCCCAGAGCAGGGGAGCATTAGACAAGTGGGAAGGCAGATGGGTAAAGAAGAGAGACAAAAGAAAAAGGGATTCTGTGGAGCTGACTACAAATGAGCAGCAGGATAAAGACCAAGTGAAAGTTTTACCAAAAGGAGTGATTCCAGGGGGAAATTTTGTTCATGTCCCTTGGAGTAGAGGTGACATTCTATTGTTTACAAATGATTATCCAAAATTGAGAGAGAAGCCAGTAGAGTGGTATCAGCACACAGACAGATTTGTGAAACTTGTGAAGTGTCTGTGGGAAGACTTGAACACCTTACTAGAAATAGTGGTTCCAGCTTATCTGTGGATTGAGTGTAAAAGGAGTGTAGATCGGCCAACAAGTGGATCGGCCAACAAGTGAACAGGAGAGAGACAAGAATACAGGTGCACCACATCCTGAGGTAATGAAATATTAATATAGGGTGAATTAATTTTTGAAAACGAGAATTTCGCCCAAGAATATTGATTCACAGAGGATTGACAGGACAGCTCAGGAACCAAAGGAGTCGATACATGCGTATTATGAGAGATTGTTGCAGGTGTTCAAGCATTACAGTGGCACAGAAACAATTGAGTCAAAAGACATGTTCCATTTTGTGTTCAGATTTGTGGAAGGATTGAGACCTGAAATTGGCCAGATGATTAAGAGTCATTTGATTTGTTGGCAAGCAAAGCCAATTAATGAGGTGTTGCAGTATGTAAAATACTGTAGCGATGAGACTGAGTTGAACCAGAAAAAGTTAAAAGGGAAGGTGATGGTGATGCAGAGTAAAGCAGCTCAAACAGGAGTGCAAGGGAATTTTCTGCAGCAGCTACCGCAGAAGCAGCAGGGAAATATGATGTTTCAGCCTCAAATGAGAAGTAGAGGTTGTGGAGGACATATAACTCGTGGTCTCAACTTAGGTACTGTAGGGGTTCAGAATGATGTGCAAGGAATGAAGAAGTTATTGCCATGTTACGTTTGCAGAGCCGTTGGACATTGGAAATGGGAGTGTCCAATGATGGTGCAGGAAGGTGTCGTTCAGCAGAATAATGACCTCATCTCATTCCAGAACATCAAAGGGCTGAGAGTGAGAGGTCCTAATCCAAATTTTTAGAATAATGTGAATCAGATATCAGAATTTCCAGCCCATGCAGCAGGTGACAATGCTATGTGTACAAATGACTCAGTTGCAGCCAATGCAACAGCAGGTTTCCATGGTACCTAGGCAGCAAATTCAAATACCTCAAGCCCCAATGAAACAGCAAAAGATGATGCTTTCTCAAAAGGCCACAGGTCAAAGTCTCAACCAAAGTAATAACACAGTGCCCTAATTCCTGTTACACAGTGAGAATGGAATAAATGATGATTGAATGAGCGACAGTTCAGATGAGGAGCTGTGTGTGTTTGCAACTTCCTTAGAAGTAGATCAAAGAGGTCCCTATGTGAATGGAAAGGTTATGGGTCACAGAGTTTCATTCTTGGTTGACACAGGAGCTACACGCTCTACAGTGAGAAGTGCAGAAGTTCCCAATTTGCCCTTTTCAGGTAGAACAGTTCAGATTGTAGCAGTGGCGAATCAGTATTTGACAAACCTGATTACAGAGCCGGTTCAGGTTAAAATTGGCAACTTTCAGGGATTGCTCAAATTAGTACTCTGCGATTCAAGTTCAGTATCCCTATTGGGAAGAGACTTGCTGTGTAAAACTAAATGTTCAATTACTTGTTCAAATGACGGAATTGAGATTCAGACGAATAGTGATGATGAAGATGACCAAGCCCACGAGGTAGAGTGTGAGACTACAAATGAGGAGTATCCTCTGACTGAATTTTTCCTGATGTTTACAGTGAAAGAGCTTCATCCTAATTTGCAGAGAACGGTAAAGGAGAAAGTGTGGGATCTGAAAGGAAAAGAAGTAGGTCTGATAAAGGGAGTGGAGCCAGTTAAAGTCACTGTGAAGCCGAATGCAGTTTTTCGTCAACTTCCGCAGTAGCACATGCCGCAAGATGTCCTTATGGAGGTTGCCCAAATAATTGCAGTGTTGCGCAGCGGCACGCAGCACTAGCCAAATGTTCGACTCGGGACGCGGCGCGCGGCGTGCCACACCCATACCCTTTCCTATCTTTGTTGAGGCCCCAAATTGGGCAGGGGCCTCGCTTCTGCATTGGCGCAGCGCACCCCTGTTAGTTCTTGCCTCTCCCCACTCTCTCTTTTCTTCCTCACTTACCTTCTGTTTCTTTTTCCTTCTTTTCTGTCGTCCTCGTTTTCTTCCTAACTTATGCCTTTGTTTCCTACCCATGATTCCCTTCTCCTTCCCAGCATGCCTTCCTTTTCCCTGCATGCCTTGGAACCTTATTTAATATGGTGCTTTTTCTATAGAATTCTATGATATGATTCCAATCCAGTATGGCGACTTTTACTTCACGTCTGTCACTTCCTGTTCTTTGGGTATATAAGGTGTGTGATTCCTCTTCTCTTTCCGCTGCAACACTTCCTTTGGGTTATGATCTTCGCTCCTGTTCTTCTGCATCAGGTATTGATTTTCTGATCCTGTTCCAGTTTTTTCCTGGTCATTTTTGCCTTTTTGTTCTGATTTATTTTTACCTTTTGTTTTTTGTTTCAGGAGTTCCGTTTTGAGTTTTTTTTTTCCCTTTTGGGGTTTTTTATCCTCGGGGACTCCTTCTGGTGGGCACGGACTGCCTTTGGCGTTCCCTCCGTCAGCAGCACCGTGACTACCAGAAACGGTCGCCCCTATCTGGGCCAAGGCAGAACCTACAAGAACAAGAACCTCGCCACACTTCCAGTGGGCCACAGACACAGACTACGAGTAGATCGTGACATGCAGACTTTGTAAAGCAGGGGGTTTTGAAGGAAGTATTGAGCACCCCATGTAATTCACCGATAATGGGTTTGCAAAAGCCCTGTGGGAAAGTTCGAATTTTTCAGGATTAGAGAAAGATAAATGAGATTGTGGTCAACTGTTGTCCCGTGGTGCCAAATCCAGCTGTGATAATGTTTCAGATTACATGTGATGCTGAGTGGTTCACTGTCATGGATTTGTCGCAAGCCTTCTTTTCTGTACCTCTTCATGAGGATAGCCAATTTCTCTTTTGTTTCAAATTTTTGGATCAAGTTTATTGCTGGTACAGAATTCCTCAAGGGTTTTCAGGGTCACCTTCCACATTCAATCAGATCTTGAAGAAGAATTTGGAGTAGTTGGAATTGCCTTTCCAACCAACCTTGGTGGAGTACCTTGATGCTTGCTGATTGCATCAAAAACAAGGGGCGAGTGCAAGTATGATACAATTGCCCTGTTGAACCACTTGGGAAAGAATGGTCACAAAGTGTCTCCACTTAAATTGCAGTACTGTCAAAAAGTTTTGAAATACTTGGGTCACCAGATTGAGAAGGGTTCAAGAAAGATATCCAGAGAAAGGATTACAGCCATATTGCAGATAAATCCCCCGATCACACAGAGAGATGTCAGGATGTTTTTAGGGATGTTAGGCTATTGTCGCCAATGGATTCCAAATTTATCAGTCATTTCGAGACCAATGCAGAAGCTGACTCATAAGGAAGTCACTGATCCTATAGTGTTATTCCAGGCTGGAACGAAAGCGTTCACTGAACTGAGAGAGAGTCTGTGCAAGGCAACAGCGTTGGGTATGCCTGATTACACGAAACATTTCATATTGTTTGTCATGAGCGTGATGCATGTTCTTTGTCTACCTTGAAACAGGTACATGGAGGTGTAAATCGCCCTGTAGCATATTTTTCAGCTACTTTGGACCCAGTTGCAGCAGCCTTACCAGGTTGTTTGCATGCAGTTGCAGCAGCTGATCAAAGCCTTACACAGTGTGAGGGCACTGTGATGGGACATCCCCTGACTGTGATGGTCCCTCACTCTATTGAGATCTTCCTTACTAGGACGAAAACCCAATATTTGACTGGTGCGAGGTTGACCGGATATGAAGCGAGTATTCTAAGGTCACCAAATGTGTCATTGAAAAGATGTACAGTGCTGAACCTGGCAACCTTACTTCCAAATGAAAATGTTGAAATTGAGCAAGTGGAAGATGTTGAACATGATTCTCTTGAAATAACTGATTTGTGCACAAAACCGATACCTGACATTAGAGACACCCAATTGGAAGAAAATGATCAAATTATCTTTGTTGATGGTTCTTGTCTGAGAGACAAGGCAGGGACACTGAGAGCAGGATATGCCAGGAGCACAAAGACGGGTATTTTGGAAGCTTCTTTGCTTCGAGGAGTGTATTCTGCCCAAGTATCAGAACTGGTAGCCCTTAGTAGAGCATGCCATGTGTCTGCTCAACTGAAAGTTACAGTCTATACGGATAGCCAGTATGGATTTGGAATAGTCCATGATTTTGGCCAGTTGTGGTCACAGAGAGGTTTCATGACCTCTTCTGGTTCACCAGTGAGAAATGGAGAGAGAATTAAAGAATTGTTACATGCTATTCAAATGCCTGAAAAGATTGCTGTGGTGAAATGCAGTGCAAATCTGAAGTAGCAGGACTTTGTATCACTGGGAAATGGATATGCGGATCAAGTTGCAAGGTTTTGCGCATTGAACTGTATATCATTCAAAGACAAGTGGGAACTGTTACCTGAAGAAGATAAAACCTGTACAAGCTATGCATTGAAAGTAATTAACACCAAGGAGGAATTCAAAATGTTGCAAAATAATGCTGACAGGGAGGAAAAACGTTCATGGAGCAAAATGGAATATGTGCAAAGACAAGATGAATTGTGGGTTTCAGAAGAGGGTCAATTGGTTTTGCCAAATAGTCTGTTGTCTCAAATGGCGAGGTACTATCATGGTCAAGCACATATTGGGAGGGATGCGATGATTTGATTGTTCAAACATGAACAAGAAACAAGTTTAGACAAGTTGCTGAAGCAGTTTGCCATTGTTGTGTCATTTGACAACAACTAAATGCAGGAAAAGGGACAGTGGTTCATTTGAGCCATTTTGAAAGATCGGGAGGTTCATTCAGTAGAATGCAGATGGATTTTATTGAGATGCCTGTGTGGAGGTTTGAGATATGTGTTGGTGATTGTTTGCATCTTTAGTCACTGGATTGAAGCTTATCCTACATGATGAAATGATAGTCTCACAGTAGCGAAACTATGCTTAGGGAACTGATACCGCGTTTCGGGTTTCCTAACTCTTTAGAATCAGATAGGGGAAGTCAGTTCAACAATGAAGTAATTAAATTACTGTGTGCAGCATTGAACATTGAACAGAAGTTGCATTGTAGTTACCACGCTGAAGCATCAGGACTGGTGGATCAGATGAATGGTACCTTGAAGTCAAGATGTGTGCATCCACGAATTTTAAATGGCCTGACGCATTGCCTTTAGTGTTGATGCCAATGAGAAACACACCCGTCAGGAAGACAGGATTGTTGCTGCATGAGATTCTTTTGGGCCAAGCCATGAGGTTGCCAGCGGTGCCTGCAAATGCACTTGTCAACAATACAGATGATATGGTGTTGGACTACTGAAAAGGTCTGGCTGATGTGGTTCGCTCTTTCTCTCAGCAGGTGGAAGCCACCACACTGCCACCAATCCATGACCCAGGGCACAATCTGAGAGCTGGAGACTGGGTTGTGGTCCGGAAACACATGAGGAAAACTTGTTTGGAGCCTTGTTGGAAGCGACCGTATCAGGTAGGTCTGACAGTTATCACAGCTGTGAAGTGCGCTGGAATTCAGAACTGGATTCATGCCAGCCACATGAAGAAAGTGGCTAGTCCACTGGATCATGAGGAAGAAGAGTTGTTGAGAGTACCAACAACAGCTAAACAAATCTCAGGGCCGGAGAGAGAACAAAGGGGAACTGAGATCATATCTGAGCCCGTTGTGGACGGTTCAGTCACTCCTGTGAGAGACGAAGGAGAAGACCTCCAGGAGGGTGACGGAGAGCCTATCTCAATTGAGGCAGCAGAAGAGCCTAGTCAGAGGAGGGCTTTCCCAGAAGCAGACGACCTTGAGAGACAAACAGAGCAAATGCCAGACCCAGAGGGGAAGGGAGCTGAGGCGGATCAAAGCCATTGTGATCTGACTCCTCCTGAACTGATTGCAGGTCCGTCAAGAGAAAACACTGCAGAACAAGAAGAAGGTTCAAGTTCGACTCTGAAGAGAACATTGACAAAAGGTCCTCTGAAAGGAGATAAGTGGCCAGAGTCACAAGTAGAAAGAAAACAGGAAGTGGTTGTTGAGGCAACAATCGAGGAAGAATTAGATACGACAAGGAGAGAAGAACTGAGTGAAGGGGAATTGAATGGTGTTCCAAAGTTAAAGAGAAAGAGAATAGTATGTCGGAGATACGCAGGTCTTGAATGGGCGTATACAATTACAAGTGAGTGGCAGCAAGAGTTTTTGTCTTTTTGTTTTGATAGAGACATTCCGGGCCAGTATTTTGGCACTTGAAGGAAGCTAATGAACTGAACTGTTGAAACAATCTGAGAGAATAATTTTTTTGAGAAAAAGAGACTGTTGAAAGTAACCGGAAGTGACATTGATAACCTGATTTGACTTTTGAAACCTGATTTTGACAAGCTGCTTACCGGTTTTGACAAGGGAATCCTGGAAGAGAGACTGAAAGCTTAAATAACCACTGAAAGAAGAATTGTCTATTTTTGAATTTGCTGCAAGTTTTTCTAAATTTTCTTCTGCTTTCTGATTCTTTATAGATCATGGGTAAGACGAGAAGTATTTGCCTGTGGATATTAATGCGCAAGGAGAACTTTCTTTTAATGTGTTCTATCGCTTATTGAGGGAGTATGTTGAGACGGATGCGAAGAATTGTTATGTGTGCACGCAGATTCCTTCATCAGTTGAGGAAGGAGTTACTTATCATAGGTTGCCTTTAACTCATTGAATAAGTTGTAGTCCGCTACTAACGAGATTTTATAACCAGGAGTACATTCAGTACTTTTGCTCAAATTATGATATGGTGTTTTCGTTTGTTCCTATAATTAGGTATTGGAGTAGAGTAGCTAGAAATAATGACATAGGCCCTCATTACAACCCTGGTGGTAAATGCCGCCTACTGCCGTGCTGACGGCCGCCAACATACCGGGAACGCAGCGTTATTCCACTACGGGTATTATGACCCACACTGAGAAATCCGCCACTATACAGACACCCACACAAGTCCGCCAGACCAAACGTCAGTGATAAATTGGCGGTACCAAAACCCACACCGTTACGCCAACAGGAATACGCCCACAGTATCAGGACCCACGAATCACCGTGGCGGTCTTTCAACCGCGGTAAACCATTGGCGGTACACACCGCTGTGCTCAAAATACACACACACTTACAAAACTACACCACATTGGACAATTCAAACTACACACACCTGACACACATACACACACCACAACCACACACTCACACCACTATAAAACACACACACACATTACCCACAACCCTTTCAACGAAAAAAAAGATTGCCGACACAGAGAGACACAAGCCTGGAGCACCTACTCAATCTGAGCCATATAACACCATCACCCATGCACCATCCACACACCTCACACCACACACCACAACAGATCACCCCACACATCCTCACACATATCACTCACACCACATCCATGGCACCCCAAAGACACCCCAGGTTTTCAGAGGAGAAGCTAAGGGTCATGATGGAGGAAATCATCCGGATAGAGCCACAGCTATTCGGATCACAGACGTCCATTGCTAGGAAGATGGAGCTATGGCGGAGGATTGTGGATATGGTCAACGCCGTGGGACAGCACCCAAGAACAAGGGATGACATCAGGAAGAGGTTGAATGCACTACGGGGGAAGGTGTGTTCCATGGTTGCAAGACACCAGGTAGCCGTACAGAGGAATGGCGGTGGACCTCCACCTCCTCCCCCACAACTGACAACACGGGAGGAGCAAGTCTTGGCAATAATGCATCCTGAGGGCCTCGCAGGAGTAGCAGGAGGACTGGACTCTGGTAAGTCAAATCGTTACTACTATATCCCCCACCCTACCTGCATGCCATCACAAACTCCTACCCCTGCCCTCACTCCCATCACTCCACCACCTCACATATACCCCACCATCACAACCCACCCATCCCAAAACCAAGCCCTGCATGTAACACCAGTCCATGGACCCCATCACAGACCTGCATGGACACCCATCACCACAGCATGCCCATTAGAGAGAATCACCTAGCCCACAAAATCACCACGTGCACAAGCCTAAGCTGCCAGGGCTATCCCAACCATACAGGGAAACAAACCCTTGCACAAGATGGTACACGCAGATACAATAACACTGCATTTTCATCCCCACAGGACCCCAACTCAACATCACCGGAGAGGAGTTGCCACCAATATCCAGCCCCCACCCCCTCAGAGGAGGCCCACAGTGATGACAGCAGCTCTGCACGCCTGGATCAGGATGACCAACCTGGCCCATCAGGGAACTCTGGACAGTCAGTTACCCTGCCACAGTCCCAACCTACCACAGAGCCTCCCCCCTCAGGAAACACCAGCACAGCACCCACCCAGCGGGCCCATGCCACTGTCACCAGGGCATGTCAATCAGCAGTTTGTCCACCACTACAGGGACCCCAGGCAACCCCACAAATACAGGACGATCAGGGACCTGGTGTCAGTTCCAGTGGCCACACGGTTCAGGGGACAGAGGCTCAGGACAACAGGGAAGCTGCGAGGACTGCTGTGCGACAGAGGGAGGACAGGTCCAGGGAACCCACTCTCCACAAGGCACTCTCCAACATCCTGGGAGCATACCACCATTCCCAGGAGACGATGGGCCAGATACTGGCCAAGTTGCAGGAGACCCAGCGGCTGCAGGAGGGACAGTACCTGAGGATAAGAGATGACTTAACAAACATCTACACCATCCTGGTCACCATTGCAGGGGTGCTGGCTGACATGGCCAAGACAATGAGGGAGGCAGTGGCACAACAACGGGCGCCTGACAATAGCCAAACCGATGAACAACCTTCCACCTCCGCCGGCGCTAGTGGACAGCAGGCCCGCCACAGAACCAACAGGCCACCAGCACCCCACCCCCTGCAGAAGGAGAACCACCCGACAAACGGTCCCTGCGATCCAGGCAGAAACCAGAGAACACTGTCAACACCCCAGCCAGGAAATAAGACTCTCCTAATTGTCACCCTTCTGTCCCACTCTGTCACCCTGTCCACCTTGAACTGCCATTACTCCCTTTCCTATGCTCCATTGGACAATGCACCTGGGATACCAAGAGACTGGACTCTACCCTGGACTTTCCTCCACCATCAGTCCAGCTCATTGCACTACCCCCTCTACTTATGAGCACTTAAATAAACACCCTTGGAACAAATACTCATCTGGACTCTGTCAAATGATTCACAAATGTATTAGTACAACATTATCAAAGCATTGCAACTCAAATGTACAGTGAAATATACTTTGGAATGACCTTTGGTGGGCAGCTGTACACATAGCAGGAGCCAGAGTGGGACACAGAGATTTGAAAATAGAGATGCCAAAGGGTACAGTCAGTGGCCATAGACATAGGGTAAGAGGCTGCCTTGTACAATGTCCAACAGAATGTAAAGTGAACGTACAGTGTCTTACCTGTGTGTCACTGGAAGTACTGCTGAATTATACTGATTCTGCTGTCAACATCTTCTTCCTCTGCCTCCTCTTCCTCATTGTCCACAGGCTCCATCGCTGTCACAAGAACATCTCCAGGCACACCCCCCTGCAGAAAAGGCAACTGGTGTTTCAAGGCCAGGTTGTGCAACATGCAACGATGATTTGGCATACCTTCTAGGGTGAGTAGTACAGGGAGCCACCTGTCAGATGGAGGCACCGGAACCTGGCCTTCAGGAGGCTGAAGGTCCTTTCAGTAACCCTCCTTGTATGCCGATGTGCCTCATTGTAACGTTCCTCTGCCCTTGTCCTGGCATTCTTCACAGGGGTCAGTAGCCATGAGAGGTTGGGGTAACCAGAGTCATCTGCAAATATCAAGGGACAACTGTTAGACACACACTAACCCTTAAGGACAACCCCATATCCAGACACCTACTCATAGTGTGTGGGGACCTTTGGCTCATCTATTAGCCACAACCAGTGCCTCTGGAGTTGGCCCATCACATATGGGATGCTGCTATTCCTTAAGATAAAGGCGTCATGCACAGAGCCAGGATATTTGGCATTCACATGGGGGATGTACTGGTCCACCAAACACAGCATTGCACATTCATAGAGTGATAGCTTTTTCAATTCCTGAAAACTTGTTCATTTCTCTGGGGAGGGGGAACAAATGCCACATGTGTACCATCAATGGCACCAATGATGTTTGGGATATGACCCAGGGCATTAAAGTCAGCTTTCACTGAGGCCAAATCCTCCACCTGGGGGAACACAATGTAGTTGCGCATGTGTGTCAGCAGGGCAGACAACACTCTTGTCAACACGTTAGAGAACATTGGCTGAGACATCCGATACCATGGCCACTGTAGTCTGGAAGGAACCACTTGCCAGGAAATGGAGCACTGACAGGGTCTGCACTAGAGGGGGGATACCTGTGGGCTGGCGGATAGCTGACATCAGGTCTGACTCCAATTGGGCACACAGTTCTTGGATTGTGGCACGATCAAGACTGTATGTAATGATAATGTGTCTGTCCTCCATTGTCGCAAGGTCCACCAGGGGTCTGTACACCAGAGGATGCCGCCATCTCATATTCAGCCTCAGCGGTTGAAGCCTATGGAAGAGAACGGTGAGCAGAGGGTCATATTCCCACATCTATTGCACTAATGATGATTTGTTTACTTTACAGACACAAAATGTGAACCCGACAATCATTTGCCGTACCAATGTCTGTTGTGGCGCAGTTAGGTGCCATGCCCTGTGCCCCCCTGAAATGGCACATGCCTGACCTGTGAGGAGGGACAAGTAGAAATGAGGTAATTGCGCTGGCGTTGTGTGCTGTTGTGGTACACGGTCGATGACCGCCGCGCAATTTCGCATTGGTTATCATTGGGCCCTATGGGTTCCAGGAGCCAATGGCGATGTACGCCGGCTGTGACGGTACGCACCGCCACGGACGTCAACCGCCATTTTCTATCTATCCACTCACTTGCTACCTGACCTTCAACAGGAGAGGACCTACACTGAAGTGCTGCTGTGACCTGTGTCTGGAACCGACCATGGCTCATGTGTCTGGGGAAAGGGCCCCTACCTTCACTGCGGAGGAGTTGGAGAAACTGGTGGATGATAGGGTCCTAACACAGTACACGTTACTCTGCGGTCCTCTAGACAAACAGGTGAGTACACTGTGAGCATGATGCGTGGGCCATGAATGTATGGAGTGCTGTGTATGTGAGCCACATGTAGGGTTAGGGGCAGAGGCGTCCTGGCCAGAGTGCAGTATGTAAGGTGGACAATGTATGTGCGTCAGAGAATGGGAGGGATCTGGTGGGCCATGAGTCTGACAGTCCGGACGGTTGACTAATTCCCTTTACTACTGTAATTTCCCTGCAGGTCAGCGCCCACCACAAAAAGGGTATTTGGTGTGCCATCGCCGAGGAGGTGCGGACCCTGGGGGTCTTTGACAGGCAGAGCACCCACTGCTGCAAGAGGTGGGTGGACCTGCGCCGCTGGGCAAAGAAGATGGCAGAGGCCCAGCTGGGGCTGGCATCCCAACGAGGAAGGGGTGCCTGTCGCACCATGACCCCCCTGATGTTCCGCATCCTGGCGGTGGCCTATCCGGAGTTGGATGGGCGCTTGAAAGCATCACAGCAGCCACAAGGGGGTGAGTACAGAATCTGACTCCTGACTTTGCGCGCGATAAGAGGTACCTGGGTGGGGGATGTGGGCTATGGGTGCCCCTAGGCCAGGGCGAAGATGGCAGGGAAGGTCCCTTGTTGGGCAGGCTCTGAAGCACTCCTACCCCAATAGTGTTAGTGGGCATCTACTACTGTGGGTTTCTGGTGTGTAACTGATGGTGTTAGGCATTGTACCCGTGGGCTGGTGACTATCTTAGTAACTGGTTGGGTATGGCCAGTGCATAGGGCTGCTCCCTGTGTGTTGTGTACGCCAACGGTAGTGGTGTGGCTGGCATTGACCAAGTGTATCCTCTGTCTCTTCCCCCACCTTTTTGTTTTGTCACCATATCCTTATGTGCATTCGCATCATCTGGCGGAGGAGTAGAGGCACCGGCGACGGAGGGAGCTGCATCCCACATGGGCCTGGAGGCCGAATCCACCGACAGTGAGGGCACCAGTGGGACGGAGGGCGAGGGGAGCACCACGACGGGGACAGGTGGGGACACCACAGACAGCAACTCCTCCTCCGATGGAAGCTCCCTGGTGGTGGCGGACACCTCTGTGCCCACCCGAACAACAGGTACAGCCGCCACCCCCCTACCAGCATAGACCTCCCAGAAGCCCCTCAGCATGTTTCCCATGCCCACTTACCCAGGAGGGTGGGCATCTCCTTCGCCCCAGGCACATTAAGCCCTGCCCGAGTCAGCTCTGCTGCTCTCAGTGAGGAGGCTACTGTCCTCCTGAGATCCCTCATTGTTGGGCAGTCAACTATTCTGAATGCCATCCAGGGTGTTGAGAGGCATTTGCAACAAACAAATGCATAACTGGAGGGCATTCACTCTGGTGTGGCGGCCCAACAGCGAGCATTTCAGGCTCTGGACAACTCCCTGATGGCAGGCCTTGTCCCTGTGTCTAGCCTCCCCCCTTCCACTTCCTCTACCCAGTCCCAATCCCCTCAACCCTAGCCTATCACAAGCACACCTTCAGACCAGCATTCACCCAAATCACCACACAGAAGTTGTTCAGGCAAACACAAGCACCACGCATCACCCCACAGGCCCTTGCACAAGCACCATACCCATGCAGACACACAAACATCCACTGCCTCCACTGTTTCCCCTCCTCCTCCTCGTCCACCTCCCTCCCAGTATCGTCTCCACTCACACCTGCATGCACTACATCCTCATCCACTACCTCCATCACGCCCATCACTACTCACCCCTCACTGGCAGTCACCACCCCCACATCCATGCACATGTCCCCTGTGTCCTCTCCCAGTGTGTCTGTGACCCCTCCTCCCAAAGTACACAAACACAAGCACCCACCCAACAGCCATCCACCTCACAACAGCATCCAGCACATGCACCTTCACCAATCTCAGCAGACAGACACCTTCTACCACCACTCCCTCTTCCTCCACTCCCAAACCCTCTCCCTCTTCCCGACCCAGTGTGTCTAAAAAGCTTTTCCTGGCAAACATTGACCCTTTCTCTACCCCTCCCCCCCCGTCCTTCCCCTCGGGCCAGGGTGTCCAGAACCCAGGCCAGCACCTCAGCCACCAAGTCGGCGTCCCCTGTGGTACCTTCAACTCCCAGAGGCTCAAAGGGAGCACCCGTCAGGCCAGTCAGTGTGCCACCAACCCCTGAAAAGGACCAAATCATTCCACCACCTGCCAAGGTGAAGAAGGTGACAACATGCAGCAAGGGCAAGGAGCATGACCCACCCAGCAAGGCCTCCTCCAAAACTCCAGCTGCCAAAGCCAAGGTCACAACAGCATCTGCCAAGGTGAGGAAGGGGCAGAAAACCCAAGGCACTTCAGCCGTCGGAGGCTGCAGGTGAAGGCCTAGTGCCCACCAGCAGAACCACCAGCCCCACCACCTGCACCGCGGCAAGCACCGCCAGCAGCCCTGCCGCAGGCTCTGCCACAAGCACCGCCACCTGCACCACCGCTGCCACCACTACTGTCAGCAGCAGCATCCCCAGTGGGCAGCTATCCGAGACTGCAGGAGAAGGGCTGGGGCCTACCTCCACCACTGGCAGCACCAGCACCTGCACCACGGCCAGCACCGCCCGCAGCCCTGCCGCAGGCACCGCCGCAAGCACCGCCACCTGCACCGCTGACAGTAGGACCACTACCAGCACCAGCAGCCCCAGTGGGCGGCCGTCCGAGGCTGCAGGAGACGGGCTGGAGCCTCCCACCACAACTGGCAGCACTGGCACTACCACCACTTTGCAGCCTTAGGCGCCGCAGGATGGAGTCTAGCCCTGCCTCTATGGACTATCATGCAACCTGGTCCCTGCAAATCTCGTGCCTTAGACACCCAGGTGAGGAAATGTGAACTGCCATACCCCAAGTGCTGCATCACTCAGCACAAGGCCCCCTCCAGAACCAGTGGAGAAAGGCATTCACTCACCCTATCCTTGGCAGGATGAAGCACATTGGGCACCAAGCCCCCTCCAGAACCAGTGGAGAAAGGCATCCACTCACCCTATCCTTGGCAGGATGAAGCACACTGGGCACCAAGCCCCCTCTAGAACCAGTGGAAGAAGCCACCCACTTGAGAGACTGAGGCTCTGCACTCCCCAGGACCAAGCAGTGGGCAGACCACCCACTTAAGAGACTGTGGCCTTGCACTCCCAAGGACCAAGCAGTGGCCAAACCACCCACTTGAGAGAATGTGGCCTTGCACTCCCCAAGAGGAAGCAGTGGGCAAACCACCCACTTGAGACTGTGGCCTTGCACTCCCCAGTACCAAGCAGTGGGCAGACCACCCACTTGAGCGACTGTGGCCTTGTACTCCCCAGGACCAAGCAGTGGGCAAACCACCCTCTTGAGAGACTCTGGTTTTCACTCCCCAGGACCAAGCAGTGGGCAAACCACCCACTTGAAAGACTGTGGCCTTGCACTCCCCAGGACCAAGCAGTGGGCAAACCACCCTCTTGAGAGACTCTGGTTTTGCACTCCCCAGGACCAAGCAGTGGGCAAACCACCCACTTGAGAGACTGTGGCTTTGCAGTCACCAAGACCAAGCAGTGGGCAAACCACCCACTTGAGAGACTGTGGCCTTGCACTCCCCAGGACATTGCTGTGGGCATGGGTCCCCCTCGAGGAGCAGTGGCGTTATTCCATCTTCTGGCTGAGGTGACCCCTCTTCCCCGTCCCCCTGAGGTGCCTGTGTGTTTTTGACTTGATGCCTACAGTGTTCTCTTCGTATTGCGGCAGGAGTCAAGTGACCCACGGACATTTGGAAAGGACAATCTACGGCCTTATGTACATATTTTATATTTTTGTAAATACTGTTTTCATAATCGTTACTTATATCTGCCTATTTCTAAAATATCAAAGATTTAACTCTATTCCTTTTGTCCTTGCATTCTTACAGGAGGTTATGGGGTGTAAATGTAATGTTGCTGCATGTGTTTGTGTGTGGTGTTGGGGGGGGTGTTGTGTGTTGCGTGTGTGTGTCACTCTCTTTTTTCTCTCCCCCTCCACTGTGTACTAGGTGCAGTACTCACTGTGGTCATCGCCACCGCCTTTGGTATTCCTGGTAGATGAGGAGGTAGACCAGCATGGGCAGGACCTGTAACTCGGGCTCCATGGTGTCCTGGTTCTTCGTTGAGTGTCGAGAGGTGAGTGGTTTCCCTTCCAAACAGTGTTTCCCCCGTGCTTTTGATGGTGTTGGTATCGCCCCGGAAAAGCTGGCAGATTGGCAGGATGTGATGGGGTGGGCAGCACATTGTCTTCCGCCTGGCTGTTGGCGGGGACCGCCGCGGTGTTTGTTGCTACCGCAGTGGCAATCGGAGTGTTTAAGTGGCTGTCTGTGTTGCCAGTTTCCGCCGGGGTCATGATCCCATTTTTTTTGCCGCCGGCACGTTGGCGGTATTACTGCCGCTTTAACACCGACCGCCAGGGTTGTAATGAGGGCCAAAATTTCTCAAAAACTACTGAACGGATTAGAACCAAATCATAAAAAGCATAATCTGTGGACCAAGATCTTGCTTCCTGCCACATTTGGTGTCATTCTGTTCAGTAGTTTTTGCGGTAGCCTGCCTTAAAGAAGTCTATGGAAAATGTATGGGGATTTTGCATTTTGGGACTCCCTTTGTTCACTGCGTTCGCTTGACTGATCAACCCAAAACGTTCAATATACAAACCAGTCAAAAAGTAGCACCGTTTTGTAAAGTTATGAGATTCGTTAAATGGTGCAAAAGTTTTTAGGAACACAAAAAATGCCTTCCATATAGAACAGCTGACCTAATATATATATATAAAGACATAGATATATAAATTGTAAAAAATTAAGAAAATGAAATCAGGACCAACGACAAGCACCCTGCCCACTGTAAGTTGATGATTAAGATTAATCATGATGGGGAAACAAAAGTATTTGAGATCGTCAACAAAATCGTATGGACAGTTTCAGCAGCTTGCGCTTAATAAAAGTCAATCTTCACCTAACATGAGCAACACCAAAATCCCCGTTGAAATTCAAAATAGGACACAATTGATCTTTGCTTTATAAAATTATTTTTAATCAAATCACTTGGTTTAGTAAATATCACAAATGTTTTAAATGTTTTGCACAAGGGTGATATCAGTTCATGCAATGACGCAATGAAAGGAAAAAAAACACAACTGGAGATAAAAAGTGTGTAGGACTCACACAAAGTATCCTGTGATCAAGGTCCTGGTGACCGAAACGCTTTTGGAAGCTGATTTAAATTTCTGAATAAATATAAAAATTGCACACCACTACACTTCACAACATGAAGAGCGCCCTAAATGCCTACAAGTTCTACTTCGAGAGATTTTGTATTCAGCATAGGCAGCCGCTGCCATATTGCAACAGGAAGAGCTCCAGCAGAGACCTGGCTGACGAAATCTCAGGAGGCAGCAACTTCTGGGTAGCCATCACTGGACCAGTATGCAGCAAAGGTAAGATGCAGGCAAATGCTGTGTTTATGGCAGTGTTTAACAGCGGGACCTAGAAGAAATGGTATGCATTGGGCATCTGAGGAGATCTGACAACAAAGTACAAATGGTTGCATGGGAATTGATGACTATATACCGTGAGCCTGGCTAAAAAAGAATTTGAGGGTGGCGAAGCGTAATGCAACTGCATCACAATATTTGAGGATTGTAAGGAGAAAAATGGAAAGGACAATGACACAATTATGCATACAAGAAATGGGATGGAAGACATAGGAGGCATAAAACGAAACTGGAACAGACTGTCAAGAAGAGAAATCAACAAATGGTGAGAGGTTTTATCCTTAAAACGTATTTATAGGTAAAAAGAGTTCCACACATGTTCTGAATCTCTCTAATGCCCAACCAACTACATCAGGAATGGGGAAAGTACATATTGACTTCATCATTGGGACTGATTCCAATAATAAAACATGCTGATATAACGTTAAAGATAATATGAGAAAAATTAAAAATAGTAGAAGATGAACTTGAGAAAATGGTTATGTTCGTGCAAGGTCTCAGTGGAGAGGCCAGTCTCTACCTATAGTCCAGTAGTGGGAATTGTAAGAGATAAGCATTGTAATGAAGGATGGGTAGAGACTGGCCTCTACACTGAGACCTTGCATGAAACTAGTGTTTAGAATGGGGTGTAAAGGGACACTGCTTCTCTATTCACACCTTTCCCCAGGCTCTATAGTATGCGTAGTAGAGTGAGGATGGTACTCACCTAACATGTAAGACCTCACTATTCCATGCTAAGAATAACAAGTATTAGCCTCCCCACTGATACCGCGGCACCTCCCCCCAGGGAAATAACCATATATTTAAGTGTGTGGAAATGGATTTGCTTGTCCATTCACAGCTCTCACCAGCATGACAGATAAATATGGTATGTAAGGAAACCTTGTCTTCTGCACGAACACCTATCTCCAGGACAACTTGGACGTACAGTACGGTGTAATGAACCAGTGGCCTCTGTGCTCACACATCCCCTAAGAACAACAACGATATGGACTGCTGTCTGGAAAGAGAATCAACTCTCTGCTAACACATCTTACCAGGGTAGGAAGCATCTGTTGTAGGGTTTGAGAAAAAAGTATCTCTCTACTCATACCTCTTCTCATGCTGACAGGTATGCATAAAACGGGAGGAGAATCAGCTGTTTCCTGACACAAATGTCTTGCATGATAACTCTGCGAAGTATAGCGTGAAGAGAGACTGGCCTCTCGTGTGACCTGTCAACTGGATAATGCTTGTGCAAATAAGGGAGTGAAAAGTGACTTACCTTTCTGGTCACAGCCCAGTATGTCACATGCAAAAGTAAAGTATGGAGTTGAAATTACCTTTATGCCCAACGGTCTATCTTGCAGAACTATTATAGATAGTATGATATGAAAACACACTGCCCTCTCAGGTGAGACATCTCCCCAGAGTACCATATGTGCAAGCTAGCCTGTGGGTACAAACTCCTCTCTGCACATCACTACCTACATACTGATGAATGTCCATAGTAGAGAATAAAATGGTGTATCCTCTCTGTTCAGAATTGTGTCTTGGACAACTTGTGTCCATATTTCATTGTGGAGACATACTCACCTGTGTTTCAAACACATACCAATGGCAAACCACATACATAATAGGGAGTGCGCAGCAACTGAAATCAGTGTGTGTTTGAGTATAAACATGCACTTTCCTCTGTGCCAGGACCTCTCTCTTGTATCACACTTCCCTATACCACAGCATGCAACACCTTACTTTTGCATGCCAAGTAACCATACCTGCATAGCAAAATAATTGGCTTCTCCATTACCTAGTCTCTGTAGGATAAAAGATGTGCATAGATCCACTGACATAGATAAGCCTGTAGCAGCATATTCACAGTCCCTGGAAATGGAACTGCCAGGTTTACTGAATATTGCAATAGTATAATGAACTTGGGATTTACATTAGGTATTAAATAAACTGATCCAAAGTAACTTTAATTTTTGTTTTTATTGCAACAGAACAATTGAATAATGATGCAAAACTATAACACCTACAATAACAACTGTAACACAAAGAAAACAAACAACTTTAAAATACCTAACATTTTTCCTGACACTCATAAAAACCTCCTAAACCCCCATCCCTGTTTTTTTCACTTTATTTGCCTACTGGATTTTGATAGCACTTCTTTTACAGTCTTTTAGCCACCTTAGCTTGCCAGAGAGTCTTTAGATACATGTAATGTCATGGCAGGCTAGATGGCAATGAAGTGTCAGCAAAGCAGCATAACTATATAGATATATATAGTTCACATAGCCAAGCGCATCCAGAGTTAGCTTGTGCTGCTGAACTACTCAACTGTTCAGACAAACTCCACATCCTTCCAAACTGAATACATTGTGCTGGATATGTGACTTCTGCGGAACAGCACAATAATCCATTAATCCTTCTTCTCTTAACAAGGCTATTATTTGCTGCTTATGTAAGCAGATAATTATTTCCTCAGAAACAAGTTTTCATTTTCCGCTTAAAAAAGGCAAAATTGATAACAGTGATAAATCAGTATATTTTCTAAAACTTTCTACATGTTTCACATACATGAACATATTTACATCTAATGCACCAGTAACTTGGTATTCCTTTCTCCTGAAAAATTCCACGCCCTCACCCAGTAAACTTTTTTATCACAAATAAATTATAACATGCTATCAAACCTCATTCCATAAAAGTTTATAAAGTAACACATTCCTCCTGAGACACATTTGCCTGCATTCACCACAGCTTTTCATTCTACAAACAGCAATATCACCACTAAACCATGTCCTAGATTTAAGGTATATATACAATGAGGTGAAAAAAAAATAGCACAGCTTGTATTATTGCATTCTGTGTTTTATAATTGGAGAAACGCTGCGTCCTTTACTTACAAGTACACACACATTGTACACAGTTTGTACATTTCAGTTTTTAACACAATCTGCAAACAGTGCTCACATCTCTCTACATTCTAATCTGTACCTCTCAGGCCCTAAATTAGCACAGCTACACCCCCCAACAACTGTTCACTCTGTAAATATAGTGTGGAATAAGTGTACCAACATTGGTACACTTACTGAGACTTCACAACAAAGATTTTGAAATATATTGCTAAAATACCTGAACTTGGAATTCTTTCATAATTGCAAATGACCACAACAGTCTCTTTCAACTCCAAATAAATTAACTTCTGCTGAGCACAACTCAGAGACATCCTTCTCCTCCAAAGCACCACAGACAACACAGTACCTCTGATTTGGCACCCAATCACATCACAGCACTTCGCCAACCGTGTAATAAGAATGGTAACTATTGGTTGAGCCTTGGCCCTTTTTATTTCTCCCCAAACAATCTTGCATGTCTCTTGCGGGATCGTCAAACACGTTGTGGCAGGCCCATTAATTTTCCATGTGACTCTATTGAGATGCTTGCAAGATCAAACAAACCCCATAAAAATTAACCATCTACTCATCACAGTACAGTATTTGTATGTGAATGGAGAACTCATCTAGTCCTTTTTACTAGTCGCAATACTGCAAGAGTCCTGCAAGATTGTAAAAAGTTGTTTAAAAAAATTACACATTTAATTTCTTCACAGTGGTTATCCCTTAGATACATCCTCTCTAAACTTAAGGGAACAGCATGGCTTCTTCTGCCACCTTAAATAGCTTTTTGATTTAATTTCCACAACACCTTCAATTTTTCACAGTAAACACTAATGGCAGCCATTTCATTTCTAACATTCGAACAGCTGGATAATCAGAGCACTTACGGGACTCGCTGGACCCTTTTGTTCACGTGAGAGTATGAAGACTCACAGGAAAAACTAGAGTGTGAAGGCTCACAGGAAAAACTAGATACTCAAACGATCACAGGGCTCTCTTTTGGAATTTGTTCTCTTGCTGGAGGTTCACAAGACTCTCGCAAGCAGAACTGCCAAAATCTACATTTTTTACCCTTCATTTCTCAAAAGCTACTGAATGGATTTACAAAAAGCACATTTGCAGATGAAGATCTAACTTCCTGATAAATTTTGTGTAATTCCGTTCAGCAGGTTTTGCTGTAGCCTTGTCATAAAAAGTCTATATAAGCGCATGGAGATTTTACGTTTTGTGACCCCCCTCCCCCTTTTTCTTGACCGCCACCTGATTTGCCAAACGGGGCAAAAGTTATTAGTATACCACAAAATGTTCTTTCTATGGAAAAGCAGAACTAACTATAACTACCTAGTGGGGTCCACCACTAAGCTGTGGTCGCCAGTAAATAATTATAGCTAGGACCATGTTTCCATTGAAAAAGTTTTTTGACTTGCCTATATCCTTGGCACTGTCTGACTAATCTTCACAAAAGTTTCCAAAGAAAGTGTGCGTATGATTTGTGTTGCACACTGAAAGTTTCGGGGTGATCTATCAAATAGGGGCAGAGAAAAAGGAGTGGGGGTCAAAAAAACATAGGTTTCCCATGTTAATTCCCATAGGAGTTTTGAACGTGACTACAGCCCGAACGGCTGGACAAAATTACACCAAATTTGGAAGAAAAGTAGCTTTCGATATGCAGATTATGCTTTTCATTATTTGGTGTAAATCTGTTCAGAAGCTTAAGAGAAATTAAAGGAAATCCAAATGTGTATATCTAGGGCCACAGATCCTCCCATATGACTTTGCAAATAATAAGAGCTCATGCAGAGATCTGCAGAGCTCTAATTGGCTGCCAACACTTCAACTAGGAAGTGTTGCCAGCCATCTTAGAAATTGCCTTCGGCTGAGTCCCTAAAAAAAGTGAAAAAAACATGGGGCTAGGGTAGTGACATCCTGACTCCTTAGCTCTGATGCTGAGGTCCCAGAAGGACCCCGCCAGGGTAAAAAAAGATTCTACAAATTTGAGCAGATGTCACAAATTCACAGCAAAAAAAAAACATCGCAACTTCCTGTACTTCTTTTAATAAAGCCCCTGGGTGGGCCAGCTCCCAGGGGTATGTAAAAAATAAAGGAGGGAGCCACACAGCCCCCTGGGCTTATTTATGCCCCAGGGACCGCCACTTACCTGGGGACTTATTTCAATAGTATGCAGGGTGCCTGCGTGCCCGCCCTGCGCACCCAGGACCACTACCTCCCCAGGGCAAAATGAGAAAAATAAGTAGGTGGGACCTGTGGACGACCCCCCTGCCGCCCCGGAGACAACCTCCTCCCCTGGGCAAAGTATGTAAAATAAGTTGGGACCAACACCCCCCTAAGGCAATTTTAACACTTAAGGGGCGCGCATGACCCCCCCCCCGCAGCCCTGAAGACCACCGCCTCCATGGGGCTGGAAAAAGAATGAAAGGGGTCCGTTGCAGCCCGCGGCTCGGGGACCACCACCTCCCTGGGTCTAAGTGAAATATTTGAGGGGGTCCGTGTGGTCCACCTCAAGCAGCCAATAATTGCCCTGGGGACCACCACCATCCAGGGCCAGCTCCTGCTATGCCCCGTGGGGCCCACCCATGGGACACAGCTATTTGCATTGTCTTGGCACGAGCTTTGACAGCTCACGCAGAGCCAGAGCATACAAACACTTCAGTTCCAGCAAGCGAGGGGTGTCAAACAGCTCTCACTTGCTGGAAGCAGAGGTTTCCTCTGTTTCCCTGCTCGCAGAGATGTTGTCAGGAAAACAGAGGAAACAATTGCTTTCGCAGACAAGGAGCTGCATGTTTAGCAGCTCCCTGTCTGCAATGGCAATGCCGGCTCCCACAGGAGGCGAGGAGCCGGCCTGAACCACGGGGGCCTTCAGGCTCCCCCGCAGTCCCACTGTTCACTGGGTGCCCTGCAGGGCACTCAGGATAGATGGCTGGGCCCTGGGGGATGGGGTCCCCAGGGCCTAGATCAGCCAGAGGAGGGGGGCACATGGGAGGTTAGGCTCGCACCCTTGCCATACAATGCTATTTATCACAGATATTACAGCTATCAAGACTACTTTTATAACATCAATAAAAACATCAATGAAACGTTACAAGTTACATTATTGAAAAAAAACTGTGCAAGGCGGGGGCACAAGTTATAGTTACCTTAGGCCACAAATTATAGTTACTTGGAACAACTCAAACTATAACTGCTGAATTTCTTTGGTTTTGTGCGCGTAAATTTAGAACCTAACCCTAATGTCCCTGTAACCTTTGCTTTTAAAGTGAATATATATACTTATACTAGCAGAGGTGCCCCCAAGAACTCCAGTTCCATTTTTATGGATTTTGTCAGTGCGGGGATGCCATTTTATGCGTGTACAGAACATAGGTCACCACCTATGTCCAGCTACATAATGATAACTCGGAACCTAGGCATTTTTGGTATTAAAAATGTTAGAATCATACCCAAATACTGTTGCCAGTATTGGAAGGATGACTCCATGCACTCTGGGGGCTCCTTAGAGGACCCCAAGCATTGCTCCTACCAGCCTTCTAGGGTTTTCCGGGCAGCCCAAGCTGCTGCCGCCCCTCAGACAAGTTTCTGCCCTCCTGCTGCTTGAACAGCTCACGCCCAGGATGGCAGGATTTCCTTTGGGAGAGGGGGGTAACACCCTATCCTTTCGGAAATAGGTGTTACCCGGCTTGGGCGGGGTAGCCTCCCCAAGCCACTGGTATGCTTTGAAGGGCACATTTGGTGCCCTCTATGCATAAACCAGTCTACACCAGTTCACAGACCTCCAGTCCTTGCTCTGGCGCAAAACTGGACAATGAAAAGGGGAGTGACCACACCCCTGTCCATCACCACCCCAGGGGTGGTGCCCAGAATCCTGCAGAGGGTCCCTGGGTTATGCCATCTTGAATCCAAGGTTGGCAGGGACCTCTGGGAGCATCTGAGTGGCCAGGTCAGGCAGATGACGTCAGAGCCCCCTCCTGATAGGTGGTCACCTGGCTAGGTGACCAGTCCCCATTTCAGGGCTATTAAAGGTCTCTCTCCTGGGTGGGTCCTCAGATTCGGCTTGCAAGGTTCCTGCAGGACTCCTCTGCAACCTTACTTTGACTTCAAGCCACTGGAACCGCGACACGACCGTCAAGGAACAGACAAATCGGCATCCACGAGGAAGACTATGCTTGCAACATTGTTTCCATGGCTCCTTACAACTTCTGCAACATTTCCCCGGCCGTGCATCCTCTGAGGGCGGCACGTCTTCAGTTTGCATGAGAAGGAAGAAGGACTTTCCTTTGGAGTGAAGGAGTTACTCCCCTGAATCCGCAGGCACCTACTGCATTGACGACTGGCTGTGCGGATCTCCTCTCACACTGAGCTGCGTGGATCCTGCATCACAGGTTGTGGTCCGAAGTAGTCCTCTTGGTCCTCTCTGCCAGCTCTCCAACTTTGGTGGAGGTAAGCCCTTGCCTTCCCACGAAGGACACTGCGTCTCTTGCTGTTGCCAAGGCTTGTTTGTATCTCTTCCAAGGCATCTTCAGGCTACTTGTAGCTCCAGCCCCCAGCACTCCTTACTGCGACGCACAGCCCCCTGTGAGGTTCTCCTGCAGCGGGCGACCTTGCTCCAGTCATGCTGCATGGGCTCTTCCGAGTCTGTGGACTCTCTGGGTGCTGCTTCTCCTCCTGTGGACTTTCTGTATCGCTGAGGGTCCCCTGTGACTCCCCCTGAGTCCTCCTGAACCTTTCTGGTCCCCAGCAGCTCCACATTTGCTTCACCACGACTTCTGCCTTTGCCAAGGCTTTTTGGTGGCTTTTTCATTCCGCTGACTGACTGCAATCATCCATCTGGCATGGGACGACGACTGCATCCTCCAGGAACTCTTCACCTGCTACGGGGCTGCATTCCTGATCATCTTCATCCTGCCCACAACCAACTCCTGCATTCACAGCTGGGTGGGTAGTAGCTCCTGCTCCTCCTGGACTCTTCTGTGATTTCTGGATTTGGTCCCCTTCTTCCACCGTCTTCCTCATCAGGAAACCACTGCTGGTTTCTTGCAGTCTTGTCTGGGTGTTGCATTTTCTTAATTTTCTTCCTTTTGGGTGGTTTGGGGAAAATCTAGTAATTTACTCCTTTCCTCCAGGTCACTAGGGGGCACTGTGGTACTTACCTTTGGGGTTTACAGATACCCCACATTTCCCTCTACACATTCCACTTACCTAGGTGGGGGTCCTGTGTTTGCATTCACTTTTTTTTAGTATATGGTTTGGGCTCCCCCTAGGGTCACTATTGTCTAATTGCAGTTGCATTGTTTTCTATCACTGTCTATGCCTATTGCTGATATCTAGTGTATATATTTAGTGTGTTACTTACCTCCTATTGGAGGGTTGCCTCCCTAGTACTTTTTGGTATTGTCACTAAAATAAAGTACCTGTATTTTTGCAACACTCAGGCCCTCATTATGACTTTGGCGGGCAGTGGAGGCCGCCCACCAAAATTCCTGCATTGGGATGACCTCATATGCGGCCATCCTACTACTGCTACCTACTACGAGTTTCCTGCTGGGCTGACGGGCAGAAACAGCGTTTCCACCCGCTGGCCCAGAGGGAAACACACCACAACATTGACACTGGCTCGCAATAGAGCCGGTGACACTATTGCGGTGCGTCGGGTGCGACAGCACCTGTCACGCTTTTTGCTGACCGTAATTCATGCAAAGGCTCGTGGAAATGCAGGTCGTAATCCGGAGGGCAGCGCTGATTGCAGCGCTGCCCTGGCAGATTGAGACCGCCGGCACTGCCAGGCTGTCAGCTAGCGGCAACTGAGCAGTGCCAGCAGTTGACCCGTGGCGGCTTTGCCACAGTCAAAATGTATCAGTCGGACTGCTCCTGTTGGCGGCGGTCTGAGCGCCATCGACAGTCTGGCAGTCTATGGACAGCCAGACTCATAATGAGGCCCTGAGTGTTTTCTTTCCTGTGTGTAAGTACTGTGTGAGCCTGGCTTCTAGACACTGACTACTCTACACTAATAGGGGATACCTGGACCTCTTATAAGGTGTAAGTACCCACAACACACCACGCTGGCTTCCTACAAAATAATATATATTTATATATTAAAAGAGGTGGTTGCTGAAACATTCAAATAAAGAGATTATATTGGGGCCTTTTGGAGTGCGGTGAATTACCTTTGCTATAATTGCTATTTTGAGGGTGGTCTCCTCCGTCACCAGCAGCGGAAGCTGACTGTGACACCGAAAGTTTGTTCAGACCTTTTGTATATATATATATATATATATATATATATATAGAGAGAGAGAGAGAGAAAGATATATATATATATATATATATATATATATATATACACAAAAAACTGATGGGTTACATAACAGATGTAACTAAATAAAGTGGGTGTAAGGTTAAGTCACATTTTTGACCCCAACTGGCACCAGGCAGCAAGATTTATTTATTTTATGAATTGATAGTGGATGATTTAAACGGCCTAAAAGTGAAATGGCGGGATAGCAAACAGGCAATTTCTCCCTAAAGGATTGGCATGATATCACTTTAGAAGAATAGCGTCTCTTTGGTCATTGAACCCTCCAATAAGGGGGGGAATAATGTATTAATGCATTGTGAAGCTTATGTGCTAGAAGCTAAACGCCAATTGAGTAATACAATTCATTATCAATGCATGTCTCACAATCCTATGAAAAATATGGAAAAGGAGTTCCATCAGAAATTAATGGTTTGGTATGAACAAAATGTATTGGATTGGGGTGAATTGCAATATATAAAAATGGAACATGCTAAAGTTGCCACCATCTGCTTCCTTCCAAAGGTCCATAAAGATGTAAAAGTTCCACCTGGCAGGCCTATTGTGAGCTCCTGTGTATCACTCTCCGAGAACTGCTCACACTATTTACATCTTTTTCTTCAACCCTATTTGACAGCTTTACCCTCATATCTCAGAGACCTCACTGATTTTTTTAAACAACTGGATGGGATTGTGTGGCAACGGGAGTACACCATGGTGACATTAGATGTGGTATCCCTTTATACCTCCATCAACCATGAGAATAGTATAAGAGTATGTGAATAAGTTTTCAGGGATAGATTCAATTAATATCTTTAATAATATACACAGATGGTATTGGAGATGTTAAGATATAGCTTGACATAATTATGTTTAATGGCCAATACTATCTATGGGCACCTCTTTTGCCCCCACCTATGCAAACTTAGTCATGGAGCAGTGGGAGAAGGAGGTGGTCTGGGCTGACAGTAACAATACATATATGGAGAACATGGTACAATGGACTCGCTTCATAGACAATTTGTTCATATTGTGGGAAGGCGAGGGATCACATTTGGAGGAGTTAATTGAGAAATTGAATTGTAATTATATGAGTATTCAATTGACCATGACGTTAAGCAATACACATTGGGAATTTCTTGATGTGGAGTTGAATGATGTGGATGGTAGATTAGTAACAACAATACATAGAAAAGCAACGGTTACTAAATCAATTCTGAATGCAAATAGTGGCCATCCTGTGGTTTTAAAATGGAATATTCCATATGATAAAATGGTACGAGAAAGAATTTCATCTACGAATGAAGAATTTGAGTATGAAGCAGCAAAAATGATGGAGAGATTCAGATAAACGAGGATATCCTCAAAGTGCACTTTTGGATGCCAAGGAGAGAGCAAGAAATAAATCTAGAGATCAAGCACTATATCAAACAGAAGGAGGGAGGATAATTAAGGAAAAGGAGGAAATAAAAATATTAATTTGGAGTTCCATCCAGGCCACTCAATGGTAAAAAGAATATTACAAACAAACTGGAATATCTTGCAAAAGGGCAAACATCTGGATGGAGTGATTGGAAATGGCTCCAGAATAACCTCTAAAAAGACCCAATCATTGGGGAATATCCTTATACGTAATCACCAGGAACCCATAAAGGAGAGTAAATGGTTATCAAAAATGATGGGGAGCTTTGCAAAGTGCCATTCATGTAAAGCCTGTCAATTTGGTGTTAATCAAAAAGCATATCGGTCATTGAAGTCTGTATTATCCCCATAAGAGATATAGGCCCTCATTCTGACCCTGGCGGTCGGTGATAATGCGGCGGCCAAGCCGCCAACAGGCCGGCGGTCCAAAATATGCAATTCTGACCCTGGCGGGAACCGCCAACACAGCCCGCCGCATTAACACTCCGCCCGCCACGGCGGAACAAACAAACAGCGCGGCGGTCCCCGCCAACAGCCAGGCGGCAGACAATGTACCGCCCACCCTATCACGACCCACCAATCCGCCACCTTTTCCGGGGCGGGAGCACCGCCGATAAAAACACGGCGGAAACAGACTACGAACGGGAAAACGCTCACCTCTACGCACTCCACGCGAGATTCCGGCAGTATGGAACCCGAGTTGCAGGTCATCCCCGCACTCCTATACCTGCTCCTGTACCAGGAGCACGCCCGGCGGCGCGGAAGACATCGGTGAGTACTGCACCTACGACACAGGGGAGGGAAAAGATTACCGGCACACACCCACCCACCCACACCCACTACAACACACACATCAATGCATTCCCACAGATCACTGTCACAACCCACAAACCCCCCCCTCCGAAATAATGCAAAGACCAAAAGAAGAGATCATAAACGGGCAGATATATTGAAATATGGACACCAGTAATCCCAATAAATAAATAAACTATGTACAAAATATATACAGCTACTAAATGTAGTCCAACCACTGTCCGTGGACCACAGGGGTCCTGTGCAAAGGGGCAAGGCCCAGTCCCACGACAAGAACTCCACGGAGAGAACACTGCAGGGGCATCAGAAAGAAAATAGGACAGGCACCTCAGGGGGAAGGGAAGGGGGGGCACCTCAGCCACTTGAGTACACGACGCCAGATCCACGAGGGGACTCCATGACCACTGGCCCATCCTGGGGAGAGCAAAGCCACAGTCCATACAGTCCATACAGTGGGTGGCCTGCCCACTGGGCCATCCTGGGGAGAGCAAAGCCACAGTCCATACAGTCCATACAGTGGGTGGCCTGCCCACTGGGCCATCCTGGGGAGTGCAAAGCCACAGTCCATACAGTCCATACAGTGGGTGGCCTGCCCACTGGGCCATCCTGGGGAGAGCAAAGCCACAGTCCATACAGTCCATACAGTGGGTGGCCTGCCCACTGGGCCATCCTGGGGAGAGCAAAGCCACAGTCCATACAGTCCATACAGTGGGTGGCCTGCCCACTGGGCCATCCTGGGGAGTGCAAAGCCACAGTCCATACAGTCCATACAGTGGGTGGCCTGCCCACTGGGCCATCCTGGGGAGAGCAAAGCCACAGTCCATACAGTCCATACAGTGGGTGGCCTGCCCACTGGGCCATCCTGGGGAGAGCAAAGCCACAGTCCATACAGTCCATACAGTGGGTGGCCTGCCCACTGGGCCATCCTGGGGAGTGCAAAGCCACAGTCCATACAGTCCATACAGTGGGTGGCCTGCCCACTGGGCCATCCTGGGGAGTGCAAAGCCACAGTCCATACAGTCCATACAGTGGGTGGCCTGCCCACTGGGCCATCCTGGGGAGAGCAAAGCCACAGTCCAAACAGTCCATAACAGACTCCACTGCCACTGGAGGAGGCATGTTGGCCAGAGGACATCCTGCAGCCCTGCCCGAGACAGATCCTGCCCTGCCACGTCTGCCAAAGGGCCAGCGGTTCTTGCCTGGAAGGGCCCAGTTCAGCGCTTCTTGCCTTGAAGGGCCCAGTTCAGCGCTTCTTGCCTTGAAGGGCCCAGTTCAGCGCTTCTTGCCTTGAAGGGCCCAGTTCAGCGGGTCTTGCCTTGAAGGGCCCAGTTCAGCGCTTCTTGCCTTGAAGGGCCCAGTTCAGCGGGGCTTGCCTTGAAGGGCCCAGTTCAGCGGTTCTTGAGACGGCGGTCCCCAGCGGAGCGGTGCTTGAGACGGCGGGGCCCAGTTCAGCGGTTCTTGAGACGGCGGGGCCCAGTTCAGCGGTTCTTGAGACGGCGGGGCCCAGTTCAGCGGTTCTTGAGACGGCGGTCCCCAGCGGAGCGGTGCTGGAGACGGCGGGGCCCAGTTCAGCGGTTCTTGAGACGGCGGGGCCCAGTTCAGCGGTGCTTGAGACGGCGGGGCCCAGTTCAGCGGTTCTTGAGACGGCGGGGCCCAGTTCAGCGGTTCTTGAGACGGCGGTCCCCAGCGGAGCGGTGCTGGAGACGGCGGGGCCCAGTTCAGCGGTTCTTGAGACGGCGGGGCCCAGTTCAGCGGTGCTTGAGACGGCGGGGCCCAGTTCAGCGGTTCTTGAGACGGCGGGGCCCAGTTCAGCGGTTCTTGAGACGGCGGGGCCCAGTTCAGCGGTGCTTGAGACGGCGGGGCCCAGTTCAGTGGTTCTTGAGACGGCGGGGCCCAGTTCAGCGGTTCTTGAGATGGCGGTCCCCAGCGGAGCGGTGCTGGAGACGGCGGGGCCCAGTTCAGCGGTTCTTGAGACGGCGGGGCCCAGTTCAGCGGTGTTTGAGACGGCGGGGCCCAGTTTAGCGGTTCTTGAGACGGCGGGGCCCAGTTCAGCGGTTCTTGAGACGGCGGGGCCCAGTTCAGCGATTCTTGAGACGGCGGGGCCCAGTTCAGCGGTTCTTGAGACGGCGGGGCCCAGTTCAGCGGTGCTGGAGACGGCGGGGCCCAGTTCAGCGGTTCTTGAGACGGCGGGGCCCAGTTCAGCGGTTCTTGAGACGGCGGGCCCAGTTCAGCGGTTCTTGAGACGGCGGGGCCCAGTTCAGCGGTTCTTGAGACGGCGGGGCCCAGTTCAGCGGTTCTTGAGACGGCGGGGCCCAGTTCAGCGGTGCTGGAGACGGCGGGGCCCAGTTCAGCGGTTCTTGAGACGGCGGGGCCCAGTTCAGCGGTTCTTGAGACTGCGGGCCCAGTTCAGCGGTTCTTGAGACGGCGGGGCCCAGTTCAGCGGTGCTTGAGACGGCGGGGCCCAGTTCAGCGGTTCTTGAGACGGCGGGGCCCAGTTCAGCGGTTCTTGAGACGGCGGTCCCCAGCGGAGCGGTGCTGGAGACGGCGGGGCCCAGTTCAGCGGTTCTTGAGACGGCGGGGCCCAGTTCAGCGGTGCTTGAGACGGCGGGGCCCAGTTCAGCGGTTCTTGAGACGGCGGGGCCCAGTTCAGCGGTGCTTGAGACGGCGGGGCCCAGTTCAGCGGTTCTTGAGACGGCGGGGCCCAGTTCAGCGGTTCTTGAGACGGCGGTCCCCAGCGGAGCGGTGCTGGAGACGGCGGGGCCCAGTTCAGCGGTTCTTGAGACGGCAGGGCCCAGTTCAGCGGTGCTTGAGACGGCGGGGCCCAGTTCAGCGGTTCTTGAGACGGCGGGGCCCAGTTCAGCGGTTCTTGAGACGGCGGGGCCCAGTTCAGCGGTTCTTGAGACGGCGGGGCCCAGTTCAGCGGTTCTTGAGACGGCGGGGCCCAGTTCAGCGGTGCTGGAGACGGCGGGGCCCAGTTCAGCGGTTCTTGAGACGGGCGGGGCCCAGTTCAGCGGTTCTTGAGACGGCGGGGCCCAGTTCAGCGGTTCTTGAGACGGCGGGGCCCAGTTCAGCGGTTCTTGAGACGGCGGGCCCAGTTCAGCGGTTCTTGAGACGGCGGGGCCCAGTTCAGCGGTGCTGGAGACGGCGGGGCCCAGTTCAGCGGTTCTTGAGACGGCGGGGCCCAGTTCAGCGGTTCTTGAGACGGCGGGGCCCAGTTCAGCGGTTCTTGAGACGGCGGGGCCCAGTTCAGCGGTTCTTGAGACGGCGGGGCCCAGTTCAGCGGTGCTGGAGACGGCGGGGCCCAGTTCAGCGGTTCTTGAGACGGCGGGGCCCAGTTCAGCGGTTCTTGAGACGGCGGGGCCCAGTTCAGCGGTGCTGGAGACGGCGGGGCCCAGTTCAGCGGTTCTTGAGACGGCGGCCGGTCTATGGCCAACTGCTCATTGCCTGGTGGTGCCCTCCTGGGCAGCGGGGATGGTGCTCCTTCAATGCCCACCTGGGCTGTGGGTGGTGGGGCCCTCCTGGCCAGCTGGGCTGGGTCCTCCCTGGCCAGCGGCTATGGGGGTGGTGGGCTCCTCCTGGGCAGCAGGCCTGCAGCCTGACCTCTCCGACTTGCTGCCCTTGCCCTCCTTAGTCGGGAGTCTGTGGCCCTTTCCTCCCTTTGGAGCTGTGGCTGGTGACTGTGTCTGGGTGGTGTCCGGGGGGGATGTAGAAGCCGGGCTCCTGCGGCGCCCCTTCCGCCTTCTGCTCCTCTTCCCAGGGGGTGGGCTGGCTGTCCCCTTGCTGCTGGGCGAAGATCCAGACATGCGGGCTGGTGGGCTCCAATACCCCTGCACCCTTGTCAAGGGGGCTGCAGGGCTGGTGGTGGCTGAGGTGCTCTTCTTACCCCGACGAGAAGGAGGGGGGGGCTCAGGGTCAGGAAAGAAGTTAGCAGTGGCGAGGAAGAGTTTCTTGGGACAATGGAGAGTGGTAGGTACAGTGGGAATGGGAGTGGAGGGAGAGGATGTGGTTGTAGGTGAGTCACGTTTGCTGTCTTTGGCTGCAGGTGCAGGAGGGATAGGCTGTCGTGAGGTGGATGGCTGTTGGGTGGGTGGGTGGCTGCGTTTGTGTGGTGTGGAAGAGGGGGTGACAGACACAGTGGGAGAGGACACAGGGGACGTGTAAATGGCAGTGGGGTGGTGACTGCACATGTGTGGACTGGACTGGAGGGTGTGCTGGTGATGGAAACACTGGCTGATGGTGAGGTGAATGGAGGTGTGAGTGTAGACGTCACAGGGAGGGAGGAGGGAGACGAAGAGGTGGGGGTCACAGAGGTGGTAGTGACTGTTGGCATGTCTGCATCGGAATGTTGCGTGTGTGAATGTCTGCGTGATCTGTGGTGCTTATGTTTGGATGAGCTTCTCTTGGGTGTTGAGGTGTGTGCAGGCTGGTCTGATGGTGTGGGTGGGACAGGCAGAGGAACAGGACAGGACAGGGACAGAATCATTGAACAGTACTTCCAATAGGACACAGGTAACAATTCAAAGATAATTTAGTAAATCTGAACTACTCTCCTGCATCTCTGCTGCCTGTCTATTTGCCCCAGTGTATGATGACTGAGTTGTGGCTTTTCCCTCCCTATTTCAGATCTGGGGTCCCCACTACGAGTCCTGTGCTTCGTTTCCCCATGGACTACAGCTTTGTGGCAGCTGTTTGTTGACTTCACTATGTACAAGGACATATTTGCACTGTCATGTCAATTACAATATTTTGAAATCACAGCCAGACTCCAGATAGTTTTGTGCAAAATAGGTGTTTATTTAAGTGCTCAAAATGGGATGGGTGGTTTCAAGTGGGTGGGGGCTATGGTGAAGGAATGTCCATGGCAGAGTCCAGAGTAACAGTCACACAGGTGCATTGTCCAGAGGCCTGTGGAGAGATGGAGCATGGGCAGTTCAAGGATGGACAGGGTGACAATGTGGGACAGTGGGATGACATCAGGTGGTATCCTTTGCTGGCGGGGGTCTTGACATCCTACTCTGTCTTCTTGCGAGATCTCAGGGCCCTCTTGCGGGGTGGTTCTTCTCCTGCAGGAGGTGGGGGTCTGGTGGGCTGCTGCTGTGCGGGGGCCTCCTGTCCATATTGTATTGTGTGTGTGGGAGTGGTGTGTGTATGTGTATCAGGTGTGTGGAATTCAAATCGGCCAATGTGGCTGAGTTTTGTTCGTTTGTGTGTATTCTGACCGCGGCGGTGTGTCCCGCCAATGGAATACCGCGTTTGAAAGACCGCTGCGTGGATTCGTGGGTCGTAATGGCATGGGCGTATTTCTGTTGGCGTGACGGTGGAGGTTTTGTCACCTCCACTTTTCCGCCGACCGCTGGTCTGGCGGTCTGTTGTGGCTGTCGGATTTTCGGAGGTTTGGCTGCTGCGGGTTAGAATGACCGTGGCGGGTTTCCGCGACCGCGGCGGGATTATGGAGGATTTCTGACCGGCGGTAGGCGCCTTTTACCGCCGAGGTCAGAATGACCACCATAATAACATGTGGCACTGATTACATAATCTATTCATTACAATGTGAATGTAATAAGTTGTGTATTGGCAGCACAGTCTATAAATTAAAGATCAGAGTGTTGCAACATATACGAGCAATAAGGAATGGGGATAAAAGTTTTCCAATGGCTAACCATTTTGAGAAATGTTGTAACTGCTCCCTGGAAAGATTCACATTTTTTGGATTGAAGCATTTTAAGAGACATACACAAGAGGGTGACAGACAGAAAGACCTTAGAAGAGAAGAATCTAAATTGATTGTATTGATGGGTACTGAATTCCCCTGTGGGCACAACACAGATGCTGACCTACATGTACATCTGTAGAATTTTATTTTAATACTTATGGACTTAATATGATATTTTCTACCACCACTGATGATCTTGCTGCCCCCATATGCTTGTGTTCTTTCTCTAGTATTGCTTTTATGATTTGTATTGGATCAATTGTATTGGAATGATCGCACCGGATGCATTTTATGAATTTGATCTTCCTTGATATTTGTATGAAATTGTTGGACAGTATACCTGCTGTTGAATAGGGCACTTTATTGAGTTGATGAATGGAGAGTTGTTTCCATTATTATTTATTTTTATTAATTGAATCATTGAGTTATCAATGTCTGGATGAAGATATAAGGTTGTGTTCCATCAAGATGTCGCCTTTTCTACTGAATATACTTGTGTTTTATATGTATAGGATATCTCATTTTAGATTTAGATGCATGGTCTGATATTTACAATCATCATAGGAATGTGTGAATGTAATATCTCATTTGCTACCCCTTATGAAAATCAATGTAGAAAATAATGAGTGAAATTACATTAATAACCATTTCGTCCCTCATCGACCCATAGATTTACATCTCTTGCACTTGACACTTTATAAAGTAATGGTGAATTGAAGAATTGGACATTTTCCCTTGTTTACTGGATGTTTACACTCCTTGCATGAGACATTTTATAAGTAATGGCTGTAGGAAAGTACCCTTTTTTTGGCATGTTACCCTCAATTTCTGCCTGAAGTCAGTGTGTTTTTGACTGTGTCACTGGGATCCTGCTGGTCAGGACCTCAGTGCTTATGGTTTATGGCCTGTTTGTCAGTGTGTTTCACTGTTTTCTAAATTGTCACTGGAGTCCTGCTAATCAGGACTCCAGTGCTCATGCTATCTCTAGTTCCAGATTTGTCACTCCATACTGGTAACTCAGTATTTCACTCCGAATTGGCATACTGGACCTCTCTTATAAGTCCCTAGTATATGGTACTTAGGTACCAGGGCATTGGGGCTCCAGGGGATCCCTATGGGCTGCAGCATTTCTTTTGCCACCCATAGGGAGCCCATGCAAAGGCTTCTACAGGGCTGCTATTGCAGCCTGTGTGAAATACTGCATGCACTATTTCACAGCCATTTTCGTTGCACCAGGTCACTAATAAGTCACCTATATATCAGATCGTCCAACCCTGAAGGCTGGGTGCAAAGTACCTGTGTGTGAGGGCACCCCTGAACTAGCAGAGGTGCCCCCACGTTGTCTAGGCCCATTTTCCCAGACTTCGTGAGTACGGGGACACCATTTTACGCGTGCACCGGACATATGTCAATACCTATGTCCAGCTTCATAATGTAACCTCAAATATGGCCATGTAAGGTGTCTATCAACTGGGAATTGTACCCCAATACTGATTCCAGTATTGGTAGAACAATCTCATGCACTCTGGGGGCTCCAACGAGGACCCCCAGTACTGCCATACAAGCCTTCAGAGGTTTTAAAAGGCAGCTCCAGCTGCTGTGACCTCACAGACAGGCTTCAGCCCTCCTGGGGCTTCAGCAGGTCAATCTCAAGAAGGCAGAACAAAGCATTTCCTTTGGGAGAGTGGTGTTACACACTCTCCCTTTGGAAATAGGTTTTACGGGCATGGGAGGGGTATCCTCCCAGACCCTCTGGAAATACTCTGAAGGGCTCAGATGGTGCCCACCTTGCATAATCTAGTCTACACCTGTTCAGGGACCCCAGTCGCTGCTCTGGCAGGAAACTGGACAAAGGAAAGGGGGGTGACCATTCCCCTGTCCATCACCACCCCAGGAGTGGTGCCCAGAGCTCCTCCAGAGTGTCCCTGGGTTTTGTGAACTTGGATTCCAAGGTGGTGGGGCACTCTGGGAGCATCTGAGTGGCCAGTGACAGCAGGTGACGTCAGAGACCCATCATGATAGGAGCTTATCTGGTTAGGTGACCAACCCCCCTCTCAGGGCTATTAGGGTCTCTTCTCTGGGTGTTTCTTCAGATTCGGATTGCAGGACTCCAGCAGGAATCCTCTGCATCCTTTACTTCATCTTCTACCGACAGAACAACTGCTGACTGCTCCAGAAACTCTACAAAACTGCAACAAAGAAGCTAGGACAACTTCTGCAACACTGTATCTTCAGCTCATGCCAGTAACTGCAACAGTTTCCAGGTCTTGCATCCTCCGAGGACTGCCTGTCTTCAGCCTGCACCAGTAGAACTGAAGCAATCTCCTGTGGAGTGGCGGAGTCACTTCTGTGCTTCAGCAGGCACCTCTCTGCAGCGACGACCGGCGGCTTGGGTCCCTTCTCCAGACAACAGGCGTGGATCCAGCAATACTTGTGGTGGACTAAAGTGACTCCGGCAGTCCCAACGTCCAGCTGTCCAACTTTGGTGGAGGTAAGAGGTAAGAGAGTACACAAGACAGAACCACCGTGCACCGCGTGACTTGCAGTTGCCAAGGCTTGTGTGCGACCTTCCAAGAATTCTTCGTGCACAGCACAGCTTAGGCCCCCAGCACTCCATCCTGCAAGGCACAGCTTCCTGAGTGGTTCTCCGGCGGCGTGGGAATCCTTTGTGTCGTGCCTCATGGGCCTCCATTCCCTGTCCCTATGCTGTGGGACCTGTGCACGCTGCCTGGTCTTCTGAGGGTTCTCTGAGTTGCTGAGAGCCCCCTCTGTCTCTTTTTCCTGGGTAAAGGCCACTAGGGCCCTACTGGTCCCGGGCAGCGCCATTTTCTGCTAACCGCGAGCTTTGCATGTGCAAAGGCATGTTGGCAGAATCCAGCGAAGCAAACCAGACTGCATTCATCAATCCAGCGTGGGACATCTTCTGTACCAACCAGGAACCCGCATCTGTCTTCTTTGGTGCAATACTGACTTTGTCTTCTCACCGGTGGTTCTTCTTTTGCACTTTCATCCGGGTTAGTAGGGGCTCCTGTTCTCCCTGGACTCTTCAGTGCTTCTTGGACTTGGTCCCCTTTTTCCACAGGTCTTCAGGTCCAGGAATCCATTGTTGGTGTCTTGCAGTCTCTTCTGGTTCTTGCATAATCTTCTGTCACAACTTCTTGTGTGTTTCAGGAAACTTACCATGAATTTCTCCTGTTTTCTTGGGCTCTGGGGTGGGGACTATTATTTACCTTTGGTGTTTTCTTTCACAATTAGCGCCCCTCTACACACTACACTTGCCTAGATGGGAGACCGACTTTCGCATTCAACTATTTTAGTATATGGTTTGTGTTCCCCCCAGGCCCATTGCAACCTATTGTGATTTTCACTGTTTGTACTATTTTCTGACTATTTACTTACCTGTTTTTGATTACTAGTGTATATATTGTGCGTTTTACTTACCTCCTAAGGGAGTATAGTCTCCAGAGTATTTTTGGCATTGTGTCACTAAAATAAAGTACCTTTATTTTTGTAACACAGAGTATTGTCTTTCATGTGTGTGAGTACCATGTGACTACAGTGGTATTGCAAGAGCTTTGCATGTCCCCTAGTTCAGCCTTGGCTGCTCTGCCTACACCTACCTGTAGACCAGAGGTCTCCAAACTTTTTAATGCTGCGCCCCCCCCAGTTGCAAAATAAAAATCATTGGGGCCCCCCTCAGAATTTTTCACAATTATTTTATAAACATGGCAATGTTTAAATATGTCTAAACCTATTTAAACATTGCAGTTAAGTACTGTTACCGGTTTAAAACTGCAAAAACATGCTTCTGCTTAAAATAAAGGCCTGTTATCTGTATAATATTTATTTTGGCCAGAGTCTGGGGCCCCCCCTGGGATCACTTGAGGCCCCCCTAGGGGGGGCCGCCCCCCAGTTTGAAGACCTCTGCTGTAGACAGTCTGGCTTCTAGACACTGACTACATTTCACTAAAAAGGGATAAATGGACCTGGTATAAGGTGTAAATACCTTTGGTACCCACTACAAACCAGGCCAGCCTCCTACATTAGTGGTGCAGCGGTAGGATAAGTGCTTGCAATTTCCTTATCACTCTGTCACCGGTGCTTTCCACAGCAAAGTGTACTCTGCACCTGGAGCTATACAAAAGTATACCTAGTCTTTCCACTTGCTTTCCAAAAGTCAAAAAGTTAGATAAGGTAGGTATTTCTCTTTCCTTTCACTTTACTCTAACTTTCTAATACTATGGGGGTTATTACAACTTTGGAGGAGGTGTTAATCCGTCTCAAAAGTGACGGTAAAGTGACGGATATACCACCAGCCGTATTACGAGTTCCATAGGATATAATGGACTCGTAATACGGCTGGTGGTATATCCGTCACTTTACCGTCACTTTTGGGACGGATTAACACCTCCTCCAAAGTTGTAATAACCCCCTATGTCTTCCTCTGAGGCCACTCCTAGGGTCATAAATCCTCTTATGAGAACCTAACCTTTAAAGTTTTGAGGGGCTCTGCTCAGACAGAAGCCTAGAGATAGGGAAGAACCTTAACAAGGATTTCCTTTTAAATCTCCTTCTCCAGGATGACCAGGTGCAGTCTGGTAACCAGGAAGAGGAAAGGGATGGGGATTGTAACTTATTAGAATCAGGGGAGCAGCCTGAGGATTTAGGGGAGGGTCCTTCACAATATATTCCCCCTTGCAAGCCATCTAGTGTAGATGGCAGTGGGAGGGGTTCACAAACAGGTAGAGCTCCCTTCACACCTAGAGACCAGATTACTAGGGTTACAAAAGTTAGGGAAAGATCTGCCTCTGCTCATTCCCATGTAACTTCAGTCTCTGATGTGTCCCACACATCCAATCCTGAGGATAACTCCCTAGACAGGAAACTTAGAAAGCTGAGATTGGAGGAGGCTAGACTGATGCTGCAACAACAACAGTCGGCCCTAGATAGGGAAGCCTTAGCTGTAGAAAGTGAAAGGCAGGGATTGGGATAAGTTCCCCACGGTGGCAGCAGCAATAGCAGTTTGAGGAGTTTTAGTGTTAGGGAGAATACTTTTGATTCCAGAAATTTGCACACAATTATTCCCCCTTCCAAAGAGGGGGATGACATTTACAAGTGGTTTGCTGCACTTGAGAGGGCCAGTAAACTTCAGAGGGTCCCTCAGATGTAGTGGGCTGCAATTCTGTGGTTGTCCTTTTCTGGCAAGAGGAGAGACAGACTCCTTACTGTCAGAGAGGAGGATTCAGATAATTACAATGTTTTGAAGACGGCACTCTTGGGTGTATTTGGCTTAACCACTGAACAATACAGAATTAAGTTCAGAGAAACCAGAAAAGAGTCTTCACAAGATTGGATAGACTTTGTGGACTGTTCAGTGAAGGCTTTAGAAGGTTGGGTACATGGCAGCAAAGTGTCCGATTATAAGGGTATTTATAACCTGATTGGGAGAGAGCATATTCTTAACAAGTGTGTGTCTGACTTGTTGCACCAGTACTTGGTAGACACAGATCTGACCTCTCCCCAAGAATTGGAAAAGAAGGCAGACAAATGGGTCAGAACAGGGGTGAGAAGAAAAGATCATACAGAGGGTGACAAGGACAAGAAGAAGGATGGTAAGTCTCATGATAAGGGTGGGGACAAAGATAAAATGTCAGAGTCTTCATCAGGCCCCCAAAAATCTTCTGGGGGTGGGCACAAATCCTCTTCCAACCAACAGAAAAAAGCCTTGGTGTTACATGTGTAAAAACAAAGGCCATTGGGCAAGTGATCCTACTTGTCCCAAGAAAAACACCAAAGCTCACACCACCACAACCCCCACTGCTTCCACTAGTGCCCCTAGTAATAGCAGTGGTGGTGGGAAAACACTACAAACAACCAGTCCAAGGGTGTAGCTGGGCTCACTTTGGTTAATGTAGTGGGGGTTGGTTTCATTAGGGAATCCACTCAGGCTGTTTTAGTCTCTGATGGTGGCATTGACCTTGCCACTGTTATTGCTTGTCCCCTTATTATCAATAAATACAAGCAACAACCCCTAATCAATGGAGTTTAGGTTGAGGCCTACAGGGACACATGTGCCAGTGTCACTATGGTGATGGAGAAACTGGTTGCCCTGAGCAACATCTACTTGGTCATCAGTACCAAGTGACTGACGCCCATATTATCACTGTTAGCCACTCCATGGCTGTTGTGAATCTCAACTGGTGGAGGGGTTACTGGTCCAAATAAAGTGGTATCCACTCACCTACCTGTAGAATGTCTACTGGGCAATGATTTGGAGACATCAGCTTGGGCAGAAGTGGAATTGGAGGCTCATGCAGCAATGCTGGGCATTCCTGGGCACATCTTTGCTCTCACCAGGGCTCAGGCCAAGAAGCAAAGAGGACAGGGAAACTTGGATCCTGGAACAATGGACCAAGTGCTCCCAAAAAGTAGGGGTAGAAAGGGCAAACCCTTTTCCACTATCCCTCTCTCTCCTGAAGATTCCCCTTTTGATGAGGAGGAGTCTACTTCCTGTGCAGAACCTACACCAGAGGAGCTCCAGGCTGACACAGCTGAGCGTTTGGGTGCAGGAGGCCTGTCAGGGAGGAATTGAGTGTGGCACAGCAGACCTGTCCTACATTAGAGGGGATGTCAGTCACTCTCACAGGGTTTACCGGGAGAACAATCCCCTTTATACTGAGGCAAGGGACCCAAAACCTGTTGCTACCAGGAGACTTGTCTTTCCCTTGCAGTATAGGGAATTCCTCCTAACACTGGCACATGACATTCCCCTGCTGGACATTTGGGGCAAAGTAAGACTTGGGACAGACTGGTCCCTCACTTTCACTGGCCTCACATGTGAGAAGACACAAGAGTTTTGTCGCTCTTGTGTCACTTTTCAAGCCAGTGGCAAGACTGGTGGCACTCCAAAGGCCCCTTGATCCCACTGCCTGTGGTTGGGTTGCCCTTTGAAAGGGTTGGGGTTGACATTGTTGGCCCCCTTGAACCTCCTACTGCTCCTGGAAATAGATTAATCTTAGTGGTAGTGGACCATGCCACTAGATATTCAGAAGCCATCCCTCTACGGACCACCACAGCTTCTGCAGTGGCAAAGGCCCTACTGGGAATATTTCCCAGGGTGGGCTTCCCCAAAGAGTAGTATCAGACAGGGGTAGCAACGTCATGTCTGCATAGTTAAAGGCAATGTGGAAGGAATGTGGTGTAACACACAAATTCACCACACCCTATCATCCTCATACAAATGGATTGGTTGAGAGGTTTAACAAAACCCTCAAAGGCATGATCATGGGACTCTCTGAAAAACTCAGGAGGAGATGGGATGTCTTAATGCCATGCCTCCTTTTTGCCTACAGGGAGGTGCCTCAAAAGGGAGTGGGCTACAGCCCATTTGAAATCTTTTTTGGTCACCCTGTTAGAGGTCCACTCACACTTGGCAAAGCAGGGTGGGATGGTCATCAGAAAAACTGGTTAATTGGACATTGTCCTTTGCTCCTCACATGCTTTGCATCTGATATTTTACAAATGGCCAATCACCATAGTAAGCTGATATCAAATATGGTGCATAATAATGTCGCTCATGTATTGAGTAGATGTTTACATTCTGTCACACTTGTCATTTTATAAGGGAGGGGCCAGCAGCAGGGACTTTGTGATGAATCTAACAACATGTTTACATTTTTGCATTTGACAGTTTATAAAATGAAGGAACATTAGAAATATTGCTCATTGTTGGACATTATATAACGTTTCTCTGTCTAGTGTTCGACTGGGTATTGAAATGGAAGAAGGACATTAGAAAGTAGAATGTTATGTGCCATGTTATTGACATAGGCCCAGTAGAAGGCATCAAGCCTAAACACACCAGCCTGGATTGTACAGATTTTACTGCTTTTCCCTGCACTATTTTTGCTCTTTTGCACACACTGAAATAAAACATAATTTTTGCATGAGAAAATCGGCCACAGGATGTATTTTGAGAACTCTCTGTTAACGCATTGCGGACCTGTGAATGGAATGCCGCGTGAGATGTGTGTGTATATATATATATATATATATATATATATATATATATTTATATATATATAAACACTTTCCTTTTGCTATGAATCAGAGGGTCAGCACTCCAGAGGGTGTATCCTCAATAATTTATTGTGCAAACACAACAGGAATGCGTTTCGGCATTACTGCATTCATCGGCCAGTTGGGTGCCATTTTTGTTTGCTATTTATATAACATCACATGATCATATCATCTAAGATCTTTTCAAACCAAAATACATATATTCATATTCAAATCAATACACTGGAATTACACTGAAGTCTTTCGCATTATATTCAACATATCGTATAATAAAATACAATTTATCTGTTATCGAACACTTCGTTCATAAAACCACCCAAGTAAAGTAAAAACAATGAAGATTGCTACACAATATCCCACGTGGCCGAACGGCCATATCAAACATTTATATTAGATCTTTACAATCAAAAATATAACATTGAAAAATGTATATTAATTAAATATTAACTTCAAATACGTTTCCAATATACTGCTGACTTATCTGAGTGGTTAGTACAAAAATGTACTAATGCGAGAGTGAATTCATGGCAGAAATAATTAAAATCAACAATATCAACATGGTCCATCAAACTATTCATGAACAGTCATTCAGTCAATACTATCCTTAATCATAGTTCCTTAATCACTCTAACATATTATATTATAAATATGCCAATATAAAAAAATCAAACCATGATGCAATCTAACTCTTTAAATGTATATGTAGCTCTTCACTCCTATTTAATCCATTAGGTTCCTTTGTATCAAATGCTAATATGTATCTTGACTCAAGAATTCTTAACTTTTTCTCTCTATCGCCTCCTGTGAGGTCCTTCGGTATCCCATCTATCACACTATACTTTAAGTTCTTTATATCTCATCCATGTATTTCTTGAATATGTCTAGCTACTGGATAAGAATCATCTTTATTTTGAACTGCTCTCAGGTGTTGCAAAATGTGTTTGTGCACTTGTAATTTCGTGCTACCTATATACATCTTAGGCCAGCTGCACTTAAGATTGTAAATAACATAATCGCTTTTACAAGAGTTTACTCCCTTAATCTTGTGAATGGTTTTACCATTCATATCAACTGTCTTGATATTTTCTCCAATCCTACTCATTTTGAGTTAACCAGATCTTCTTATCATACTTTCTGATGTCACTTCTTACTAGCGCATCACGCATTGATTTTCCTCTACGATACGTAATCTGAGGGTTTCTTTCGATGTCTTTGCCTATAATGGGATAAACTTATCAACATATGCCAATATTTTTGTAATATCATGCATATTTGTGAATAAGCCATATTATATGTTGGTATAAACCTTACAGTCTGTTGTTTGTCTAGTTGTCTAGTAGTATTTTTAGATGAATCAAATAGAATACTATCCTTTGGGCGCTGGCTCACTTTCTTCCTTACCTTTGTGATAGTGCTACTCGAATATCCTCTCTCTCTCAATCTTGTTAACATGTCGTTTTCAACCTCTACAGTATTATTATCAGTGCTGCAAATTGTTTTAGCTCGCAGTAGCTCCCCATAAGGGATCCTTTCTTTTAAAGGGAGAGGATGAAAACTGGCAGCGTGTAATAGACTATTGCCTGCTGTGGGTTTCCTAAAAAGTGTAGTCTGTAACTTGTCTATTTCAATTTTGACCTTATCATCCAAAAATTCTGTTTCTCGAGTACTTATATTCCCAATGAATTTTAAATTTAAATCATTCACTTTGATGTCTTTTATAAATTTTTCTGTACTTTCTACATCACCTATCCAGATCACAAATATATTGTCTATGTAACGCAACCACAAAATAATGTGATCATTCCATCCATCCAAAGGTGGGCTGTTGAGGACCTGCTCCTCCCACCAGCCCATGTACAAGTTAGCGTAGCTCGGGGCAAAACAAGTAACCATCGCCGTCCCACACAGCTGTTCAAATATTTCATTATTGAAAGAGAAAATATTATGTTGGAGACACCATCGCATCATACTTATTAGCATAACACTATGTTTGTAAAATCTTATAGGTCTAGCACGTAGGAAATATTCTGTAGATCTTATGCCATCTTCATGTGGAATACATGTGTACAATGCTGTAACATCTAATGTTATAAGAAGCATATCAGGTTCCCAACTCATCAAATACTCGCTTTAAAAAAATCTGTAGTATCTTTCAAATATTGTGATACAAATTCAAACAAACTCCCCTCTGCTGCAATTATAGGTCTTTCGAGCGGTTTGTTAGCATTTTTGTGTATTTTTGGAATAAGATAAAACACAGGTAACTTAGGAAAATCAACTTTCATATATCTGTATTCTTCTTCACTTATTAAACTTTGATCTTTCCATGTCAGTAAAGCTTTTCCAAATTAATTTTCAATATTCTGCACATATTCCACACTAACCCTTTTGTAGCAACTTTCATCATTAAGTTGTTTGTATGCCTCCTCCATATAATCTCCAATTGGCCAAATCACCATTTGCCTCCTTTGTCTGAACCTCTAATTACCAATTCTGAATTTGCAGATAATTTCTGGATAGTTTTCCTATATCTCTTCATTTGTTCCGAATTTCTTGGAGAATATTTATCCCTGAGATTTTTCAAATCTTTAATCACTGTCTCCACAAACAGATCAATCAAATCTCCGCAGTATGGAGGTATAACTGTGGATCTCTGTTTAAGTTGTGAACCTCCTTCTTCACTCATCTGTATGCCTTCTGCTTCCAATCGTTCAACTACTGCTGCTTCATCCACGGATTCTCTAGCATTGTCTTGCAATTCCCATAGTTCTTTCATCAGGAAGATATCATCAATTAGAAGATTATTATGCTCACCTATTCTTTCACCAATTTCTACTTTGGTCGGTCGATCCTTTTTAATTTTATGTATTTTCATTAACTTCAACTTTCTAATAAACAGAAACAAATATATCCTTTTTTGTGCATAATCAAAATTCTTTGATTCACAGTACGACAAGCCCAGTTTGAAATTTGTTATATCTTCATCATTAAGCTCCACCTCAGATAGATTACAGATTGTTTTACAGTCAGTTAGTACCATTTGCTGCTGCGAGTCACTTTCTCTTGTGTATCTCTGCGACATTCTTGTTCTCTTACCCCTCTTCTCTTCTTCCTCTGCTTCTTCCTCTTGGCTTGCCCATACCTCGCCATGGCCTGTGGTTGGTTTTTCGATCTCTTCGCAAAAAATCAAATTCCTCTTGTAAAGAAGTATGTACTTTTATCCATGAAAGCTCCTCACCATCGGTACCAGAGCTTTCACAGACCTCATTGTTGATACCACTGGGTGTCTGACTTATTCCTTTGGCATGACTTTCATTTACTTTTTGTTTTCTCCAATGATCAAATTTTTTTGCAAACGTGCAGATCTGACCAGTTTCATAGTCAATTTTATCTCCATTAAATTTTCCTGCTTTTTTATGAACAATTTCCTCCTCTATCTTTTTCAATCGATCTTCCATATCCTTATTCAAAGATTCTACAAGTTTCTGATCCTCATACAGGTTAATTTTCATGGTTATTGTCTCAATATTACCAATGATCCTATCTCTGTCAATCTTTGCATATTTGATCAAAATCTTCATTCATTATCCCAGCTGAACTTTGTGCATTATGAATAGCCCATTCTTTTAACATTTCAGGGTTGGGATCATCGTACGTTGGTGTGATCCTGATTCTTAAACCTCTGGAGCTCTTTCAGCATCTATATATCTGTGCAGGGATCCACTTTCCCACCATTTGTTTAATTCCTTTTTCTTGAGTCTCTCTAAATCTCTAAAAAGACTGTGAATATCAGTACTTGTTGAGCCATGTTTCAATGTAGAAATATTATTTCTGTCCGTCATAGAAGTTGAAAAGACCATATATATATATATATATGGAGGTAAGGAGGAGTGGCCCCCCTCCACAATCCTAATTAGGCCCCATGGACCAAATCCCACTAGGGTGGTCGCCAGTAGGTATAGTTATGATCTAGTTTCCAAAGGAAAAGCTTTTTTTGACTTGGTTATATCTTTGGTGCCATTTCACAATTCTTCATGACATTTCCCAAAAATAGTGTCCCCTACGGTCTTGTTGTGCATGGAAAGTTTTGTGGTGATCCATCAAGCTGGGGCCGAGAAAAAGGGGTTCCAAAAAAAGTGTGTTTCTCACGTTAATTCCCATAAAGATATTAGACACAACTACACCCCAAACTGCAGGACAGAATTACACCAAATTTGGCAGAAAGTTAGCTCTTGGTCTAGAAAGCTGTGCTTAAATACAAAATTATTTCGGGAGGCTGCATGGGCCCCATCTGCCCCTGGGACCACCACCTCCCCAGGGCCTTTTATAAGTCACAGCCCTGAGGACCACTACCTCCCCGGGGCCAGCCCGTACCACACAAAGTAGAGGTGACGCGCAGCCCCTCCTGGAGTCATATGACCCTGGAGACTGCCACCTTCCAGGGCCGGCTCTAGCTTTCTCCCGAGGTGCCCACACTCAGTGTTAGCTGTTTGCTTCTGCATTGCGGGAGCTGTGACAGCTCCTGCCAAGCAAAAGCAGACACTCAGTTTCCAGCAAGCAGGAGCTGTCAAAATGTTGTTGCCTGCTGGAAGCAGAGTTTTCATCTCTTTCCCTCTCCGTGAACATTTAAGTACTTAATGTAATGGAGCTGCAAGTATACTATTATAAGTTGGGTGAATAATTGCCAGGGGCACATGCCACACTAATGCTTCCAGTATACCCAAGGAAGCTGGGACAATAGTGTAGCTAGAACAGGCTACTGCCAAGCTATTCCACCATTAACATAGCAACACAATTATTGTCACACACTTCAATCTTACCATAGTTTTCAAAAAATGGTACTTCCCCTACTTAAACAGTTTGTATACATGGAGTAAGATACCTATTGTCACACCAGGGGCCAATCATCTCTATTCCAAGGACTTATGCAGAAGCTAAGATTGTCTACCACTTCTCTCTTGAGGTTCATCCTTAGTATCAGAAGAGATGACTAATAGTGGTGACTAACCCTGAGGAGAACGTTTGTAGACAGAGAGAGCAAGATAAAGAGATTGTTGTGGATTACCTGGCACTCCTGTGAAAAGGATGGTGGTTGTGTGTTAGTCCATGTGAACTGGACTCCTCAAGGTCTAGTGGCAAAGCACAGATCTTCAATCAGAAGAGGGACTCTGCAATAAGAACAAAATCATTTCAGAAAGCTGTGTTACATAAATGCTATAAGGTCAGCTTGAAGTGCAAGACCTTAATGAAACATACCAAACAAGAATTACTATAAGTAATTCAAGTCCGTGGGAGGGGCCCTTTACCACTGACCCCGGTGCTGAGTCCTGAGCATGCATTCTTTAGCCTCTGCATATATTTTTCTGAAGTCTTTATTTGTCCTTAAAGTTGTGTTACTTCACAACTTAGTCCTTTTCCTTCAGTCAAAGCCTTCTTATTCTAACTTAAATTGATACGGTGTCCTTAAAGAAAAAGGGGATATCAAAACTACAAGTATCCTGTTAGTGCACCTGAAGTTTATGTAATGTGCCGGCATAGCTGGAGAGTGAAATGGTGAAAATATGGTTGTAGTCAATGCAATGGGAGCACCCCAGCACCGGTTGATTGACCAGTGTTAGATCTGACATCCTAGGCATGGTAGCCCCTGAAATTTATTTACTTCACTCGCTGATTTTTGTGAACTTGTTTTTGTTGGCATTAGGACTCTGTTCACTTTAGCCCTGCTAACCAGAGCTAAAGTACATGTGCTCTCTCCTTCAAATATGGTACAATTGGATTACACTTAATTTGCATATTTAATTTACTTTTAAGTCACTAGTAAATAGTGCTACATGTACCTACGGCCTGTAAATTAAATTGCTGCTAGTGGGCAGCAGGACTCATTGTGCCGCCCACTAAAGTAGCTTTTTAAAACATGTCTAAGGCCTGCTACTTCACTCTGTAGTGTAGTTTTAAACTGTCATTTGGACCTGACAAAGTAAAGCATTTGCCCGGCCTTAATCTTCCTAAAGTCGTATTTCACTGTTGTAAGGCCTTTATCTCCCATATATTCAATTGGGTTAGCCAAGGACTAACTTCTGATTAGAAGAAGACAGAAAAATACTAATGACACTCAAATTAATTGTAATTTGAAATCCTCTTTAATGGTATAGTCAGATATTACCTTTCTAGGAGTTTCCAGCTGCCTGGGCCTGGTAATGGTTCCCCCAACAGGAATGTGTGTTGGGCCCAGACAGGCAACAACAAGACCTGGGTGTAGCTGGAAGAAGGTCTTCCTGGAGGAATGGCTGGCAGGAGCAGTAATCAGAAAAAACAACCAAAGGGTGTCCTCTGTCTAAATAAGGAACTTACCATAAAAAATATGTATTGTCAGATATCACAGAAAAGGAAAAGACCCTCACCCATTCTAATTTTGTCTTGCCTATACGGAAAGCCCCTTAATTAGGCAGGGGATACACTTTTGTTGTTTGCTCTGATCGCAGCAGAGAGAATGTACCTCTTGGCTGGTGTTTCAAGGTCTCCATTCCCTTCCTAGGTCTAGTGCCCCAATGTGGTCTCTGCTTCAGGTTTGTTGGTTTAGAATAGGAGGAGGTGTACCCTTCCCTAATTGCATTTCAAAGGACCTTGCTCACAGCACACACATAGATCCTGACACCAGACCTGTACTGTCTTGTGTCACCCTAGATAGTTTGGAGACAAACCCAGGGGAAAGAGAACAGACCAGATCCAGTTTTGCTGATGGGTCAAAAAGGGGACCTTCAGAGCCCTTCAAGAAAGCACTACGGGACCCCTGAAAAATTCACATGAAGGACTGCTTTGCTGCCAGAAGGACGCCCTGTTGCTTGAAGGACTATCTGCTGTCTGAAGAAGGAATTTTGGACCTGCTGTCGCGCCGCGTGGTGCGGCGCGAGCCGAATGTTCGGCTCAAGCCGGGCGTTCGGCTGGGGCCGCACAGCGCGTTTCTAAAACACAGCACGCCCCCAGCCTTTCATGCACTTTTCGAGGCCCCAGGCATTGCATGGGGCCTCGCTCTGTCGTTTTCCACCGCCTTGCTGGGGTCTCCTGACCCCTCTTACCTGTTCTTCTTTCTTCTTTCTTGTCCTCTTTCTTTTCTTCTTTCTTGGGTCTTTTTGTTGTACTTTTTTTATGTCTTCTTCCCTTCCCAGGTTACCTTTCTCTTCCCAGCATTCATTGTTCCCTATTCTCTATGGTTTCTATTCTGTTTTGTTCTATGTACCTCTCCCTGTCTAATATGGTGTCCTTTTACTTCCTGTGGGTCACTTCCTGTCTTTTGGTATATAAGGGCTGTGTTTTCTTCATTTCCCTGCGCTGCAACACTTTCTGCTCAGATAGTGTCTTCGCTCCTGATTTCCTCGCCTTTTTGGTTCTGGATTTCATCGCTCTGTGTTTCCTGAATTTTGTTCTTTTTGATTCCTGCTTTTTGTTCTTGTTTTTCAGGAGTCTTCCTGTTTAGAGGTTTTTTCCCCTTTTGTTCTAAGGGGTTTTTTCCCTCTGGCGCTATTTTCTGAAGGCCACGGTCTGTTCTTGGCGTCTCCATCACCTACAGCACCGTGGCTACCAGAAAGAGTCGCCCCTTTTTGGGCCAAAGCCGAACATCGAAGATCCACGCCACTAGATCTGCAAATTCCAGGCGCAAGCAGCACGTGAGTCGTGACAGATTGCAGCGCGCAACCATTCTGACGTCCTCAAACACCATGGATAATACAGTGGCGGCTGCTGCAGATTCTGATCAATCTCTTTTGACCACGATTCAGCAACAAGCTCAGGAATTGCAACAACTACGCAATGAAAATGCTGCGTTACGACAGGCTTTGGCTCTCCGCACTAGTGATGTTCCGACTATCTCCGCTTCAACCCCTCGTTTCTCCGGCGAACCAACCAAGCTTCGTGAGTTCCTGGATGCATTAACGGTGTACTTCGCCTTCCGACCAACCCAATTCTCCCACGACAGGACCAAGGTGGGTTATCTCATCAGTGCCTTATCCGGTCCAGCCTTGGCCTGGGCAACCCCGATGGTGTCATCCAATGACCCAGTTTTGTCGGACTATTCCACCTTTGTGAGTCGCTTCAAACAAATGTTCAGTCGACCTGGATTGGAAGCCTCTGCAGAAGAAGCCTTATGCGACATTCACCAAGGCTCACAAGATGTCCTGCAATATATAACCCGTTTTCGTCAGCTAGCAGCAGAGACCACTTGGGTGGAACGTACTCTGGTAACGTTATTTCGCAGAGGACTCAAAGAAGAAATAAAGGATGAACTAGTACATTCTACCAGAGTGGAAGATCTTCGTGGCCTGATGGATCAAGCACTGTCCATCGAATATCGTCTTCAGGAACGGAGATCGGAGAAGAGAAGGAGTAGAGGGTTCTCCCAGCCAAGTACCTCACGAGCTGGTCTACAGCGTTCTGAGGAACCTCGCCCTCCTGCTAGAGACGTCGAAGGGGAACCCATGCAGGTAGATACTACCCGAGGTCCGCTCTCCGCCAGCGAGCGAGAAGACAGACGCAAGAAAGGGTTGTGCCTGTACTGTGGTTCTGCTGGTCACATGATTCGAAACTGTCCAGTACGTCCGCCCAGGCCATCGGGAAACGCCACTTCCCGTCCTCTGTAAGAAGGGAGGGGACGGGATCTACAGCTATACCTTCCATCAGCTCCTTTAATGACAATACAACCTCCTTGTTCATTTTTCCTGTCTTGTTGCAACTTCCTGACGGTCGTCAAGAAAAGACTATGGCATTACTAGATTGTGGTGCTAGTGGAATATACATGGACCAGACGTGGGCTGCTACTCACCAAGTTCCTACACAATCTAAAGAAGTTCCCGAACAGGTGCACACCGTGGATGGATCCTTATTATCCTCTGGTCCAGTGGACTCCACTACCCTGATGTTAAGTTTACAGATCGGAAACCATCAAGAACACATCTCTTTTGATCTTATCACGTCCCCCAACCATACCATTATTCTTGGAATTCCGTGGTTCATCAGACATAATCCATATGTGAACTGGGTAACCCGGACAGTTTCCTTGTCTTCGCAATTTTGTCATGAAAACTGTTTTGCTTCCGACAAGTATTGGTCACCGAAAAGATCTATAGTCACTGAAAGAATTACTGGTTCTTCCATTAATACAGTCCAAGGAGTCCCTGAACACTATTTGGAGTTTCAAGATGTGTTCCAAAAACCATCCAAACCTGTGTTACCTCCACATCGAGACTACGATTGTGCTATTCCCTTAGAACCTGGCACAATCGTTCCTTTTGGGAGGATGTATTCCCTCACGGAACCTGAAAAAGAAGTTCTAAAAGAATATCTGGATGACAATGTCCAGAGTGGTCTTATAGTTCCCTCATCTTCTCCGGCCAGGGCTCCTCTCTTTTTTGTACCCAAGAAGACAAAGGATCTTCGTCCTTGCCTGGACTTTCGAGGTCTGAATAAGATAACCATTAAAGACCGTTATCCTTTGCCTCTCATCAGGGACATTCTAGAAGCAGTTAGAGGGGCTCAACGTTTTACTAAACTTGATCTGCGAGGAGCCTATCACCTTTTACGCATAAAAGAAGGAGATGAGTGGAAAACAGCTTTCAGGACCCCATTTGGTCACTTTGAATACAGAGTTATGCCGTTTGGTCTCACTAATGCCACCGCAATCTTCCAGAGATTTATGGATTCAGTGTTTTCTGACCTTCTGAACCAGACAGTTGTCATTTACCTAGATGATATTCTGATTTATTCCAGAGATCCTGAACTCCATTCGTCCCATGTGAAACAAGTCCTTCAAAGACTCCGGGCACATCAACTATTTTGCAAACCAGAAAAATGTGAGTTCGACAAGACGGAGGTTAAATACCTGGGTTATCATTTAAGTTCCACCGGCATAGCTATGGACCAAGAAAAAGTACAAGCGATTCTAGACTGGCCTTCTCCTTCTTCTATTAAAGAAACACAATGTTTTTTAGGATTAGCAAACTTTTATCGGCAGTTTATATTGGACTTTGCAAAACAAACTAGCCACATAACACATACCTTAAAGAAGGAGAATTTAACGAAAGGGTTTATCTGGACTGAGGCGGCTGAAACAGCCTTTCAAGGTTTAAAGAAAGCTTTCACACAAGCTCCCATCTTACGGCACCCAGATACCAACAAACAATTTATTGTTGTTACCGACGCTTCTGAAAGAGCCATCGGAGCTGTCTTACTCCAACAACAAGAGGATGATGGTCTTGAACATCCTGTTTTCTATTTGTCTCATATCCTCTCTACAGCAGAACAACATTACTCTGTACTTGAAAGGGAATTATTGGCTTTGAAAACAGCCTGCCTAGAGTGGAGACAGTTTCTGATGGGTTCCAAAGAGCCTTTTGAGGTTAGAACAGACCACCGTAACCTACAATGTTTACGAAATTTTGTGTGCCAGAATAGTCGCCAGGCTCGTTGGGCCTTTTTCTTCAGTCAGTATGATTTTTACGTCACCTATATTCCTGGATCTCAAAACATTCTGGCTGATGCTCTGTCTCGTCGTTATCCAGATTGTACTCCTTCCCCATCTCAGTATCTACTGGAACGTAGTAAGATCATTGGAGTGGCTCAATCTTTTCTGGAGGAAGTACAACTGGAATACACCAAACTATCGGACCACGAAGTAGAGAACCTAAGACCTTTGTTGAATAAGAGACAAGGATTCCATTATCATCAGAACTTGATATTCCTCCCTACTGACAGAGTGAAAGAAAAAGCATTACAAATGTGCCACGATTCACCGGTGGCTGGTCATAGAGGCATCAAGGCCACACAAGAACTTCTCTCACGGTTTTTCTGGTGGCCTACCTGGAAGCAGGATGTTGAAAGATATGTTCAGGCTTGTCCTATTTGTGCTCAAGTCAAGATTCCCCGTACCAGACCTGCAGGATTGCTACAGCCCTTGCCTGTTCCGCCAGCTCCATGGCACACCATCTCTACCGATTTCATGTGTTCGCTCCCACCTTCAGCAGGAAACCGGGTTATCATGGTCACTGTGGATTCCTTTACTAAGATGGCTCATTTCACTGCCCTAAAAAGGCTGCCTACATCTCAAGAACTAAGCCAGATATTTATTGATCATATCTTCCGCCTTCATGGACTTCCACATACCATTATATCTGATAGAGGACCCCAGTACATTTCCCGGTTTTGGAGGTATTTCTGTAAGACACTCAATATCAACAGAGCCCTGTCATCAGGGTTCCATCCACAGACCAATGGACAGACCGAGCGTCTGAACCAAGGACTAGAGCAATACCTTCGCTGTTTTTGCAATTCAACCCAAAGCAACTGGAACACTTATCTCCCTATTGCTGAATTCTCCTACAACAATACTGTCCACAGTGCTTCCAAGGTCACTCCTTTTTTCTGCTCTTATGGTTTTCATCCTACCTCCTTTCCTACTTCTCCCCAATCCACCTCTCCTTTGCCCGCTATTACTTACCTCTCCAAACGACTTTTACAGATCCATAGACTAATTCGATCCAATCTGTTACAAACCAAACGATATATGAAGAAGGCTGCAGACAAGAAACGTGGAACCACTCCAGACTATCACCCGCAAGATAAAGTCTGGCTCTCATCCAAATTCCTACCCTCACGTCTTTCTCTGAACAAGTTCACACCTCGTTACTACGGACCTTTCCGTATTCTTCAGCTGATCAATCCTGTCACTGTCCGTCTTCGCTTACCTCATACTTGGAAGATTCATCCCGTCTTTCATGTTTCCCAGCTCAAACCTTACGTACCTGACCCTTTCTCTCGTCAGTTTCCTTGTCCTCCTCCTGTGTTGGTGAACGATGTTCCTGAATATGAGGTACAGGAAATCTGTGACTCTCGTCTATTTCACAGACGGCTTCAATATCTGATTCATTGGAAGGGTTATCCTCTCAGTGAATGCTCTTGGGAAGATGCATCTTCTGTTCACGCTCCTCTCCTGATTCAACGCTTTCACCGTTTATTTCCTCTCAAACCTGGGCCTTCGGGAGGGGGGCCTACTGTCGCGCCGCGTGGTGCGGCGCGAGCCGAATGTTCGGCTCAAGCCGGGCGTTCGGCTGGGGCCGCACAGCGCGTTTCTAAAACACGGCACGCCCCCAGCCTTTCATGCACTTTTCGAGGCCCCAGGCATTGCATGGGGCCTCGCTCTGTCGTTTTCCACCGCCTTGCTGGGGTCTCCTGACCCCTCTTACCTGTTCTTCTTTCTTCTTTCTTGTCCTCTTTCTTTTCTTCTTTCTTGGGTCTTTTTGTTGTACTTTTTTTATGTCTTCTTCCCTTCCCAGGTTACCTTTCTCTTCCCAGCATTCATTGTTCCCTATTCTCTATGGTTTCTATTCTGTTTTGTTCTATGTACCTCTCCCTGTCTAATATGGTGTCCTTTTACTTCCTGTGGGTCACTTCCTGTCTTTTGGTATATAAGGGCTGTGTTTTCTTCATTTCCCTGCGCTGCAACACTTTCTGCTCAGATAGTGTCTTCGCTCCTGATTTCCTCGCCTTTTTGGTTCTGGATTTCATCGCTCTGTGTTTCCTGAATTTTGTTCTTTTTGATTCCTGCTTTTTGTTCTTGTTTTTCAGGAGTCTTCCTGTTTAGAGGTTTTTTCCCCTTTTGTTCTAAGGGGTTTTTTCCCTCTGGCGCTATTTTCTGAAGGCCACGGTCTGTTCTTGGCGTCTCCATCACCTACAGCACCGTGGCTACCAGAAAGAGTCGCCCCTTTTTGGGCCAAAGCCGAACATTGAAGATCCACGCCACTAGATCTGCAAATTCCAGGCGCAAGCAGCACGTGAGTCGTGACACCTGCCTGCCTTGATCCCACACTACCCAGAGACTCCAAGGATCTGTTGGCTGGCCTATTTCAGCTACAGGGACATAACAAGCTTCCAGAGGCCTCCTGACACCTGTCCAGCTTCAACTGGACCTGCCTGGCCCTGCTGCTGGCCTCTGCTAGAGCGAGTCCTGATCCCCAAGAGGTGCCCTCCAGGTTCTGGACCCTTTACTGGCATCAGCGAAAGCTTCTCCTGAAGTAGAAGGTAAAACTCCAGCAGTTTGGACTCTTCATAACCATGCATGGGCCTGTTCACAAAAGAAATCTGCTACCTGCTACGGCCACCAATGCGAAGCTCCAGTAAGACTGCTCTTCGCGCCAGCAGTGACCGACCGTAAGGATGAACCAATGCTAAGCTCCAGTGATGACCGGCTATTTGTAGTACAGCAACTAGCATCTGCGACATGCAACCTGCTCTTCACGCCAAAAGTCTCCTCATTTCACCCTCCTGCAAGGCGAACAGAACTATTAGCTCCGGACCTAAGGAGGTAACTCTTCAGAGGGACTAACCTATATCCGACCAACACTCCATTGCCTGTGACTTTTCTGCAGTCTAAAGTGACCTCATAACTGCGAGTAGTGCTTCGTACTTCTTGGAGCTATTTTAACTAAAAACTTATCGATATCTCCCATGCTACTGTTTGGGTTTTGTTGTCCTGGTATCATTTTATTTACTAAAACGTATTCTATTTTTTAAATTGGTTTGGATTTTTCTTGTGCTTTGTTTTCACTTTATTACTGTTTGTGTGCCTCATAAATGCTTTACAGATTACCTCCAAATTAAGCCTGAATGCTTTTGTGCCAAGCTACCAAAGGGTTATAATATCCCAGTTTCTTACAGCCTGATTCCAGGGGTCAAGATTTTAGGAAACTGTCTTGAAAGGATGGAGTTCCAATAGCCGTTGCTGGCCTCCAGCTTCCAGGTGAAGATGTACAGGTTACTCTTGTCGCGGGTGGTGGGGCTCGGAACCCAAAAACTGCACTTATAGAAGACACAGCTCTCTCTCAAGAAGGATCGATAAAGCCAAACAGGCCATTGAGTTTGAAAGCAGTATTTATAGCCTGTGAGTACATGGCACCTTCCAACTACAAAACAGAGACCACAATGGGGAACCTTAGCAACACAAAGGGATGATGGACGGAGTGCTGAACAATGCAAACACTCACACCCAGTCACAGATCTGGGTTTAATCCATTGTTCTTTGCTCACAATTCCACCCCAGTTTGGACCCTGCTATATGCAAATCAGTCTTGACCCTGTTCCTCAAGGGAACAGTCCAGCCCCAACTGCCAAGCCAGGTCCTTCCTGGACCGGAAACAAGCATCCTGGGACTGGTTTCTGGGTATCACCCTTCATCAGCCAGGCTAGCTGGAGCACAGGACCCACGTCTGGGCATACCCTTCCCCCTTAGGGCAAATTTAGCAACACAAAAGGATGATGGACGGTGTGCTGAACAATCCAAACACTCACCCCCAGTCACAGATCTGGGTTTAATCCATCGTTCTTTGCTCACCATGCCACCCCAGTTTGGACCCAGCTATGGTTTCAACACTCCGTCCATCATTTTATTTTGTTTTGTGATGTTGCTTTGTGCACCCTAAGTGGCAGGGGTATGCCCAGACATGTGTCCCTTGCTCGCTGCACCAGTGGATGCGAGTTAGCCTGGCTGATGAAGGGTGATACCCTGAAACCGGTCCCAGGGTGCTTGTTTCCTGTCCATGGAGGACCTGGCCTAGCAGTTTGGGCTGGACTGTTCCCATGGGGAACAGGGTCAAGACTGATTTACATATGGCTGGGTCCAAACTGGGGTGACGTGGCGAGCAAAATAACAACGGATTAAACCCAAATCTGTGACTGGGGGTGAGTGTTTGAAAAGTTTCAACACTCCGTCCATCATTTTATTTTGTTTTGTGATGTCGCTTAACAATGGGGAACCACCAGCACAGATTGACCAGGGTATGACCATTCTCTTTCTCAAAGGTCGACTGACTGGGCATACCAGACAAGGGGCATAGGCATGTGGTGCTGGTTCCCAGGACCTGTCTTCAGGCAGGGAACCCTGCCAATCAATCAGATAATACAATTTCCCTTTATCCCCTCTTGAGTCTAGGATTTTGTACACCTCATATTCATTGTGTTTGGCAACCATCACTGGAGGGATTCGGTATGAGAAGCTGATTAGTAGGGTTTATGGGTTACATGAAAGACCAGATGGATTTGGCAATCATTGGCAAGGTGAGTTTCAATGTTTCCAGATTGATGATTTGCAAAACTGTGTAAGAACCCAAATAACAAGGGTGATAAGTGAAGGATAAAGACCAAGATTTCGGCCACCAGGAAGGCTAGTATGACCAGCGCCATGAGGACCTGAATATGAATGACCAAAACCATGGAAACCTAATCCACGATGACTAGGGTAACCAATGCCGAAGAGTACCAGAACAAATGGGAGAGAATAAACAGGACCAGAAGAAACAGAACAAGATTTTAATGGAACATGTGAGAAGGACAGGAGGACTTGGAGGAATAGTAAAGACCTCGAGAACAATGAACTGTGGAATCAGGAGATTAGGTTAAGCAGGACAGGGACTAGGAAGCCTTTGGGGACCCGAGATCAAAGGCACCAAGAGACATGGAGCACTAAGTGAGCAAACCGACTAGAACCTAGAATACCAGGACCAGGGTGAGCAGGGTCAGAGATATCACGGCCAGAGAAGTTAAACAGAAAAAGGGTAGACAGGAGGACCAGGACCAACATGACCAGGCTCAGGGGGGCAAAAACGAGGAGAAATAAGATCAAGAGGGACAGGACCAATGTATGCAGGTTCATGAGGAGCAAGAGAAAAAGCAACAGAGCCAAGAGGCCCAAAACAACCCAAACCAGGAAGACAATTACCACGAGAGCCACGCCTAGGAAGACCAGGACAAAAGACATCATAGGGGCCATGAGAACCAGCAGGATAGGACCTGCAGTACCAAAACTAGATAGTAAAGGGGGAGGAGGGCTAGGTCACCATGGGCAAGAAAAACAGTAATTACTGGAGAGAACAGAGAGTCCAGCACCAGCAGAATCTGAAATAGAAGGCTCAAGAGGCTCTGACTCAGGATGACCCTACATCAGGTTTGCAAGGATTAACATATGCTGAGCTATGAAAACTCAGAGGCCCAGGGGGACAAAGACAAGGAGACCAGAGCCAGGAGGACCGCTAGTATGAGCACCAGAACAGGTGTGACCAGGGTCAGAATGATAGATCCAAGATTACCAAAGGAGTACCAGAACAAAGAAGACTTGGGGACTAGGAGCAGAAGGATTAGGAAGAAGAAGGCGGAGGCTAGGTAAAATGGGAGAACAGGTAGAAAACAGTGGAGAGCCAGGATCCTGCACAGATTGTGGAATGATAGACTGGAAATGGGTGTCCTGGAAAATGAGGCTTTAATATGTGAGGATCTTCAGAATGGAAAATGGAGAGGGGGAATTCCTGGATGGGACCATGGAGTCTGGGGATTCTGGAAGAAAGGCATGAAGTGTGCGGGCAATCTGCGAGTGTTGAGGGCTTTGAGCCAGATGGGATTCTAAGTCAGTGGCCAGTTACCATCAAGATTTACCAGAGAGAGTTTAGAAACAAACAAGGTTATAGAATTGACCTTGTGAACATGTATTTCCTTGAATATAACTGAACCTTGAAAGGGTTGTGTTGTATTAGGGGCATAAGAGAGGTACCAGCAAAGGAAGTTCAGCCAAGAAGATTCAGCGACAAAACACAAATCTGGGATATTACCCAGAAAAAGCACAAATATTATTACCTTATGTTACCTCAGAGGAGAGACTAAGGCTCTCATTACAACCCTGGTGGTAAATCCCGCTTTCCGCCGTGCAGAAGACCGCCAACATACCCCGGCGGCCACAGAATTCCGCTACAGGTATTACGACCCACAGCTCGGAATCCGCCACAATAGAGACACCCACACAAGTCCGCCACACCAAAGGTCAGTGATAAACTGGGGATACCAAAACCGACACTGTCACACCAACAGGAATACGCCCACACTATCACGACCCACAAATCAACACGGCGGTCATTCAACCGTGGTAATCCATTGGCGGTTACACACCGCTGCGCTCAAAATACACACACACTTACAAAACACAACCACATTGGACAATCTGAAATACACACACCTGATACACATACACACACCACACCCACACACCCAATCCAATATAAAGCACACACCCACATCACCCACAAACCCTTACTACCAAAATGTTGAAAGAAGGCCAGAGAGACTACCTAAAACAACACCAGCATCCACAGACACACAACATCCATGCACCTCAAACAACACACACCAACACATCCCATCACACATCACAACAGACACCATCTCACACATCACCCACACCACATCATGGCACCTCAAAGACACCCCAGGTTCTCTGAGGAGGAGCTCAGGGTCATGGTGGAGGAAATCGTCTGGGTAGAGCCACAGCTATTCGGATCACAGGTGCAGCAGATATCCATTGCAAGGAAGATGGAGCTATGGTGAGATTGTCGACATGGTTAACGCAGTGGGACAGCATCCAAGAACACGGGATGACATCAGGAAGAGGTGGAATGACCTACGGGGAAGGTGCGTTCCGTGGTATCCAGAGGCAGGACACACCAGTACACTCAGTGGAGTACCTGCTTGCACGAGATCAGGGAGTCAAGTGAAGTTTGGGTGACAAATTTGCGTACGTACCACGGCGGTGTGCACCGTCACCGCCTGCGGCGATCATGATACGCCAGGATTCCCTATTGGCATCCATGTTAACCAATGACTGTGCGCATGGCGGTAAACACCACCTTACGCTGTTACGTCAACTGCTAGCGGTATGAGGTCACTTCCACCACGAAAGTTCTGGATTACAGGGGGCAGACAATTTTGACCTTAAATACGCATTTATGATACTGCTATCTGCACATTGCAGGCCATAATGTTCACCTAACACACCTATGCATGTGACCACTAACAATACCACACATGACAAACCCTGATCAATAATTATGGTCTAGTTGATGATATGTCAAAAACATTTAGTATTTGAGTCCCTACAATCAAGTCTGCCGTGCTCAATGACTGACAATGTGTGCCGATGTATATGTGTTACTCACACGTGTTTAAAATTCCTCCTAGGTACAGACCCTTGTGGCGAGGAAGGGCCCCATCAATGTACAGACCACTTGTGGATATGCGGACCATGATGGAGCATCACATCATAATCGATTACAGACTCACCCTTTCAACTATTCTCGAACTTTGTGCATTACTGGATCCTGCACTGACTCCGGCAAATCATAATCAGCATGTCATCCCTACTGAAGTGCAGGTGCTCTCTGCACTCCATTTCCTGGCCACAGGCTGTTTTCAAGTGACAGTGGGCATGGGTGCTGGATTTTCACAGCCAATGTTCAGTATGACACTGACAAGATTTCTGAATGCATTTGTATGACACCTGCACTCCTATGTGAGGTTTCTCCAAAGTACTGACCTCCCTGTCATCAAGTCTGACTTCTATGCGTTTGCCAATACACCCCATGTGATAGGTGCCATCAGTGGCACCCACATACCTATGATACCCCCAAGTGTCAGTGAACAGGTGTACAGAAACAGGAAGAACTTTCACTCCATGAACATTCAATTGGTATGTACTGCAGACCAGTACATCTCACATATGAATGCCATGTTCCCCGGTTCAGTCCATGATTCCTTTGTGCTGAGGAACAGTAGTGTGCCACACATGATGGAACAACTATAAGAGGACAGAGGATGGATCATAGGTAGGTGTTTCTGTCACTAACTGCCACCTAGCAGACAGCCAGCCTGTCTGACTCTGAGGCTTGACAATGACTGCTCTGTTTTGCACCTTTTTCTAGGTGATTCTGGCTATCCCAACTTGTGTTGGCTCCTGACACCAGTGAGGAATCCTGGTACAGATGCAGAGAAGAATTACAATGAGGCCCTTGGACGTACTAGGAGGGTGATAGAGTGCACAATCGGTCTCCTGAAGGCTAGATTTCGTTGTCTACATATCTCTGGGGGTTCCCTGGCCTATGGGCCCGAAAAGGTGTGTAGAATAGTGGTGGCCTGCTGCATGCTGCACAACGTGGCAGTGAGAAATTCTATCCCCCTCTTGGAGGTGGATGGTGCTGTATATCCAGACCAGCTTCCGCAGAGAGGGGACGAGAGTGATGGTGATGATGAGGAAGGGGAAGATGTCAATTCCAGGACCCAACTGATACAACTCTACTTCCAGTAACTATGTGGGACTAAGGGCTGACGTTGGTGTTTGTGAAACATACTGGCAGTGTGCCTTGTCATCTGGGGGGGATTGAATGTACTAATTGCAACTGTGTCCAGGACTGCATAGGACAGAATACAATGTAGTGGTTCGTTTTGTTAACATATTTAGGCACAACAACATGAAAGGTGAGTGTGTACTTTCATGCTACGCAGGTACAAATAAAGTAGTTATCAGCCAGTTGCATCATACTTCACTTTGTTCACACATTATGACAGGGGACAGTGTTACAGGTGTGATATGTGTTTTATTTGGTGCAGGGATTGAATAGAGCAAATTACAGTGATGGCAGTTGGTCATGGGTGGTTATCCTAAATGCCAACATGGTGGCAGCCTTGTTGTAAGTATTGTTAGGTCCATAAATGCTTACATGAGTTCTTATTGATTGTTAGCACTGTTTGGTGGTTGATTCTGTGGGATTGTTGGTGGACAGATTGTTGCAGAGTCACTTCTTTGAGGGGGCCTTGTTTTTGGCAGGGGTTCCTGTCCTATACCTTGGCCTGAGGGTCCGTTTGTGCACCTGCTGTTAACCTACAGGGGATGAGATGGTTGTTCCTTGTGTTTCCTCAGGGTAGTTTGTGCGATGTTCCTGCTGATGCTGTCATTGTCCGATCTGTCTCCTGTGCTGTAGTGGGGGCCTCCTGTACTGTGTGGGTCTCAGACTGGGTGTGTACAAGCTGCAGCAGTGCTCCTGCTATGCTGGCCATTGTGGCGTTGTGCATTTTCCACTGCTCCATAGCCTCTTGGTGGTGTTCCTGCTGCATCCTCTGACTATGCTCCAGGGTGGATACTATCTGGGCCACTCTGTCATGGGTATGCTCGTCGGCCCACAGGACCTCAGAGATCACGTCCTGGGCTGCAGCATCCATCCTCTGGCCTCCCCCCTGGGCCACTGATGCCCTCCCACTGGGCCTAGCCCCCTGTGCCTGTGTTCCTTGCACTGGTCTGGCAGAGCCACTTGTATTGCGGCCATTGTCTTCCTGCCTGTTGTTCCACTAGTCTGTGGACTGGATACACAGGTGTGTGGATTGTTGCCCTGGGCTGATGTTCTTGCCTGGGTCGTAGGGGTGTCAGTGGTATCCTGGGTGGGGCTGCTGGGTGGTGACAGTCCAGGACTCTGTGAGGGGCCAGCCTGCTCATCAGTGTCCAGGGTTCCATCCCCAGTGTCCTGTGAGGTGCCTCTGTCTCCCTGAGGGGCACTGGCACTCCTTGTCCTGTCCATCACGGTGGCATGGGTGGTGGTGCCTGTTGGACATGTCTGTTACAAATGCATGATCGGATGGGGTGCACAGGGCTGGGCTGTTTTGTGCAGGTTTTACACTTTGGGACCATGCAGGGTGCCTTTGTGAAGTTTGCACTGCATTTTGCTTAGGATGTGGTGGTGCATTGTGGGTGGTGTAGTGCCTTTGTGATTCCTTGCAGGGGTAGGTGGCTGTGCACAGAGGCCGGGATATGGGCCTGTTAGTGGGTTTGTGGGCATGCAGGGTGACTGGGTGTTGTGAATGTGGGTTGGGTGGGGTAGTGGTCCTGGTGGATGTTGGAGGGGTGGGGTGGTGCATGCATTCCAGGTGTTATGGATATGGGGTAATTGTAAACAACTTACCCAAGTCCATTCCTCCAGTGAGCCCCGCAGGGTGCAGGACGGCCAGTACCTTTTCCTCCCAGTCAATCAATCAATCAATCAAACAATTTGTAAAGCACGCTACGTACCCGTGAGGGTTTCAAGGCGCTGGGGGGACGGGGAGCTGCTACTGCTCGAAGAGCCAGGTCTTGAGGAGTCTTCTGAAGGAAAGCAGGTCCTGGGTCTGTCTTAGTTGAGGAGGGAGGGTGTTCCAGGTCTTGGTGGTGAGGTAAGAGAACGATCTGCCGCCGGAGGATCTGCGTCAGATGCGGGGGATGGAGGCGAGGGCGAGGTTGGCGGAGCGGAGTTGCCGGGTGGGGGTGTAGAAGCTGAGTCTGCTGTTCAGGTAGGTCGCTCTGGTGTTGTGGAGTGCATTGTGTGCGTGGGTGAGGAGCTTGACGGGGAGCCAGTGGAGGTCTCTTAGGTGGGAGGTGATGTGGCTGTGGCGAGGGATTTTGAGGATGAGTCGGGCGGAGGTGTTTTGGATGTGTTGGAGACGTTGTAGGTGTTTGGATGGGAATGCCGGCGTAGAGGACGTTGCCGTAGTCCAATCTGCTGCTGACGAGGGCCTGGGTTACTGTTTTTCTTGTTTCGGTTGGAATCCATTTGTAGATTCTGCGAAGCATGAGGAGGGTGTTGTAGCAGGAGGAGGAGACGGCGTTGACCTGCTTTGACATGGAGAGGGATGAGTCGAGGATGAAGCCGAGGTTTCGTGCGCTGTCGGTGGGTGTCGGTGGGGAACCCAGCGAGGCCGGCCACCATGAGTCGTCCCAGGCGGAAGGATGAGAACCTCTGTTTTGTCCGAGTTCAGTTTTAGTCGGCTGCCTCTCTTCCAGTCAGCCATTGCTTTCAGTCCCTCCTGGAGGTTGGTTTTGGCGGTGTGTGGGTCCTTGGAGATGGAGAGGATGAGTTGGGTGTCGTCGGCGTAGGAAATGATGTTGAGGTTGTGCTGACGGGCCACTTGTGCGAGGGGGGCCATGTAGATGTTGAACAGCGTCGGGCTGAGGGATGAGCCCTGGGGTACGCCGCAGATGATGTTGTAGGCCTTGGATTGGAATGGGGGAGGCGGACTCTTTGGGTTCTGCCGGCGAGGAAGGATACGGTCCATTTGAGGGCCTGGTCTTGGATTCCTGCTTTGAGGAGGCTGATTTTCAGAGTGTGGTGACAGACAGTGTCAAAGGCGGCCGATAGGTCTAGGAGGGTGAGGGCTGATGTTTCTCCATTGTCGAGGTGGCTTCTGATGTCATCTGTGGCGGCGAGGAGGATGGTCTCAGTGCTGTGGTTACGTCTGAAGCCGGACTGGGAGGGGTCGAGGATGTTGTTGTCTTCGAGGTACCGAGTGAGTTGTGTGTTGACGATTTGCCGGGAAAGGGAGCAGGGAGACTGGCCGGAAGTTCTTCAGGTCTTTGGGGTCTGCCTTAGGTTTTTTGAGAAGAGCGTTGATTTTGGCGTGTTTCCAGCTTTCCGGGAATCTTGCAGTTTCGAAGGAGATGTTGATGACCTTCCGTAGGTGTGGTGCAATGGCTGTGTCTGCTTTGTTGAAAATGTGGTGTGGGCAGGGGTCTGATGGTGATCCGGAGTGGATGGAATTCATGGTCTTGCGAGTTTCGTCGTCGCTGATGCTGGTCCAGGAGGTCATTTGGCTGGAGTTCTTTGCAGTCGTGGGTGTTGTTTTCTAGGCGGGTTTTGAAAGAGGATCTTTTTGCTAGCCTAATGAGTTGGTGAAGTTTGTGTGTAGCATCCTTGAGCGCCGTGTGGTTGTTTGGAGTGCGCTCGAGTAGCCATGCTTGCTTGAGTTTCTGGCAGTTGCATTTGGAGGCTTGTAGGTCGTTGGTGAACCAGGTGGCTTTTTTGTTGACTTGGTTGTTGGAGGGTTTCTTGAGTGGTGCAAGGCGGTTGGCGCAGTAGTCAATCGATAGCTTGAGGTTGTGTGCGGCGATGTCAGGAATGGTGGGGTTGGCAGGAGGTTTCTGAGCTAGGGTGTTGGTTAGTTGATCTTCGGTGACTTTGCCCAAGCGTCGGCAGGGTGGTTGTTCGGTGTGGTGGTGTTCTGTTTGTTTCTTGAAGGTGAAATGGATGCAGTGGTGGTCGGTCCAGTAGTTTGGTGGTATGATTGAAGGTGATGTGGTTGCTTGTGGAGAAGATGGGGTCAAGAGTGTGACCGGCTGTGTGGGTGGGTGTGTTGACGAGTTGTATGAAGCCGAGGTTGGCAAGGTTGTCGGTCAGGGTGGTGGAGTTGGTGTCATTGTGGTTTTCGAGGTGAAAGTTCAGGTCCCCGAGGAGGATGTAGTCCGTGGAGGCGAGTGCATCGGTGATGGCCAGGTCGGCGATGGCGTTGCTGAACGGTGCTCTGGGTCCTGGAGGTCTATAGATGAGTGTTCCTCTGAGCGTGGTGTTGGGGTCGGTGTGGATTTGAAAGTGTAGGAGTTCGGCGGCGCTGAAGAAGTCGTCCAGGAGGGTCTTGACTTCGAGGGTGGCTTTTTGGACGATGGCTATACCTCCTCCGGTTCTGTTGGAGCGATCTCCGCGAGAGACCATGTACCTGTCCGGTATGGCTATGGCGATGTCGGGCGCTGAGGAGTCATTCCACCAGTTTTCAGTTAGAAAGGCCATGTACGGGGTGGTGGAGTCGAGCAGGTCCCAGAGTTCGATGTCGTGCTTGCGTGCTGAGTGGGTGTTGAGGAATATGCAGTGTAGGTGGTTTGCTTTGGTCCTAGTGGGTTTTTGGGCTCTGGTGCAGGTGAAGCTGCAGTTGTGGCAGGAGAAGGGCCCGTGTGTGCTCTTTGGAGTCACCAAGAAGCAGGTGGTGTCTCGTCCGGTGTTGAGTGCGCGGAGGGTGTCGGCATCGTATCGGAGGCTGGAGAAATGGCTGTTGCGGGGTCCAGGGCTTCAGGCGCGGTCCAGGTGCGGAGGGGCGCAGACGGGCTTGCCTCTGGCCAGGGCACGGGCGCGCATCGACCACCATTAAGAAGGGAGGGGGGAGGGAGGAGCAGCTGGGAGGCGGGAGGTGTGGGCGAATGGGAGTGCGGGGGTGGGGTAGCGGGAAAAAATGAGTGGGAAACGGCGCAAAAGTAAAAAAGTGAAAGAGGGTAAAAAAGGCCCAAAAGTGCGAGAAAAACGCAGAAAAATGCAGAAAAAGTGGCAAATAGAGTGAAAAAGCAGAGAACGGTGGAAGAGTGCAAAAAGGCAGGAAAGGCAGAAGAATGCAGACAAAGGCAGAGAAGAGATTGTCAGAAAAGGCAGGAAAGGCAGAAGAATGCAGACAAAGGCAGAGAAGAGACTGTCAGAGCAAGAGTCAGTCAGTGTAGTCGGTGGTGTTGGTGGAGGTCCTCCCCCAGTCTTCTGGACTGCAATGTGGTGCCTGGATGGCATGGCCCTGACCTTACCCCTCAGGTCGTTCCATCTCTTGCGGATGTTGTCCCTGGTGCGTGGATGGTGTCCCACTGCATTTACCCTGTTGAAAATGGTCTGCCATAGCTCCATCATCCTGACGATTGGTGTGTGCTGCACCTGTGCCCGAATAGTTGTGGCTCCACCTTCAGGATCTCGTCCACCACGGTCCTTAGCTCCCTCTCTGTGATGCGTGGATGTTTGGGGGGTGACATGGTGAGTGTGGTGAATGGTGTCGGGAGTGGAATCGCAGTGAGGGTGCTCTTCTGTGGTTCGGTGTGAGTCTTGTGTATTGTGGCATTCGGTGTCTGCTTCTGGTGCTCTCTGGCAGATTCTGATTTTTGGTTCATTATATGGCAGGTTTCTGTTCACCGCCAATGGCATTCTTCTGTTCACCGTCGCCACGGCGGTCAGCGGTGTTTACCGTCGTGTTCATAATGACCGTCTATGTTCTCAATAAGATAAAGGTATTTGTAGATATGCATATGCTCTACATTGTGCAGGTATGTTTGAAAGTGTATAGTGATGAAATGTATTTGTGTTCCCATCAGCTGCTTGAAATGTGACCCAAGAATAAAACAATTCTGTTCTATAGGCTGGATGAGCCTCAACAACAAATGTAACAGGCCCCCCCTGGGCCGTTAGGCCATGTGCTAATAAATGTGCGGTAAGGGGTGGTCCCATATTGACTGCAATTGCTACCTGTTGCGGGCTCGCCATGATGAATTGAATTTTTTTTTCAGACATAAGCATGCACATGGGGATTATCCTTTTAGGGTTCAAGCTTTAACAACCTACAGCGTTAGTTAGGTATTCCCCACTTAGCTGAGGAGGAAAATCCTCAATACCACAGACGTCGCCGTATATAGTACTGAGGTGTCTTTGCATGTAGTGAGACAGAGATACTCAGGAGGACCTAAAAATTAGTGCCTGACCAAACGTTGGCGACGCCATGTCGCATAGGTTCTCATTATCTTAATGAGACTACTGGATTTGGGTGGCAGAATCCCTTGTACTGCAGGAGACTGAGTATGAACCCACACCAGGTGACACCTGTCGGCCTAATCCAGGTTTTGTTCCGGCTAACTAGCAGTGCCTCATCTCTACCCAAGAGCAGGGATGATTGGGCAACTGAGCGCATGACACAAGTGACTCCTCTGGGAAATCATGGTCACTCAAATCTCATCTTTTTCTCTCAGTTACATTAATCTCACATGTGCAAGGACAATCAGAGAGGCAGAGTATAGATAAATAAGGTTTCATTGAAGTAACTGCATCTTAGATAATAAAGCATGAATTGCAATAACTAGGACTATGAAGCACAACAAGATTAAAATTGTGACAAGGAGAGTGATACATAAAAATAGCACAACCATATTGTCACTAAGATCGTTAGGAATAGTTCCTACCTAAGCTATGTTAGAGCACATCATCTTAAGTTCTAATTCTGCCCTTCAAGTTCCCCTGGGGAGACATGATCCCTCATACCTGAGCAAGAGGCCTGTAGTCTACATAAGCAGCTGCAGCGAAGCATTAGCAATCAGCTTACAGTCGTGGTCATCTGGCCGGAATCTCCCTCTAATGCACATGGGTCAAAGTAGTGTTTTTATAGTAAAACTGCTGATGTTCCAAGAAAGGATCCCCAAGTAAGAGTATGTATGTTTCTGTAAACATGGAGACAAAGCGTACCACTTTTGCTGGCAACCTATCTCACTACAGCCTTGAGAAAGCACAGAGTGAAAGAAATGACTTGTTTAAGAACGCAGTGCTGACCTAGGCAAAGAACAGCTAGATGGAGAAAAATAAAACAAGACCTCAAATGTGGCTATTGTTAAAATAATATAACGAAGCTGAATAAAATATATCTAGGTTAAAGTGCACAGCAGCAGGCCTAGTTTACTAAAATAATGTGTATAAAACTTTAGCTAAAATGGCTACACAACAAAACCAAAATCAAACTACAAAGACTTTTGAACACCACAGCCGAATACTCCACTACAAACACCCTATCAACCTGAAAAAAAATCTAAAACAATGTCATTCAAAAGGCCACCGCAGCATTCTCACCAGTGGTACTTGGGCGCTAATGAAGTGGAAGACGTGCAGGAATACAAATATCTGGAACAAATATGTGGATAACCTACTGGATAGTAACAGGACTTTTAAGCCAGAACTGGATCGGAGACAGAGGAAATCCCTTTCCCTCAAATTTGCTTTGAAATGCATAAAAGAAGCTATTGGCTCTTTGACCTATTTGCCCTTGCTAAAGATAATCCAGGCCAAACTGGTCCCTACCATTGCATTTGGTAGTGAAATCCTAAGAGGAAGGGACAAGGCTTTCCTGGAGAGGATCATCACTAAGCTCTTTAAATCGGCAGTCTCTCTACCAGCTTATACATCACCTGCCCAGTCACTCCCTGAGTTCGGCCTAGTTAGGCAATCAATGGTGTGGTAGGGTGCATTTATTAAACTCTGCAATAAACTCAAGGTGGCAACCCCAGACATGCTTACTTTCCTTCTATAGGCAGAAATGAACGGGCGGTCCCACTTCTTAGCCAGGCTTTATTTAGACAGCCCCCTGGCATCACTAGGTCTAATGGGCCAATGAGAATCTTTGAGTTCTTAACACCAAAAATTGCTAATCAGCAAAAGAGTCAAGGCCTGTTCCCTGCTAGCAGACAAGGAGGTATTTGACAAAAGACAGCATAACTGTCTCACCCTGTCACCCTACACTGACTACACTGAGCTAGTACCCCAGTCAAATTTGGGCACAGCCCTTAAATCATAACTTAAAACAGCTTTCATGAAACTTTGTATGGGATGCTGGCCGACATATGTGCATCTCCCCCATAGAAGCGCAGAAGCATGACAGTGTTATATTGTCTTTGCGGACTAGTCGCTAAGACACTTGTTCACCAGCTAAGCATTTGCAAAGAAAACATGGGGATCGAAAAACAATCCTCCGGTCGTTCTGGCTCCGGAAAGGGCTTCGCAGCTGCAGGCTAGCAATCTTAGCCTGTTTCACCTGGAAGCACATGCAACTCAGCAGCAGGCTTGTGAAATACCTTGAGAAGCTTGAATGTAGGCTTTCACACCCTTCCTGGAATCCGTCACCACAAGGCCTGGCTCCCGCATTCTTGCCATCCATGACCTAGGCATAACTGTTAACACCAGGTGCCAGGCATGGTACAATTGAACTGCAGCTGAGTCTTGGAGAGTGGTCATGTAGCTACTGCTCCTCCTTTTAAGTTATTTGTTTCAGAAACTGCCATTGTTACAATTTGACTACAAGAGGTTAACCCCTTTTTGCCATACTCAATTTTAAGCTTACTCCTACTACTATAAACATCTCCATTTTTGATTGAATGTTGCGTTATCTAATCATGTATTTGATCACTGTAGCTCTGTATGTTTTATATTTTATTAGTTTTCATTGTTTAAAGGTGCAAGGTTTTAACTAACTGTGCACTTTCGAAATAAATAAAAAATAAATAGCAATCCTCTATACCCATAAAATGGCTGAGTTTCAAGAATTTGGGTATTCACAAAGCTCTCCTTCAGAAATTGACCTAGAGCCTCAACAGTACAACTCTTCTGACCTGAACGAAAGTGGATTTCCAACGTTGGTCTACTCTTACTCTTAATATACTGGGCCGGATAGCCTTCTATAAAAATGTGGGTTCTCCCACGCTATCTTTATATACTTAAATATTTCCCTTTGCTGATCACCGACCAGTGGTTCAGAGACCTTACCACCATGATCCATGACTTTCTATGGACAGGTAAGCCACCCTGCATTGCCTGGTCTAAGAGGAGGCTTTAGTTATATGATGGCAGTAAGGCAATAGCAGATCTTCAATTGTATCACTGGGTTGCACAATTACTTGTGAATAATGACTGGATGACTGGGTGTCGGGATTTCCCTGCATATCAAGGGGAACTCACCTGGTTAAACATGGACAAAGCCATGGGCCTACTGTATGAGGACCCGATCCCCAAACACCTCCCAGAGGAACCCTGAGTAGTCTTTCAGATTTGGAGGATGGCTTTGAGCTTCATCCGATGGCAAGTCAAACCCACACAAGAGATCCCATTATGGCAGGGTCACTGCCTCACTCACACCTCCGGTTTGCATGGCTTTCACAGGAGGGTCTACATTAGGATCACAACCCTGGGGGAAGTATGGAAGGGGGAGCCACATTAAGGCCCTCATTACGACCCTGGCAGTTGGTGTAAAAGCGGCATTAATACCGCCAACAGGCTGGCAGTAAAGAAAATGGGATCTTGACCCTGGTGGTAACCGCCGTCACAGACAGCCACTTTAACACACCGACCGCCAGTGTGGTAATGGCCACTGGGCTAGAGACTTCGGTCTCCAGCCCAACGGCCGTCACAATCCCACCCTCGGGATTACGACCCGGCCTAACGCCATAGTTTTCGTGCCAATCTTACCACCACGAAAACCATGGCGGTAGGCACTATCAGTGCCAGAGAATCCCTTCCCTGGCACTGATAGGGGTCTCCCCCGCTGCCTTCTCCCTCCCCAGAGTCCTCCCCCACCTTCCACTTCCCTCTACCACCCCGCACACACGCATACCCACATCCACCCACGCATGCATACATACATACCCACACACTGCAACACACACCAACATACTTTGTTGCACAGACACACTCACAACACACAACATACACTTACAGTCAGTCATTCACGCACTCATTCAACGTGACTCACACCCGCATGCATGCATACCACATCATACACACGCACATACACACACACACACCCACATACACACAACACTCCCCACCTCCCTCCTCCATCAGAGAACCCGACTTACCTGCTTGCAGGTGGTCCTCCGGCTGGAGACGGGCCGCAGAGCTGCTATCAGCAGCAGCGTCCGCCAGCAAAACACCGCCAGGCCGTATCATTGGTCATGATACGGTCAGCGATGTTTTGCTGGCGTAGCTGTGCTGCTGTCAGCAGCGCGCTTTACCGCCGTCTGCTGCCATGACAGTTGGCAGTATTCCGCCAGCCTGTGGAATACCGTGGATGGTCATAATACGCGTAGATGGCTGGTAGCCACGGTGGCGGCATATTGGTGGCCATCGCCATGGCGGTAGGCGGCAGTTACTGCCAAAGTTATTATATTGAAGGCCTAAGTCCTTCCAGAATCTCCAGACACAATTCAACTTCACTAAGACACAATATCACAAATATTTACATCTTAGACATTGTTGAAAACAAATAAAAATTGGTTATAAAAATGGTACATCACTATTGATTAGTTTTATTATAAAATGTATTTATGTAGAATATATTATATTAAATTAACATTATTAAAATTGTTTTCCTGCCGTTTGAATAAAAAAAAATCCCACCTCAGGAAGAAATATTAAAATGTTTAAATTTGTATTGAAAAATTATTAAAAGTGATCTACTGACATGATTAAAAGTAATTTAATCACATTTTATTAAAAAGTAATGCTGCAATAATTTTTACATTAAAAAAGTTTTTGAAATATTTTAAAATAAAATAATGTTTTATTTTTTGATAATTTTGTTAACATTAAATTAACTATATTTATATATCATTTAGATAGTTTAAATAATGTAGTTTAATTTAACAATTTTTTCAAGAGGGAATTATTTTATTTTAAATCCTTTACTACCATAATTTTCTTCTTTACATTTACTACTATTCCGGGTCCTTTTTATCCCTAGTAACTTTAGAAGTGCATTTTGTGAATAACAATGGGTTTTTGTGGGTAGGTGTCTGTAGGTATTGATGTAGCAGGTACCAGCACCTTTCGACATAAAGGTAGTTGTAGGTGAGATAGATGAAGGCTTGCTGAACACCACGTCAATACTCAGAAATCTTTCTTTTTGAAAATGCAATTTCAGTGCTAAAAATAGCTTTTCTTTTAAATTTCATAAACTGCTACAAAAAAAGGAATAGGCATGATATTCCACACACCGGGCACCTCAGATCTGTGACAGGCTGTACAGTTGATGCACACTGAAGAGCTGATAGAAAGGAGCACATGCACAGGTGAATTCTTTCTTCTATGCCGATCTACCACAGACATCACACACACACTTGTGATTTCCAGTGGCTATGATGAAACACAGTGCGAGTCCCCTCACACCAAAGACACAGGATTTGAAACACCACCTTGTGTTGAATGACACAGACAACTACCCTCATGGTCACTCAGAGAATGTGTGAGTACAGTAATATTACAGCTAACAAGGCCTACCACAATGGGCAAGCAAGATGAGATCACGGGCTGCGAAACAGCCATTGCGCAGAAAAAGTAGCAATAGCAAAATGCCACCTATTATAGCCAAAGTTATCAGAAATCCCCCGGAAATACTGGAGAATATTGAGTGGATGGCTGAAGGTATTAAGCCAAATATAGAGGAGAAAGTGTGAACAAAACCAGAACCAACAGCCTTAAAGAAATGTGCGATTCCAGTAGTACTGGGCACATTAAATATCCGTCCCACGAGTTCAGCAAAGTGCCTCGGAAAGTTAGTACTTAAAAGGGACTGTGGTGGTCATTACAACCTCGGCGGTCTTTTAAGAAGACCGCCAAGAGACCGCCGTGCGGAAGACCGCCAGTAGTGGCGGTTTGCCGCTCGGTGTATTATGACCATTGGCTGCCCTCCGTCGTTTTTCCGACGGAGAGCCGCCAACAGCCATACTTGCGGGCGGCGGGGAAGTGGAGGTTGCTCCACCTCCACCGCCACGCCAACAGAACACCGCCGAGCTAATCACGTCCTGTGATTCTGCGCGGCGGTGTTCTGTTGGCGGTGTGGTGTTGGAGGAGCTGCCCCCATGGCTCCCGTCCCCTCCCGGAGGATCGACGGAACAGGTAAGTTGATCGTCTGTTAGGGGAGGAGGGTGGGGGGTGTTGTGTGTTGTGTCGATGCATGGGGGTGTGCGTCTGTGTATGTAGAGGGGGTGTGTGAGTGCGTGTATGCTTGCGGGGGTGATGCGTGTTTCGGAAATGTGTGCGTGTCTGTCTGTATGTATGTCTGTATGGATGTGTGCGTGAATGTGAGAATGTGGGTGTACGTGTCTGAGTGTGTGTGTGGATGTTGGCATGTATGTCGGTGTGTGTGTGTTTATGTGTGTTGGTGGTGCCTGCGTGCGTGTCGGGTGTGTGTCAGTAATGTTATGTTGGGGGTCGGGTGGGGAGGGGGGCCCTGCCACCTTTGGGTGGTGGCAGGGGTGGTGGGGGGTGTAGGGGAGGGAGTTGGGGTAGGGGAGACCCCTAGCAGTGCCAGGGAAGGAATTCCCTGGCACTGATAGTGCTTACCGCCATGGATTTCATGGCGGGTCCTACCGCTGGAAATCCACGGCGGTAAGCCGGGTCGCAATACCGGCGGCGGTATTGTTACGGCCGCCGGGCTGGAGACCCAGGTCTCCAGCCCAGCGGGCGGAACGGGAAAGCGGCGGATGACCATGGCGGTAACCGCCATGGTCATAATACTAAAAAAAGACCGCCAGCCTGTTGGCGGTCTTACCGCCGCTTTAACACCGTCCGCCAGGGTTGTAATGACCCCCTGTATCTCTGCTGATGACCTCGCAATCTGAAGCGCATAGGTCTCGGGTGCAGATGTAAGTGCCACATGTTTTTGAAACAATTAAGCCTTGAGTCTGCTCAACTTGTCAAAATTCACATTCGAAGTAGCGATATGAGGCCAAATCTCAGCTACTTCCCTCTGTCATGTAGGAGGAAAAAGTACGTTCCCGCAGCATGTAACAATTTTAGAGACCGAAACAACATAAACTATTCCGGCTTGCATCCCACAACAGCTCTCACTATTGAGGAGAACATAGCTGCCATTTGAGAGCACCTGGAACGCAGGTCTAATCAAGGGGATTGGAACTCCCTTCGAATAACAAGCCAAGTTCGCCTGCAAAGCGTTACACACCCGTACAAAGACAGCTGTTTACAAACCATCGAATGGCTGACAGAAATCTTGCATTCACTACAGCTAAGAAAGACCTCTTTCATGCCACTGAGACATTTGTACGAGAAGAGTAGCTCCCACACCTCATAGATGTAACTATCTCCTGGACTTTCATATATGCCCACTGGAATGTGCTTTAAGCAGGATGTGAATTGAAGTGTTGAAATAGGCAGATTAATGAACTTGTGTATTAACCACTCAGCAGGTGGTATTTCAGCCACAGTAAAAGGCAACGTTTCTAATTGTGCAATATTTAACATGACATAAGTCGCTTCTTTCTTAGCCATTAGTTGTTGTTGTTGTCGCGTTAAATTAAATATGGAAAATATGTCCCTTGCGCTAACATATTGCCAGGGAACGCAACCTGCCTTCAGAGTTTGTAGTGTCCAACCTAACTGCATAATGGACCTTAGTTGATTCTGTCCATGGTGCAAAGAGGACATGTCAGTTTGTATTATGTCTATTGCAGAAGAAACAAAGTTGTTTAAAGTGTATATTCTGTTGGACACGGTACTAATCCCATTATCTACAATAGCTAATGACTTCTGTAATTTTTCCTGATCTATGTGCCTTAACCGAGCAGCGGCTTCTTGTTGAGAAAGCTTCCAAATTTCATTATAGACTGCATATTAAAAGCGCATTCTGTGTTGTTTTCTGGGGCCTAACAGGAAATCCTGTAAGACCATGCTATTAGAAAGGAGACTGAGGTGTTCTCTAACAGCATCTCGTGAAGAACTCTTCAACCATTGCTGGCATAGTTTCCCTACACTGTTTGTTGTTACTATACCCCCATGTTCAGATGACACATGGCGAGGGTCAGGCTTACTTGTTCTAAAACCCCCTGTCGAGTTTACAAAACGTTTATGACACCCATTGGTCTCTATTGGCCACAATAAACACCCACCAAGACGTAAAAGTGAAGCATTAAACGTGCCACTTTGGACCCATTCATTGTGCGGATCTTCAGTTGCATTTATATCCGTTTGTCATTTGTAAGATGGTGCCGGGGCAGGAATACTGGGTGCATTCAAATCCTTAATTTTTGCTAAGCCTAAACAACTTGTCTGTTGTACAGTTTCATTTAAGAATATCATTTGAACAGGTATCAGGCATGCTCTGAACAAAGCTTCCTTTCTCCTTATTTGCCAATTTTTTGTTCCCCACACACTTTTTAAGTCAATCAACTTCAACCAACATTCATAGCTTTCTATAGCCAACTGGGAAACAAAGGAATCCGAATAAATGCATTTTGTATCTGTCATTAATATATGTACAATTTCCATAAATGGTAATTTAAAATATTATGACTCAGCATTATTAACACTGTGCCCAGAAAAATATGCACATTCTTCAGAATATGTTTTAGAACTTCCTTGTGGTGGAGTCGGACAATGTTCCCATTGCGTGTAATTAAAGATAGTCTGCGGTGTACTTGCTCTGTGAATGAAATGGTGTCCATAATAATTATAGCAAAACATGTCCCCATAATTTTCTTTTGATTGATAAACATCCTCACTTTCAAATACTGTAAAATACTGCAATTCAGTCATCATAGTATCAACTGTTTTCACATCCCAGTCATCAGAAACACCTTCGGGTATTATTACATCATTCATAGAAAGTTTAAACACATATGGTATTTGAATGACCTCCGTCGGGCCGTATATATCAAATGTGACTTTATCACAAACAATCTCATCAGATATTGGTATAGCGGAAATGTTTATGAAAGACAAGACTCTGCGGACCTTGTGAGAAGAAAAAATGGGTTTTAGGACCTCATCCATCAGCTCAACTGTTGCTCGTTCAGGAAGGTAATGACCATGTATCAGTAGAAAGAAAGTAATAACAAAGCCAATCCAAAGGAGGAAAGCTAATATAGTCAAGGAAAGCCACAGATAGTTCCATGGAAAAATAAAGTAATTTGTAATAAGCTAGTTTATCAGCTTACATGTTGTTGGCAGTTCGGGTGTAGAAGAGGCAAATGAGTCTGAAAAGGTGCCATTAATGTCAGCAAAGTATACATGAGCAGTTTGTGCAAAAACTGGAGCCGTATTTGAAGGAGGGGGCTCTCCCGCGGTGGTTCACTGTAAGTGATGCCATCCGTATGTGTAGATGTCGAGTCAAATCGATCAGCGATTTCCGTGTTGTAATAGATGTTAGTGGAAATAATGCAGGATCATTCTCCACCCTCTCCAAGCTCGGAGAAGTGCCAGAATTGCTGCTTAAAACTTGTATAGGGACATCTTGACCAGTAGTGAGAGGGATTCGGAAACTGCTGGTGTTCCTCCTGGTCTGTGGTGCAGGATCGGCCACATGGTGTAACTTGACATTGTCTATAGAGATAAAGCGGTTTTCTTTAGAACCAGGCAGAAGTGGTAGAATAACACTTCTGGTACCTTGTATTCCCAGGACTGGGACCAGTGCACAATAGGAAGGACCAAACTCCTTTTCACAGCAATGTTTTCATGTACTAGATCCCCAACCTTTTGGAATCCAGCCAGTAGATGTTATTGGTACATCCTTAATTCCTACGGAGGCAGCACTGGCAGAAGAGTTGTCGTCACAGAACTGTTGTAATTCCTGCAAGACAGTGAAACGTTCATTTATGTCAAAAGGTGTTTCTGCCGCCTCCACGCCAGGACCATCAAGATTGTGAACATACATTTGAGTTCCAAACAGGCACTCATATGAAGTACGACCCCACAGGGACATTCTAGGCAGATTATAAAGTGTTCTCCGGACTCCATACGGGTGATTAAGCCATCTACGACCCATACCTAATACTCTGACTGTTAAGGATTGCTTTAAATCTTGGTTTTGTAGCTCCACAACACTATTTTCCTCGGGATGAAATGGAGACGAGTAATGGAGTTGGACCCTTTACGAAGCCATGGCGTCCCTGAGTGCCTTTGAGGCGAAAGCAGGGTCCTGGTCTGAGTGGAAAGCGGCAACTGCATATGTGCTGATAAAGACTTGCAAATCTTTAATAACAGTCCGAGCGCCAGCCGAGCGTTGTGGCCATGCCCATAGAAATCTGGAGCATGAGTCAACAGCGACTAAGATGTATTTGTATGCACTGTCCTGTGTTAGGGGACCACAATGGTCCAACTACACACAATGTAATGGTTTGTTAGAAAATAGGAGCGGTGTCTGTGGTGGGCGTTTGACAGTGGACCCCTTAATTTGTTGGTAGATACCACAACAAAGGACATACTGCTTTGTCTGTATAGACCTGGCCACCAATAACGAGCCTGCAATAATGATATTGTAGCTGCCACACCAGCATGGGCAGAGGCAACCCCCTCATGCCCTGCTTTGATCAATTCTGGTCTTAGGTCTTTATTGGGAATTACTCAAACTCCCATGCCTGGTATTTTTACTTCTGCGTCTAAGAAGCCTCCCGTTCAGTAGGAATAGTTAGCAGGAAATGTTTTTGGTAAAGGCGTGCCTTCAGCTGTAGCTTTCACGGCAGCCCATATGTTATTGTCCACTTTCGTTCCAGAACGAGTTACTACAGCAACAGAAGCCGTAGCTACTTCTGATTTGGCTGCTTCATCAGCCAGCGTGTTCCCAACAATGTGTATTCCAAAGCGCTGGTGTCCAAGTGTATGTACAACATGGACATTTGGTAACTTTTCCTTCAGATCCGCTACTTTCCTCCACAGAAGTCTGTGTTTGATGGTGTTACTTTTGGAATCTCTGAACCCATTCTGACGCCAGTAATGCAGATAATCATTGAAGGACTGGACACAAAAGTACAAATCACAGACAATCAGTGTTAGCTGTGCAGAATCCGTATGTTCCAGTGTCATCACCAGAGCCTTTAGCTCTGCCAGTTGTGCAGTGCAATCCCCTAGGGTTTGCGTGAAAGTATGTTGTGGATAGAACTTACTACCCTCAATATAGCCGCATACGACTGCGCAAGCAGTGGAGTATTGATGCTTTGTGCCTATTGCAGGTTGTGCTGAGCCATCGGTGTACTTGACTGTAAGGAAATGCCTCCTTGGCATGGTTGCCCCCTGACTTTTTGCCTTTGCTGATGCTATGTTTACAATTGAAAGTGTGCTGAGGCCTGCTAACCAGGCCCCAGCACCAGTGTTCTTTCCCTAACCTGTACTTTTGTATCCACAATTGGCAGACCCTGGCATCCAGATAAGTCCCTTGTAACTGGTACTTCTAGTACCAAGGGCCCTGATGCCAAGGAAGGTCTCTAAGGGCTGCAGCATGTCTTATGCCACCCTGGAGACCTCTCACTCAGCACAGACACACTGCTTGCCAGCTTGTGTGTGCTAGTGAGAACAAAACGAGTAAGTCGACATGGCACTCCCCTCAGGGTGCCATGCCAGCCTCTCACTGCCTATGCAAGTATAGGTCAGTCACCCCTCTAGCAGGCCTTACAGCCCTAAGGCAGGGTGCACTATACCATAGGTGAGGGTACCAGTGCATGAGCATGGTACCCCTACAGTGTCTAAACAAAACCTTAGACATTGTAAGTGCAGGGTAGCCATAAGAGTATATGGTCTGGGAGTTTGTCAAACACGAACTCCACAGCACCATAATGGCTACACTGAAAACTGGGAAGTTTGGTATCAAACTTCTCAGCACAATAAATGCACACTGATGCCAGTGTACATTTTATTGCAAAATACACCCCAGAGGGCACCTTAGAGGTGCCCCCTGAAACTTAACCGACTGTCTGTGTAGGCTGACTAGTTCCAGCAGCCTGCCACACCAGAGACATGTTGCTGGCCCCATGGGGAGAGTGCCTTTGTCACTCTGAGGCCAGTAACAAAGCCTGCACTGGGTGGAGATGCTAACACCTCCCCCAGACAGGAGCTGTGACACCTGGCGGTGAGCCTCAAAGGCTCACCCCTTTGTCACAGCCCAGCAGGGCACTCCAGCTTAGTGGAGTTGCCCGCCCCCTCCGGCCACGGCCCCCACTTTTGGCGGCAAGGCTGGAGGGAACAAAGAAAGCAACAAGGAGGAGTCACTGGCCAGTCAGGACAGCCCCTAAGGTGTCCTGAGCTGAGGTGACTCTGACTTCTAGAAATCCTCCATCTTGCAGATGGAGGATTCCCCCAATAGGGTTAGGATTGTGACCCCCTCCCCTTGGGAGGAGGCACAAAGAGGGTGTACCCACCCTCAGGGCTAGTAGCCATTGGCTACTAACCCCCCAGACCTAAACACGCCCTTAAATTTAGTATTTAAGGGCTACCCTGAACCCTAGAAAATTTGATTCCTGCAACTACAAGAAGAAGGACTGCCTAGCTGAAACCCCTGCAGAGGAAGACCAGAAGACGACAACTGCCTTGGCTCCAGAAACTCACCGGCCTGTCTCCTGCTTTCCAAAGATCCTGCTCCAGCGACGCCTTCCAAAGGGACCAGCGACCTCGACATCCTCTGAGGACTGCCCCTGCTTCGAAAAGACAAGAAACTCCAGAGGACAGCGGACCTGCTCCAAGAAAGGCTGCAACTTTGTTTCCAGCAGCCTTGAAAGAACCCTGCAAGCTCCCCGCAAGAAGCGTGAGACTTGCAACACTGCACCCGGCGACCCCGACTCGGCTGGTGGAAATCCAACACCTCAGGAGGGACCCCAGGACTACTCTGATACTGTGAGTACCAAAACCTGTCCCCCCTGAGCCCCCACAGCGCCGCCTGCAGAGGGAATCCCGAGGCTTCCCCTGACCGCGACTCTTTGAATCCTAAGTCCCGACGCCTGGGAGAGACCCTGCACCTGCAGCCCCCAGGACCTGAAGGACCGGACTTTCACTGGAGAAGTGACCCCCAGGAGTCCCTCTCCCTTGCCCAAGTGGAGGTTTCCCCGAGGAACCCCCCCCTTGCCTGCCTGCAGCACTGAAGAGATCCCGAGATCTCTCATAGACTAACATTGCGAACCCGACGCTTGTGTCTACACTGCACCCGGCCGCCCCCGCGCTGCTGAGGGTGAAATTTCTGTGTGGGCTTGTGTCCCCCCCGGTGCCCTACAAAACCCCCTGGTCTGCCCTCCGAAGACGCGGGTACTTACCTGCAAGTAGACCGGAACCGGGGCACCCCCCTTCTCTCCATTCTAGCCTATGTGTTTTGGGCACCACTTTGAACTCTGCACCTGACCGGCCCTGAGCTGCTGGTGTGGTGACTTTGGGGTTGCTCTGAACCCCCAACGGTGGGCTACCTTGGACCAAGAACTGAACCCTGTAAGTGTCTTACTTACCTGGTAAAACTAACAAAAACTTACCTCCCCCAGGAACTGTGAAAATTGCACTGTGTCCACTTTTAAAGTAGCTATTTGTCAATAACTTGAAAAGTATACATGCAATTGAAATGATTCAAAGTTCCTAATGTACTTACCTGCAATACCTTTCAAACAAGATATTACATGTTAAATTTGAACCTGTGGTTCTTAAAATAAATTAAGAAAAGATATTTTTCTATAACAAAACCTATTGGCTGGATTTGTCTCTGAGTGTGTGTACCTCATTTATTGTCTATGTGTATGTACAACAAATGCTTAACACTACTCCTTGGATAAGCCTACTGCTCGACCACACTACCACAAAATAGAGCATTAGTATTATCTATTTTTACCACTATTTTACCTCTAAGGGGAACCCTTGGACTCTGTGCATGCTATTCCTTACTTTGAAATAGCACATACAGAGCCAACTTCCTACATTGGTGGATCAGCGGTGGGGTACAAGACTTTGCATTTGCTGGACTACTCAGCCAATACCTGATCACACGACAAATTCCAAAATTGTCATTAGAAATTGATTTTTGCAATTTGAAAAGTTTTCTAAATTCTTAAAAGACCTGCTAGGGCCTTGTGTTAGATCCTGTTTAGCATTTCTTTTAGAGTTTAAAAGTTTGTAAAAGTTTGAATTAGATTCTAGAACCAGTTGTAGATTCTTAAAAAGTATTCCAACTTTTAGAAGCAAAATGTCTAGCACAGATGTGACTGTGGTGGAACTCGACACCACACCTTACCTCCATCTTAAGATGAGGGAGCTAAGGTCACTCTGTAAAATAAAGAAAATAACAATGGGCCCCAAACCTACCAAAATACAGCTCCAGGAGCTTTTGGCAGAGTTTGAAAAGGCCAACTCCTCTGAGGGTGGCAACTCAGAGGAAGAGGATAGTGACTTGGAGGAAAATTCCCCCCTACCAGTCCTATCTAGGGAGAACAGGGTCTCTCAAACCCTGACTCCAAAAATAATAGTCAGAGATGCTGGTTCCCTCACAGGAGAGACCAACACCTCTGAAATCACTGAGGATAACTCCAGTGAAGAGGACATCCAGTTAGCCAGGATGGCCAAAAGATTGGCTTTGGAAAGACAGATCCTAGCCATAGAGAGGGAAAGACAAGAGATGGGCCTAGGACCCATCAATGGTGGCAGCAACATAAATAGGGTCAGAGATTCTCCTGACATGTTGAAAATCCCTAAAGGGATTGTAACTAAATATGAAGATGGTGATGACATCACCAAATGGTTCACAGCTTTTGAGAGGGCTTGTGTCACCAGAAAAGTGAACAAATCTCACTGGGGTGCTCTCCTTTGGGAAATGTTCACAGGAAAGTGTAGGGATAGACTCCTCACACTCTCTGGACAAGATGCAGAATCTTATGACCTCATGAAGGGTACCCTGATTGAGGGCTTTGGATTCTCCACTGAGGAGTATAGGATTAGATTCAGGGGGGCTCAAAAATCCTCGAGCCAGACCTGGGTTGACTTTGTAGACTACTCAGTGAAAACACTAGATGGTTGGATTCAAGGCAGTGGTGTAAGTAATTATGATGGGCTGTACAATTTATTTGTGAAAGAACACCTGTTAAGTAATTGTTTCAATGATAAACTGCATCAGCATCTGGTAGACCTAGGACCAATTTCTCCCCAAGAATTGGGAAAGAAGGCGGACCATTGGGTCAAGACAAGGGTGTCCAAAACTTCCACAGGGGGTGACCAAAAGAAAGGGGTCACAAAACCTCCCCAGGGGAAAGGTGGTGAGACAGCCAAAAATAAAAATAGTCAAGAGTCTTCTAAAGGCCCCCAAAAACCTGCACAGGAGGGTGGGCCCAGAGCCTCTTCACAAAACAATCCTGGGTACAAGGGTAAAAACTTTGATCCCAAAAAGGCCTGGTGTCGAAACTGTAGTCAGTCTGGACACCAAACTGGAGACAAGGCCTGTCCCAAGAAAAGTTCCACTCCAAACTCCAATCCAGGTAACACTGGAATGGCTAGTCTCCAAGATGGAAAGAAAGAGATGAGGTTTTGTGTGGACTACAGAGGGCTCAATTCTGTCACCAAGACAGATGCTCATCCAATTCCTAGAGCTGATGAGCTCATAGATAAATTAGGTGCTGCCAAATTCTTAAGTACCTTTGACTTGACAGCAGGGTACTGGCAAATAAAAATGGCACCTGGAGCAAAAGAGAAAACAGCATTCTCCACACCTGATGGGCATTATCAGTTTACTGTTATGCCCTTTGGTTTAAAGAATGCCCCTGCCACCTTCCAAAGGTTGGTGAATCAAGTCCTTGCTGGCTTGGAGTCCTTTAGCACAGCTTATCTTGATGATATTGCTGTCTTTAGCTCCACCTGGCAGGATCACCTGGTCCACCTGAAGAAGGTTTTGAAGGCTCTGCAATCTGCAGGCCTCTCTATCAAGGCATCCAAATGCCAGATAGGGCAGGGAACTGTGGTTTACTTGGGCCACCTTGTAGGTGGAGGCCAAGTTCAGCCACTCCAACCCAAGATCCAGACTATTCTGGACTGGGTAGCTCCAAAAACCCAGACTCAAGTCAGGGCATTCCTTGGCTTGACTGGGTATTACAGGAGGTTTGTGAAGGGATATGGATCCATTGTGACAGCCCTCACTGAACTCACCTCCAAGAAAATGCCCAAGAAAGTGAACTGGACTGTGGAATGCCAACAGGCCTTTGACACCCTGAAACAAGCAATGTGCTCAGCACCAGTTCTAAAAGCTCCAGATTATTCTAAGCAGTTCATTGTGCAGACAGATGCCTCTGAACATGGGATAGGGGCAGTTTTGTCCCAAACAAATGATGATGGCCTTGACCAGCCTGTTGCTTTCATTAGCAGGAGGTTACTCCCCAGGGAGCAGCGTTGGAGTGCCATTGAGAGGGAGGCCTTTGCTGTGGTTTGGTCCCTGAAGAAGCTGAGACCATACCTCTTTGGGACTCACTTCCTAGTTCAAACTGACCACAGACCTCTCAAATGGCTGATGCAAATGAAAGGTGAAAATCCTAAACTGTTGAGGTGGTCCATCTCCCTACAGGGAATGGACTTTATAGTGGAACACAGACCTGGGACTGCCCATGCCAATGCAGATGGCCTTTCCAGGTTCTTCCACTTAGCAAATGAAGACTCTCTTGGGAAAGGTTAGTCTCATCCTCTTTCGTTTGGGGGGGGGGGTTGTGTAAGGAAATGCCTCCTTGGCATGGTTGCCCCCTGACTTTTTGCCTTTGCTGATGCTATGTTTACAATTGAAAGTGTGCTGAGGCCTGCTAACCAGGCCCCAGCACCAGTGTTCTTTCCCTAACCTGTACTTTTGTATCCACAATTGGCAGACCCTGGCATCCAGATAAGTCCCTTGTAACTGGTACTTCTAGTACCAAGGGCCCTGATGCCAAGGAAGGTCTCTAAGGGCTGCAGCATGTCTTATGCCACCCTGGAGACCTCTCACTCAGCACAGACACACTGCTTGCCAGCTTGTGTGTGCTAGTGAGAACAAAACGAGTAAGTCGACATGGCACTCCCCTCAGGGTGCCATGCCAGCCTCTCACTGCCTATGCAAGTATAGGTCAGTCACCCCTCTAGCAGGCCTTACAGCCCTAAGGCAGGGTGCACTATACCATAGGTGAGGGTACCAGTGCATGAGCATGGTACCCCTACAGTGTCTAAACAAAACCTTAGACATTGTAAGTGCAGGGTAGCCATAAGAGTATATGGTCTGGGAGTTTGTCAAACACGAACTCCACAGCACCATAATGGCTACACTGAAAACTGGGAAGTTTGGTATCAAACTTCTCAGCACAATAAATGCACACTGATGCCAGTGTACATTTTATTGCAAAATACACCCCAGAGGGCACCTTAGAGGTGCCCCTTGAAACTTAACCGACTGTCTGTGTAGGCTGACTAGTTCCAGCAGCCTGCCACACCAGAGACATGTTGCTGGCCCCATGGGGAGAGTGCCTTTGTCACTCTGAGGCCAGTAACAAAGCCTGCACTGGGTGGAGATGCTAACACCTCCCCCAGACAGGAGCTGTGACACCTGGCGGTGAGCCTCAAAGGCTCACCCCTTTGTCACAGCCCAGCAGGGCACTCCAGCTTAGTGGAGTTGCCCACCCCCTCCGGCCACGGCCCCCACTTTTGGCGGCAAGGCTGGAGGGAACAAAGAAAGCAACAAGGAGGAGTCACTGGTCAGTCAGGACAGCCCCTAAGGTGTCCTGAGCTGAGGTGACTCTGACTTCTAGAAATCCTCCATCTTGCAGATGGAGGATTCCCCCAATAGGGTTAGGATTGTGACCCCCTCCCCTTGGGAGGAGGCACAAAGAGGGTGTACCCACCCTCAGGGCTAGTAGCCATTGGCTACTAACCCCCCAGACCTAAACACGCCCTTAAATTTAGTATTTAAGGGCTACCCTGAACCCTAGAAAATTAGATTCCTGCAACTACAAGAAGAAGGACTGCCTAGCTGAAACCCCTGCAGAGGAAGACCAGAAGACGACAACTGCCTTGGCTCCAGAAACTCACCGGCCTGTCTCCTGCTTTCCAAAGATCCTGCTCCAGCGACGCCTTCCAAAGGGACCAGCGACCTCGACATCCTCTGAGGACTGCCCCTGCTTCGAAAAGACAAGAAACTCCAGAGGACAGCGGACCTGCTCCAAGAAAGGCTGCAACTTTGTTTCCAGCAGCCTTGAAAGAACCCTGCAAGCTCCCCGCAAGAAGCGTGAGACTTGCAACACTGCACCCGGCGACCCCGACTCGGCTGGTGGAAATCCAACACCTCAGGAGGGACCCCAGGACTACTCTGATACTGTGAGTACCAAAACCTGTCCCCCCTGAGCCCCCACAGCGCCGCCTGCAGAGGGAATCCCGAGGCTTCCCCTGACCGCGACTCTTTGAATCCTAAGTCCCGACGCCTGGGAGAGACCCTGCACCCGCAGCCCCCAGGACCTGAAGGACCGGACTTTCACTGGAGAAGTGACCCCCAGGAGTCCCTCTCCCTTGCCCAAGTGGAGGTTTCCCCGAGGAACCCCCCCCCTTGCCTGCCTGCAGCGCTGAAGAGATCCCGAGATCTCTCATAGACTAACATTGCGAACCCGACGCTTGTGTCTACACTGCACCCGGCCGCCCCCGCGCTGCTGAGGGTGAAATTTCTGTGTGGGCTTGTGTCCCCCCCGGTGCCCTACAAAATCCCCTGGTCTGCCCTCCGAAGACGCGGGTACTTACCTGCAAGTAGACCGGAACCGGGGCACCCCCCTTCTCTCCATTCTAGCCTATGTGTTTTGGGCACCACTTTGAACTCTGCACCTGACCGGCCCTGAGCTGCTGGTGTGGTGACTTTGGGGTTGCTCTGAACCCCCAACGGTGGGCTACCTTGGACCAAGAACTGAACCCTGCTTAACACTACTCCTTGGATAAGCCTACTGCTCGACCACACTACCACAAAATAGAGCATTAGTATTATCTATTTTTACCACTATTTTACCTCTAAGGGGAACCCTTGGACTCTGTGCATGCTATTCCTTACTTTGAAATAGCACATACAGAGCCAACTTCCTACATTGACTCTTTGGTATTGATCAATACGCAATGGATTTTCTGGGACTGGGTATTCAAGTTCATGCTGTAAAAATTCTTGTGTTTGTAATTTTGGGTCAAAAATATAGTCAACATCAGCGGCTGTCAGAGATGTTGCCCATTGGATCCAACATGGATGTAATGCTGTAGCGTTTGGAACGCTGGCTTTGGTAACAGCCTCAAGGTCTGGGATTGGAGATACAACAATAATACGTTTCCCCCGGGCTAGTGGTCTTTCTTTAATGACAGCCATCTGAACAGCAGTGCGAATTTTCTCAGTGGAGCACAACGTTGTTCTGCTGTCGAATATAGATGTGATTTGTATGCAATCGGACTGCCTCACCTTCATTGAGTGTTACACAGGTGAAACCAATGGCACCAGCAATTACTCTGATGACCAGATGTTTTTTTAGTGTTGTGCTGCAAGCTTGTTGCAATGCTCTGAGAATGCGTGTATGTTCGACTGTCCCGAATTTACTGGAAAAGTTATTGGAAAAGACGTATTAAGTCATATAAGGGTTTTATGTGTGATGCGTAATCTGGAATGTGAGTTCTGCCAAAATGTAGGAAACCCAATAAGGATTGAAGCTTTTTAATGGTATTTGGAGGTTGTAACTGTGCGCATTTTTCCAAACATTGTGGCGCTAGGCTCTTTCCTTCACTTGGTAATTCGTATCCCAGAAACAGGACTCTAAGGAAGGATATTTTAGTTTTTTTAAAGTTGAATTTATAGCCGAATTCCGCAAATCCCACAACAATGCGGCTACCCGTCTCAGGTGTTGCAGTAATTCATCATCTGAAAATAGATATCATCTACATAGGACAATGCCTCAGGGTCAATGTCGTGCAATATTGAAGTTACATGAGCTGTAACTTCAAGACTGTTCTTATGCCCCTGCGGTAAACAACAGAACTTTTTCAGGGAGCCTAGTGCGCTGAAACTTGTTAGGTCTCTACTCTCAGGCTCTATATTTTGGAAGAATAAACCATTTGAAATATCCAATGTTGTTTTGTATTTTTTGCGAACTATGTTGTTCATAAGTGCTGTGCTGTGAGAGTTTTGCATAGCATATGTGCGTGTATGACTGTTTAAGTATCTGTACTCTAAAACTATTCTGTATGAATGGTCCGGTTTAGCCCACCCTAAGTGGTTGCGATATAACGCAGGTGCCTGCACCAATGCCCAATCAATGGCGTAGGACTCTGCAAGCTCATCCGGAACAAGAGGCGAGAAAGAAGGTTTGATAACCTCTTCCCCATGTGGGGAGGTGCAGACAAATTCAGGTGGCTAATTCCTTTCAGCCAGTAGAATATCATGCATGTTTACGACGCGGTACCAAAAGATTGCGTCAATTGTGCGTTCAGTGTCTCCTTCTAACTGTAACGTTACTTTGTACACCCTGTCAGGCGTGGAGACACGTATGTTCGCAGTTTCAACTTGTAAGAAGTCATCCGTTGCTATCACCTCCAGATGCTCTTGAAGATTCTGGCGAACTCCTGTGACCTCTGCTGTGCTGTCTGGCAGAGCTATTGCCCATGTCCTATTCTTCAATAGAGCCCTCTTCTTGAGTGGCATGACGAATCGCAACTGCTGCCACATTTTTCTTTTTAAATTGTGTTTTGTGTTGGGGAAGTTTCTCTTCTTTTTTAATGGAAACTTCTGTGGCGCGCTGTGATTCCTGTCTCGGTTTGACATACTCAGTTCTTCGCTCTGACCGCCCACCTCTCTCACTGCGTTTTTCCAGTGAGTCCTGAAAGGAACGAGATCGGCGTGTATCAGTATATTGATATCTGTCAGGCGTCTTAATATTATCTCTATTTCTGAGATTATATCTATTCTGTGGAGTCTCCGTACGCGGAGATTCTCCCCTTTCTTTTTGGGGTGTTTGTTGTTTTTAATCCAAGTGTTTTTTAGAACCCTCAGGTGCTTGCTTGTTAAAATCTTTATCAGATTTACCCTGAAATTGTGGTTTTATGGGTCTGACCCCCAATCTGTCTCGACCAATACTAGAGTAGGTCTCCCCAATAATCTTTGGCAGCTCACGTTCTTGATCCTGGTGAGCAGTGGTCTCCAAACTCTTTAATACCACGCCCTCCCAGTTGAAAAATAAAAATGATTGGGCCCCCCTCTCAGAATTTTTCACAATTATTTTTTAAAGATGCCAATGTTTAAATATGTCTAGACTTACTTAAACATTGCAGTTAAGTACTGTTACCCTTTTAAAAAGGCAATAACATGTTTTTGCTCACAACAAAGCCCTGTTATGTCTGTAATGCTTCTTTTCGTCAGAGCCTGGAGCCCCCTGTGGGATCACTTGAGGCCCCCCAGTTTGAAGACCCCTGCTGTGGAGGAACGTCCCAGAGCCGCATGCGCACTGCTAGTGCAACTGCTTCCCCTTTAAGGTTACTTAATATGATTGATGATACCGTGTCAAAATTGTCCATGAGTTGCATCCCCAAGTCCAGGGCCGGGGCAGCCCCGTATACATCCTGAATTTGTTTTAACACTTCCGGAAGATTGGCAAGTGTCGGTAGTATACAGCGTGACAAATACCGTGGCCCAAGTATTGAAGTTATCTACTGTGGGAACCATACCAAATGGCAAGCATATAGTAAATATTCTATGCTCTTCCTGAGGTCCTGTATGGGGAAATGCTGCCTCCAGTGCATTTATTTTTTGAGCTAACCAAAATGGAATCTCTTCCCATTTGGTGGGTACCTTACCCATGATCGAATGTACAGTCACAGGATTAATTCCTGGCGTTACTGCGCGTTGTTGCGCCGGGACAGCACATGCTGGGTTTGTATTTAATGTTTGCATTACAAACTGTACTAATCGTCTATAAATTTTCGTAAGCTCAGCATATAAGTGGCGGACTTCAGCTACCATCAAGGTTGCTGCATCAGGGTGCAGTGTATATGTGGTCAATAAAGTCCAGGTAGGACCATCATTACTTAGAGGACCTAACCTAACGTGTAGGATTGTATGTGGTAGGGCGCCATCAAGCCAATTATTATTTTCTTAATAAGATAAAGGTATTTGTAGATATGCATATACTTTACATTGTGCAGGTATGTTTGCAGGTTTATAGTGATGAAATGTATTTGTATTTCCATCAGCTGCTTGAAATGTGACCCAAGAATAAAAAAAAATCTGTTCTATAGGCTGGATGAGCCTCAACAACAAATGTAACAGGATCCCCCTGGGCCATTAGGCCATGTGCCAATAAATGTGCGGTAAGGGGTGGTCCCATATTGACTGCAATTGGTACCCAATGTGGGTTTGCCATGATGAATTGAACATTTTCTTCAGAGGTAATCAAGCAAATTGGGATTATCCTTTTAGGGTTCAAGCTTGAACAACCTACAGCATTAGTTAGGTAGTCCCCACTTAGCTGAGGAGGAAATCCTCTATACCACAGATGTCTCCGTATATAGTACAGAGGTGTCTTTGCATGTAGTGAGACAGAGATACTCAGGAGGACCCAAAAATTAGTGCCTGACCAAACATTGGCGGTGCCATGTCGCATAAGTTCTCATTATCTTAATGAGAATACTGTATTTGGGTGGCAGAATCACTTGTACTGTGGGAGACTGAGTCTGAACCCACACCAGGTGACACCTGTCAGCCTAATCCAGGTTTTGTTCCGGCTAACTAGCAGTGCCTCATCTCTACCCAAGAGCAGGGATGATTAGGCAATCGAGCACATGACACAAATGACTTTGTGGTCACTCAAATCTCATCCGTTTCTCTCAGTTACATTAGTCTCACATGTGGAAGGACAATCAGAGGCAGATTATAGCTAAATAAGGTTTTATTGAAGTAACTGCATCTTAGATAATAAACCATGTATTGCAATAACTAGGACGATGAAGCACAAGATTAAAATTGTGACAAGGAGAGTGAAACATAAAAATAACACAACCATAATGTCACTAAGATCGTTAGGAATAGTTCCTACCTAGGCTATGTTAGAGCACATCATCTTAAACTCTAATTCTGCCCTTCAAGTTCCCCTGGGCAGACATCATCCCTCATACCTGAGTAAGAGGCCTGTAGTCTACATACGTCTGCATAAGCAGCTGCTTATAAGCAGCTGCATCAAAGCACTCAGCAATCAGCATACAGCCGTGGTCATCTGGCTAGAATCTCCCTCTAATGCAAATGGGTCAAGTAGTGTTTTTAAAGTAAAACAGGTAATGTTGCAAGAAAGGATCCCCAAGTAAGAGTGTGTATGTTTCAGTAAACATGGAGACAAAGCGTACCACTTTTGCCGGCAACCTATCTCACTACAGCCTTGAGAAAGCACAGAGTGAAAGAAATGCCTTGTTTAAGGACGCAGTGCTGACCTAGGCAAAGAACAGCTAGATAGAGAAAATTAAAACAAGACCGCAAATGTGGCTATTGTTAAAATAATATAACGAAGCTGAATAAAATATATCTAGGTTAAAGTGCACAGCGGCAGGCCTAATTTGTTCAAATAATTTGTATAAAACTATAGCTAAAACGGCTACACAACAAAACCAAAATCGAACTACAAAGACTTCTGAACACCACAGCCGAATACTCCACTGCGAACACCCTATCAACCTGAAAAAACCTGAAACAATGTCATTCAGAAGGCCACTGCGGCATTCTCACCTGTGGTACTTGGGCACTCATAAAGTGGAAGACGTGCAGGAATACAAATATCTGGGTACAAATATGTGGCTATCTTACTGGACAGTAACAGGACTTTCAAGCCAGAACTGGATCGGATACAGAGGAAATCCCTTTCCCTCAAATTTACTTTGAAACGCATAAAAGAAGCTATTTGCCCTTGCTAAAGATAATCCAGGCCAAACTGATCCTTACCATTGCATTTGGTAGTGAAATCCTAAGAGGAAGGGACAAGGCTTTCCTGAAGAAGATCATCACTAAGGGGGTCATTCTAACCCTGGCGGTAAAAGGCCCTTACCGCCGGTCAGAAGTCCGCCATTCTACCGCCGCGGCCGCGGTAAACCGCCACGGTCATTCTGACCCACAACGGCGGAACCGACAAAATTCCGACATCCAAGGATGGCCGCCACATCAGCGGGCCGCGGAAAACTGGAGATGACCAAACCTCCACCGTCACGCCAACACAAACACGCCCATGCCATTCTGACCCACTAATCCACGCGGCGGTCTTTCAACCGCGGTACTCCATTGGCGGGACACACCGCCGCGGTCAAAATACACACACAGCTCCAAAACACAGCCACATTGGACAATTTGAAATACACACACCTGACACACATACAAACAACACTCCCACACATCCAACCAACTATAAAACACACACCCACATCACCCACAAACCCCTACGACCGAAGATCATAGACGAAGGAGAGAGAGACACATCACAGAATAGAGAGCTACATCACACAGAGGCACACTACACCATCACACACACCACATAGAAGCACAAAGCACCACACACCAACACACTCTTCACCATATACACCACCACACACCTCATCCACACCACCCCATGGCACCCCAAAGGCACCCACGCTTTTCGGACCAAGAACTCCGGGTCATGGTGGAGGAGATCATAAGAGTCGAACCCCAGCTCTTCGGCTCACAGGTGCAGCACACCACTATAGCCAGGAAGGCGGAGCTATGGCAGCGGATCGTGGACAGGGTAAACGCGGTGGGACAGCATCCCAGAAATCGAGAGGACATCCGCAAACGTTGGAACGACTTACGGGGAAAGGTGCGCTCGATGGTCTCGCGACACAACATCGCAGTGCAGAAGACTGGCGGGGGATCCCCACCCACACCACCCGAATTCACAGCATGGGAGCAAGAGGTACTAAACATCCTGCATCCTGATGGCCTCGCTGGAGTACACGGAGGAATGGACTCTGGTAAGTACAATCTCAACTACTTCACCCCCCCCCAGCATGCCAACCCCCACCACCACCCTCACCCCCAACCCCCCATCACACATCCTCCCTGAGAATGTCTCCCCAGCACAACCCACCCAACACCAACCCCTGCATGCCACCACAAACTATGGACACCCATCACCTAAGCATGACCACTGCACATACCCCCCCCCCCCAACACCCCCACAACACCTCCCCCAAGGGAATGACAGCACTGGGGGACAAGGGCACCCATAAATCGCACACAATAGCACACACAGAAACAATAACCATACTCTCTTACCCCATGCAGGACCCGAACGCCAACACACCGGCCAGGAGGGTCCAGAAATGTCCATCCCCCCCCCGGAAGAGGCACCCAGTGATGACAGCAGCTCTGTCGACCTGGAACCTGACGACCAGCCCGGACCATCGGGGACCTCTGGACAGTCGGTTCCCCACACACAGGCCACAGCAGACCCAACCCCCTCTGGGAACAACAGCACAGCTCCCACCCAGCGGGCCCATGGCTCTGTCTCTAGGACAGGTCAATCAGCGGTGTGTCTGCCACTACAGGGCCCCCAGGCTAACCCACCACCCCAACAACAACAGGGACCTGGGGGCAGTGGTAGTGGGCACACCGTCCAGGGGACAGAGTCCGGGGGAAACAGGGCAACTCGGAGGGCTGCTGTGCGACAGGGGGGGGAGGAGAGGCCCAGGGAACCGACTCTCCAAGAGGCCCTCACCACCATCATGGCAGCCTACCACCGCTCACAAGAGACGATGGCGACGGTACTGGCCAGGTTCCAGGAGATCCAGGCACAGCAGGAGGAACGCTACATGGGGTTCAACAATCATCTCACCAACATCTCTACCGCCATGGGGAGCCTAGTCCAGGCCCTCCACCGGATAGAAGACACGTTGCGGGACCATGTGGCACCACACAGGGCCCCTGTCACTAGCCCGGACCAGGAACAGCCTACCACCTCAGCCGGCGCTAGTGGACAGGAGGCCCCACCACAACGACAGGCCACCAGAACCCCACCTCCTGCTGAAGAACAACCACCCCGCAAGAGGAGCCTGAGATCAAAAAAATCGACAGAGTAGGATGTCAAGACCCCCGCCAGCATGAGATACCCCCTGAAGTCATCCCACTGTCCCACATTGCCACCCTGTCCAACCTTGAACTGCCCCTGCTCCATCCTTCCACAGGCATATGGACAATGCACCTGTGAGACTGAGAACTGGACTCTGCCATGGCCATTACTCCACCCCCACCCATCACCGTGTTTATATCATGTACCATTATCTAGCACAAAAAATAAATCACTCAATGCACTGAAATCATGCTGGAGTCAGGCTGTATTATTTACAAATGTAAAACACATTACCGATCAATTATGTTCTGTAAACTTTGTGCTGAACACATACCGAGATCAATAAGCATTAGTCCATGGGCTAACCAAGCAGAAGTCACGCAGTGGGTCATACAGCACTGAAAAGGGAAGGGAGAATCAAACATCAGTTTCAAATAACTGGGGGGTCATAGACAAAGTTGAGAAAAACGAGGCAGTCAGGAAAATTAAAATGGCGTGTGTGATTCTTACCTGTGTGCTACTGAAAATACTGTTGGATAACTCTGTCCCTGTTGTCTGGGTCGTCCTCTGAGTCTTCCTCCTCTTCACTCTCCACAGGCTCTACAGCTGCTTCAACACCACCATCTGGACCATCCTCCTGCAGGAAAGGCACCTGACGTCGCAATGCCAGATTGTGAAGCATACAGCAGGCCACGATGATCTGGCACACCTTCTTTGGTGAGTACATCAGGGATCCCCCTGTCATATGCAGACACCTAAACCTGGCCTTCAGGAGGCCAAAGGTTCTTTCAATGACCCTCCTAGTTCGCCCATGGGCCTCATTGTACCGTTCCTCAGCCCTGGTCCGGGGATTCCTCACTGGGGTCAATAGCCAAGGCAGGTTGGGGTAACCAGAGTCACCTATTAGCCACACACGTTGTCTCTGTAGCTGTTCCATCACAAAAGGGATGCTGCTATTACGCATCACATACGCGTCATGCACTGACCCAGGGAACTTGGCATTCACATGGGAGATGTACTGGTCAGCCAAACAGACCACCTGGACGTTCATAGAATGGTAACTCTTCCTGTTTCTGTACACCTGCTCATCGTCTTTTGGGGGGACTAAGGCTACATGGGTCCCATCAATGGCACCAATTATGTTGGGAATATGTCCAAGGGCATAAAAATCACCCTTCACAGTGGGCAAATCAACCTCCTCTGGGAATATAATGTAACTCCGCATGTGTTTCGTCAGGGCAGACAACACTCTAGACAACACCTTAGAAAACATTGGCTGAGACATTCCAGATGACATGGCCACTGTTGTCTGGAATGAGCCACTTGCAAGAAAATGGAGGGCTGACAGCACCTGCACCAGAGGGGGAATTCCTGTGGGTTGGCGGATGGGGGACATCAGGGCTGGCTCCAGCTGGGCACACAGTTCATGGATGGTGGCACGGTCAAGTCGGTATCGTAGTATGATGTGGCGTTCTTCCATTGTCGACAGGTCCACCAGCGGTCGGTACACGCGAGGATTCATCCTTCTCCTCGCAAATCCCAGCGGACGGTGTCTAGGAAGGACAACATGGAGCACAGAGTCAAGATAATCACTGGTACGTTCACCACTGCTTGCATGGCACACGGTTATCTAGGTATTGAAAGGCGTGTATGTGTGGCAATGCCAGGCCTAGGCCTGTGTGTCGCAGTAGAGATTATGCCATGTGGGCCCTTGAAATGGCGGCTGCCTGACCTGTGAAGTGGGACAATGGGATGTGAGGTCACTGCGCTGGCGGAGCACACCGTGGCGGTAGGCGGTCGAAGACCGCTATACGGAGCAGCATTGGATAACATTGAAGCCTATGGGTTTCAGGAGCCAATGACGATGTGCGCCAGCGGTCGCGGTACGCACCGCCGCGGTACGCACCGCCGCGGCCGTGACCGCCATTTTCTATCTGCTTAATCACTCGAGACCTGATCATCCACAGGAGAGGACCTATACTGCAAGTGCTGCTGTGAACTCGGTCTGGAAGTGACAATGGCTGCTGCGACTGGGGAAAGGGCCCCTGCCTTCACGTCTGAAGAGTTGGAGAAGCTCGTGGATGGGGTCCTCCCCCAGTATGCGTTACTCTACGGTCCTCCAGACCAACAGGTGAGTACACCGGGTGCACATGGAATGGGCGATGCCTGTGTGGAGTGGGGTGGATGTAAGTTGGTGGGGTGGGGGGCGAATGAGGAGTGCAACGCACGACAGATGAGAGCATGTGCTATATTGCAAGGTTGGGGGGGGGGCCAATCACATCTAACATGCAGTAAGTTGATGATTGTTTCCTTCCCACCCTGTACATGTCACATAGGTCAGCGCCCATCAGAAAGTCGGGATTTGGCGTGCCATCGCCAAGGAAGTTCGGGCCCTGGGGGTCCACGTCAGACGGGGCACCCACTGCCGCAAGAGGTGGGAGGACATCCGCCGCGGAACCAGGAAGACCGCCGAGTCACTGCTGGGGATGGCCTCCCAACCTAGGAGGGGTGCCAGTCGTACCCTGACCCCCCTGATGTCCCGGATCCTGGCGGTGGCCTACCCGGAGTTGGATGGGCGCTTGAGAGCATCACAGCAGACACAAGGGGGTGAGTATCAGCACATTCAGCTATCTTTCTGCGCAGTGGAGGCGTCTGGGTGGGGGAGGAGGGTTGGGGGTGACATTAGGCCAGGGCGCTTTCTGTAGTGTAGTCCTCTCCCTTAGGCATGGCCCTGTGCTCCCGGCCCCCACCTCCGTAGGGTGACAAGTCCAGCTATTGATGGTCCAGCCTCACACATGTGCGTGCTTGTCGTCTCCTGACCTGTTGTCCGAGTCAGAAGTACTGAGTAGTGTGCCCCGAATGCGCGGCTTAGTGCATGCGGCTCCTGTGTCTGTCCTCTCCGCCAACGGTGTTGACATTGCATGCACTCAACCAGGTTATCTCTTTCTCCCCCCACCCTTCTTCTTCATCTTCTTGTGCATGTGTGCATTAGCATCATCAGGCGGAGGAGATTTGGCATCGGAGCACGAGGGAGCTGCAAGCCACAAGGCCCCGGTGGGCACAGGAACAGACACCGAGGGCCCAAGTGAGCCGGAGGGCGAGGGGAGCACCACGACGGGGACCGCTGGTGAGAGCAGCGACAGCGACACGTCCTCGGATGGGAGCTCCCTAGCGGTGGCGGCAACATCCGGGCCCCCCGCCTCTACAGGTACAGCCGCCACCCAGCGCACCAGCCCCGCCCTCCCAGCAGCCCCTCAGCCTACGCTCCGTGCCCACTCACCCAGGAAGGCGGGTGTCTCCTTCGCCCCAGGCACCTCAGCCCCTGCCCGTTACCCCTGCTGCCCTCAGTGAGGAGGTCATTGATCTCCTCAGGACACTCATTGTTGGGCAGACTACCCTTTTGAATGCCATCCAGGGGGTAGAAAGGGAGGTGCATCGGAGCAATGCCTACCTGGAGGGCATTCATTCGGGTCAGGCTGCCCATCAACGATCGTTCAATGCTCTGGCCTCAGCACTGACGGCAGCCATTGTCCCTGTTACCAGCCTCCCTCTTCTGACTGCCTCCACCCTGTCTCTGTCTCCTGTTCCTCAGCCTATCCCATCCACACCATCTGACCAGCCTGCACACACCTCAACACCCAAGGGCAGCTCATCCAGACACAAGCACCACAGATCCCACAAACACTCACCCAAGCAACAAACAGATGCAGACATCCCAACAGTCACTACAACCCCTGTGTCCCCCTCCTCCTCGTCTCCCTCCTCCCTCCCTGTGACGTCTCCACTCACACCTGCATGCACACCAACATCAGCCAGTGCTTCCATCACCACCACACCCTCCTGTACAGTCCGCACGCGTGCAGTCACCACCCCCACTGCCATTTACACGTCCCCTGTGTCCTCTCCCACTGTGTCTGTCACCACCCCTTCCAAGACACACAAACGCAGGCAGACACCCACCCAACAGACATCCACCTCACAACAGCCTACAGCACCTGCACCTTCACCCAATGACAGCACACCTGACTCTCCTACAACCACATCCTCTTCCTCCACTTCCATCTCCACTTCTCCTACCTTTTACCTTGGCCCTAAAAAACTTTTCCTGGCTAATCTTGACCTCTTCCCCTCCGATGACCTACCCCCTCCATCTGCAAAGAGTCCCAAGAGCACCACAGCCACCACCAGCCCAACTTCGGGTGTCACTGTTGTGCATGGGTTCTGGAGCCCACCCTTTGCCAGCAGTGACACCTCCATCAGCAGCAAGGACACATCCAGCCCCCCCCGGCAAGAGGACCAGGAAACACAAGGGCCGCCGTGCGAAGACTGACACAGCTGCCCCCAAGGAGCAGAGTTCACCCACTTCACCAGCCACAACGTCTAGGGGAGGCAAGGGCCCGAGAGCCCCATCTAAGGAGCGTAAGGGCAGCAGGGCGGAGACGTCAGCCAGCAGGAGCGCGGAGCAGGTGGGCCCCACATGCCACATCCCAGCTGTAAAGGAGGACACCAAAGGGCCCAGGACTCCGTCACCGAAGGGCCCAGGAACATCACGGCCAGAGGGCGTCTGAGCACGGAGTCCAGGCCAGGTCTGGCTCCCTTGAACCTACTGGATGTGCACCGCTGAACAGGGCCCGCCGTGCAGAAGAGCACAGCTGAACAGGGCCCGCCGTGCTGAAGAGCACCGCTGAACAGGGCCTGCCGTGAAGATAGGCACCACTGAACAGGGCCCGCCGTGCAGAAGAGCACCGCTGAACAGGGCCCGCCGTGAAGATAGGCACCACTGAACAGGGCCCGCCGTGCAGAAGAGCACCGCTGAACAGGGCCCGCCGTGAAGATAGGCACCGCTGAACAGGGCCCGCCGTGCAGAAGAGCACCGCTGAACAGGGCCCGCCGTGCAGAAGAGCACTGCTGAACAGGGCCCGCCGTGCAGAAGAGCACCTCTGAACAGGGCCTGCCGTGAAGATAGGCACCGCTGAACAGGGCCCGCCGTGCAGAAGAGCACCGCTGAACAGGGCCCTGCCGTGCAGAAGAGCACCGCTGAACAGGGCCCGCCGTGCAGAAGAGCACCGCTGAACAGGGCCCGCCGTGAAGATAGGCACCGCTGAACAGGGCCCGCCGTGCAGAAGAGCACCGCTGAACAGGGCCCGCCGTGCAGAAGAGCACCGCTGAACAGGGCCCGCCGTGAAGATAGGCACCGCTGAACAGGGCCCGCCGTGCAGAAGAGCACCGCTGAACAGGGCCCGCCGTGCAGAAGAGCACCGCTGAACAGGGCCCGCCGTGCAGAAGAGCACCGTTGAACAGGGCCCGCCGTGCAGAAGAGCACCGCTACGCTGGGCCCTTCCTGTCAAGCACCGCTCTGCTGGGCCCTTCCTGTCAAGCACCGCTCCGCTGGGCCCTTCCTGTCAAGCACCGCTCCGCTGGGCCCCGCCGTCTCCAGCACCGCTCCGCTGGGCCCCACCGTCTCCAGCACCGCTCCGCTGGGCCCCACCGTCTCCAGCACCGCTCCGCTGGGCCCCGCCGTCTCAAGCACCGCTCCGCTGGGCCCCTTCATCTCAAGCACCGCTCCGCTGGGCCCCGCCGTCTCAAGCACCGCTCCGCTGGGCCCCTTCATCTCAAGCACCGCTCCGCTGGGCCCCGCCGTCTCAAGCACCGCTCCGCTGGGCCCCTTCATCTCAAGCACCGCTCCGCTGGGCCCCGCCGTCTCAAGCACCGCTCCGCTGGGCCCCGCCGTCTCAAGCACCGCTCCGCTGGGCCCCTTCATCTCAAGCACCGCTCCGCTGGGCCCCGCCGTCTCAAGCACCGCTCCGCTGGGCCACTTCATCTCAAGCACCGCTCCGCTGGGCCCCGCCGTCTCAAGCACCGCTCCGCTGGGCCCCGCCGTCTCAAGCACCGCTCCGCTGGGCCCCTTCATCTCAAGGACCGCTCCGCTGGGCCCCGCCGTCTCAAGCACCGCTCCGCTGGGCCCCTTCATCTCAAGCACTGCTCCGCTGGGCCCCGCCGTCTCAAGCACCGCTCCGCTGGGCCCCTTCATCTCAAGCACCGCTCCGCTGGGCCCCTTCATCTCAAGCACCGCTCCGCTGGGCCCCGCCGTCTCAAGCACCGCTCCGCTGGGCCCCGCCGTCTCAAGCACCGCTCCGCTGGGCCCCTTCATCTCAGGCACCGCTCCGCTGGGCCCCGCCGTCTCAAGCACCGCTCCGCTGGGCCCCTTCATCTCAAGCACCGCTCCGCTGGGCCCCGCCGTCTCAAGCACCGCTCCGCTGGGCCCCGCCGTCTCAAGCACCGCTCCGCTGGGCCCCTTCATCTCAAGCACTGTTTATGGTTCACTGTGCCCACCATGCCTCCTCCTTGACCAGTGGAGACTGTTATCCACTTGAGAGACTGTGGCTTTGCACTCCCCAGGATGGCAGAGTGGGCAACCCACCCACTGTAGAGACTTGAGAGACTGTGGCTTTGCACTCCCCAGGATGGCAGAGTGGGCAACCCACCCACTGTAGAGACTTGAGAGACTGTGGCTTTGCACTCCCCAGGATGGTACAGTGGGTAAGCCACCCACTGTAGAGACTTGAGAGACTGTGGCTTTGCACTCCCCAGGATGGTACAGTGGGCAAGCCACCCACTGTAGAGACTTGAGAGACTGTGGCTTTGCACTCCCCAGGATGGTACAGTGGGCAACCCACCCACTGTAGAGACTTGAGAGACTGTGGCTTTGCACTCCCCAGGATGGCACAGTGGGCATGGTGGCCCCTTCGTGGATCTTGCGTCGTGGACTCATGTGGCTGTGGTGCCCCCCCCTTCCCTTCCCCCTGAGGTGCCTGTAGTATTTTCATCAGATGCCCCTGCAGTGTTCTCTCCAAAGGACTCAGGTCTCCTGTGTGGGCTTTGCCCTTGTGTCGCTACACTGTAGCCCACGGACTGTTCCATTTGACTTGGATGTAGCGGACTAATTGCCTCGGTTCGCCATGGCAGTGTGTATAGTATTATTTTGTTATGGATATTTTGCATAGTTGCTGATACGTCTCAGAGTCTATTTTTTATATAAAAATTTGGTTCACAATTTAATTATGTCTTTGCATTTTTTAGGGGGGTTTGGGTGGTGTCACTGTGCATTGTTGCTCTGCATTGGTGTGTACATAGTTTGGGGGGGGGGTGGGGGTCGCATATGTGTGTGCCCGTAACCTTTCCTCCTCCCCCCTCCTGTGTGTCGTAGGTGCAGTACTCACCGTTGTCGTCTGCGCCGGAGTTCGTACTCGTGGTAGATGAGCAGGTAGACGAGTGCAGGTAGGATGTTTAATTCGGGTTCCATGCTGTCCTCCGTACTCGTGGACTGTGTTTTGGTGAGCGTTTTCCCGTCCGTAGTCTGTTTCCGCCGGGTTTTTATCGGCGGGGCTCCCGCCCCGGAAAAGGTGGCGGATTGGTGAGTTGTGATAGTGTGGGCGGTACATTGTCTGTCGTCTGCCTGTTGGCGGTGACCGCCGCGCTGTTTGTCTGTACCGCCGTGGCGGTCGGAGTGTTAATGTGGCGGGCTGTGTTGGCGGTTCCCGCCAGGGTCAGAATTCCATTTTTTGGACCGCCGGCCTGTTGGCGGGTTGGCCGCCGCTTTATCACCGACCGCCAGGGTTAGAATGACCCCATAAGCTCTTTAAATCGGCGGTCTCTCTACCAGCTTATTCATCACCTGCCCGGTCACTCCCCGAGTTCCGCCTAGTTAGGCAATCAATGGTAAGGTAGGGTGCATTTATTAAACTCTGCTATAAACTCAAGGCGGCAACCCCAGACATGCTTACTTTCCTTCTATAGGCAGAAATGAACCTGCGGTCCCACTCCTTAGCCAGGCTTTATTTAGACAGCTCCCTGGCATCACTAGGTCTAATGGGCCAATGGGAATCTTTTAGTTCTTACCATCAAACCAAATTGCTAATCAGCAAAAGAGTCAAGGCCTGTTCCCTGCTAGCAGACAAGGAGGTATTTGCCAAAAGACAGCATAACTGGCTCACCCTGTCACCCTACACTGACTACACTGAGCTAGTACCCCAGTCATATCTGGGCACAGCCATTAAATCACAACTTAAAACAGCTTTCATGAAACTCTGTATGGAATGCTGGCGTACATATGTACATCTCCCCCATAAAAGCGCAGAAGCATGACAGTCTCATGTTGGCTTTGCGGACTTGTCGCTGAGACACTTGTTCGCCAGCTATGCAATTGCAAAGAAAACATGGGGATCGGAAAACAATCCTCCGGTTGTTCTGGCTCCGGAAAGGGCTTCGCAGCTGCAGGCTAGCAATCTTAGCCTGTTTCAACTGGAAGCACATGCAACTCAGCAGCAGGCTTGTGAAATACCTTGACAAGCTTGAACGTAGGCTTTCACACCCTTCCTGGTATCCGTCACCACAAGGCCTGGTTCCCGCAGTCCTGCCATCCTTGACTTAGGCATAACTGTTAACACCAGGTGCCAGGCAAGGTACAATTGAACTGCAGCTTAGTCTTGGCGAGTGGTCATGTAGCTACTGCTTCTCCTTTTAAGTTATTTGTTTAAGAAACTGCCATTGTTACAATTTGACTACAAGAGGTTAACCCTTTTTTGCCATACTCAATTTTAAGCTTACTCCTACTACTAGAAACATCTCCATTTTTGATTGAAATTTGCGTTATCTAATCATGTATTTGATCACTGTAGCTTTGTATGTTTTATATTTTATTACTGTTTTTATTGTTTAAAGGGGCAATGGTTTTAACTAACTGTGCACTTTAGAAATAAAAAAAAAAAAAAATAGCAATCCTCTATACCCATAAAATGGCTGAGTTTCAAGAATTTTGGTATTCACAAAGCTCTCCTTCCCAAATTGACCTGGAACCTCAACAATACATCTCTTCTGACCTGAATGAAAGTGGATCTCCAACGTTGGTCCACTCTTACTCTTAATATACTGGGCCGGATAGCCTTCTATAAAATGATGGTTCTCCCACGCTATCTTTATATACTTAAATATTTCCCATTGCTGATCACCGACCGGTGGTTCAGAGACCTTACCACCATGATCCATGACTTTCTACGGACAGGTAAGCCACCCTGCATAGCCTGGTCTAAGTGCAGGCTTTAGTTATATGATGGCAGTAAGGCAATGACAGATCTCCAATTGTATCACTGGGTTGCGCAACTACTTGTGAATAATGACTGGTTGACTGGGTGTTGGGATTTCCCTGCATATCGAACGGAACTCACCTTGATAAACATGGACAAAGTCATGAGCCTATTGTATGAGGGCCCGATCCCCAAACACCTCCCAGAGGTACCCTGGGTAGTCTTTCAGATTTGGAGGATGGCTTTGAGCTTCATCCGATGGCAAGTCAAACCCACGCAAGAGATCCCATTATGGCAGGGTCACTGCCTCACTCACACCTCCAGTTTGCATGGCTTGCACAGGTGGGACTACATTAGGATCACAACCATGGGGGGAGTCTGGAAGGGGGAGCCACATTAAGGCCCTCATTACGACCCTTGCAGTCGGTGTTAAAGCGGCGTTAATACCGCCAACAGGCCGGCGGTAAAAAAAATAGGGTTTTGACCCTGGCGGTAACCGCCATCACAGACAGCCACTTTAACACACCGACCACCAGGGTGGTAACGGCCGGTGGGTTGGAGACTTTGGTCTCCAGCCCAGGGGCCGTCACAATCCCCCCCTCAGGATTACGACCCGGCCTAACGCCATAGTTTTCGTGCCAATCTTACCGCCATGAAAACCATTGCGGTAGGCACAATCACTGCCAGGGAATCCATTCCCTGGCACTGATTGGGGTCTCCCCTGCCCCCCTCCCCAGACTCCTCCCCCACCCTCCCCCTTCCTCTCCCGCCCGCACATGTACACACACACACGCGCACCCATATACACACACGCACCTACGCATACCCACATCCACCCACACATACATACCCACACACCGCAACACACACCAACATACTTTGTCACAAACACACATTCACAACACACAAAATACACTCACATTCAGTCATTCATGCACTCATTCAACGCGACTCACACCCACATGCACGCATACCAAAACATACACACATACTCTCCCACATACACCTCCCCACGTACACACAACACCCCCAACCCCCTCTCCTGTTGGAGAACCCGACTTATCTGCATGCAGGGGTTCCTCTGGCTGGAGAAGAGCCGCGGCGCTGCTGTCAGCAGCAGCGTCCGCCAGCAAAACACCGGCAGGCAATATTGTAGTGTGGTTGGTTTTACGTATCCTTTGCGCGTTAGCTTCAGGCTTTAGGCCTTTGTGCACTTTGCCCTGGATGTGTTTTATTCATTTGCTGGCAGCTTAGAGCCTCTGTGCACTTTGCCCTATATGCTTTTTATTAGGCTTCGTACTGTTATTTTTCAAATAGCCAGTTCTACGGTTTTGTTTTTTATTCATATCACACTGTTTTGCCTACTTCAGCACTGGAGTTCTCCATAACACATTCACTCTGTGCTTCAGTCAAGGATACAGTCTGGTACATTGCCGATAGACCTGGTAGGAGTTTAGACTTGGCATTCCTGCGTAGGGACATTTTGTGATCACACTGACATGTTAGTTATAAAATCACTTCCTTGTCCCAATACACGCAAGAGGGAGATTCCGACCAGGGAACCACAACTAGACGCTGACTGCCTCGTTGCAGATGCTAAACCAAGATCACAGGCCTTTGCTCAGGTATGAGGGCTGATGTCTCCCCAGTGATTCTGAAAGGCAAGATAGAAGCTTAACATGCTGTGCTCTAAATAGAACAAGCAGAGGGAAAGTAGAAACTGTTAGGCACTATGATAGCTTTGTTCTTATGTTTTACTCTCCTGGTGACTATTTCAATCCTACTGTGTTGTATTGTTCTGGTTATTGCGGCTCACGCCTTAATATCTAAAATACAGTTGTTTTATTAAAACTTTATATAAAACTTATACTGTCTTTGTCATTTATATATGAGATCATATTGTAAATGAGAGAGTTGGTTTGGATCTGAGTGACCACGACTTCCCTGAGAAGTTCCAAAGATGTCATGCGCTCGGCTGCCCAATCATCTCTTCCCCGTGGGAAAAATGAGGCACTGCTAGTTAGCCGGAGCAAAAAACTGATTTAGGGTGACAGAGTTCCTTACATGTGGGTCAGACTCAGTCCCCCACACCGTTATCGATCCTGCTGCCTAGAAATCCAGTAGTCTCATTTAGGATAATGAGAGCCCACGCGACATGGCGCTGCCAACGATTGGTCTGGCTCTAATATTTAGGTCAGACTGACTCTCTCTGTCTCATATATATTTTGACTCCTCGGTTCTGTACGCGGAGACGTCCGTGGGGCTGAGGGTTTCCGCCACCACGGGATAGGTGCATCCTATTGCTTAGTGGTTGGTTGTTCAAGCTTGAACTTTAAAAGGAAAACCCCGATATTGGTGTGCCTTCTCTGACCTAGAGCTATTTTTTACAAATGGCGAATCCTAATGTAGTGAATATAGCAATCAATATGCGTCACCCGCTCACAGGCCATCTGATAGCACATGGACTGACGGTCCAGGGGGGTCCGGTCACTTTTGTGGTGGACGCCCATGCAGCCTATAGAACAGAACTTTTTTATTCTTGGGTCGTATTTCCAGCAGTTGATGGGGGTACAAATACTTTTCACGAATACACTGTTGCGAATGTCCCTGGACAGTACAGGGCTTACGCATACTTAGAGATACCTTTATCTTATCAAGAACACCATAATTGGCTTGATGGTGCCCTCCCACACACAGTTGCACAAGTTAGGTTAGGTCCGCTGAGTAATGATGGTCCTACCTGGCCTTTATTGGCTACATATACACCTCATCCTGCGGCTGCTCAATTGACAGTGGTTGAAGTTCGTCGTTTATATACAGACTTAACGTCTACATATAGACAATTAGTTCAGTTTGTCATGCAGACACTAAATACAAACGCAGCGGGTGCTGCTCCGGCGCACCCACAGGCAGTGGTTCCGGGTATCAATCCGGCCACTGTACACTCAGTTATGGGTAAGGTACCGGCTAAACGTGAGGAAACTCCATTTTGGCTGGCGCAGAAAATTAATACGCTGGAAGCGGTATTTCCCCATACGGGACCTCAGGATAAACATAGAATATTGACGATGTGTTTGCCGTATGGGATGGTTCCTCCGGTGGACCTTTGTAATACCTGGGGCACGGTGTTTGCCGCGCTCTACACTACGGCACACGGTACACCGACATTAGCTAATTTACTGGAAGTGCTTAAACAAATTCAAGATGAATATGGGGCTGCCCCTGCCTTAGATTTGGGCATGCAGTTGATGGGCAATTTTGCCGCAGTTTCTTCTATTATTTTGAGTAATCTCAAGGGAGAGGCAGTAGCACTAGCAGTGCGAATGTGTCTTCGGGACGTTACGCAGATTGATCAGGAGCGGGAACTTCAGAGAATAATAGCAGAAACCTATTCTAGTATTGGTCGCGATAGCATAGGGGCTAGACCACAAAAACCCCAATTACAGGGTAAAAATAATAAAGATAATGCTAAACAGCAGCAACCTGAGGGTACTAAAAAGCGCTGGGAAAAGAAACAGCAAACTCCTAAAAAAGATGGGGGGCAGTCTCCGCAACCGGAGACCCCGCAGAATAGGTATAATCTCAGGAATAGGGATACTTTGAAGACGCCTGATAGATATCAATATACTGATACACGCCAATCTCGTTCCTTTCAGGACTCCTCAGAGAAGAGAAGTGAGAGAGGTGGGCGGTCAGAGCAGAGGACGGAGTACGTGAAACCGAGACAGGATTCACAACGCTCAACGGAGGTTTCTATTAAACAATAAGAGAAACCGCTGCAACAAAAACAGCAATTTAAAAAGAAGAAAGTGGCAGCAGTCTCAGTTAGACATGCCGCTCAAGAAGAGAGTTCTCTTGACGAACAAGACATGGGTGTTAGCACTGTTAGACAGCGTGGCAGAGGTCACAATAGTTCGCCGGAGTCTTCTAGAGCATCTGGAGGTGAAAGCAACTGATGACTTCATACAAGTCGAAACGGCGGATATGCGAGTCTCTGATCCTGATAGAGTATATCAAGTGACTCTGCGATTAGAAGGGGACATTGACCGCATTGTACACGCCATCTTTTGGGACCATGTGGTAAAATCATATGATGTTCTGCTGGCCGAACAGGATTGGCCACCTGACTTTGTTCGTGACTGTCCGGTTGGGGAGGAGGTTATTACGCCTTCCTTCTCACCACTTGTTTCGAGAGAACTAGCGGAGTCCTATAGTAAAACATGGGCTCTAGCACAGGCTCCCGCCCTATATAGAAATAACGTGGGGTGGGATAGACAATCACCTTATCATGTCATTCCAATAAAGGGCGAACCTCAGCCACAGCCGCAGTATCCTAATAAATTTGAGGCAAGGGCATCGGTTAGGAAAATTCTTACACAGTTGGAGTACCAGGGTGTAATTGAGCCCTGTGTCTCTCCAATGAATAATCCCTTATTTCCGGTTGCTAAACCGGACCATTCATATAGGATAGTGGTGGATTACAGACATTCGAATAGTCATACACGCACATATGCAATACAGAATTCACATAGCGCAGTGCTTATGAATAATATCGTACGTAAGAAGTACAAAACAACATTAGATATCTCGAATGGATTTTTCTGCCAAAATATAGCACCCGAAAGTCGGGACTATACCAGTTTCAGTGCGTTTGGCTATCAGAAAAAGTTTTGTCGTTTGCCTCAGGGGTATAAGAATAGCCCAGGACTGTTTTCGGCTCGTGTGACTGAAATGCTGCACGAGTTGGACCCTGAAGCGTTATCATATGTTGATGACATATATCTGACAGACGATGAGATTCTGCAACATCTACGGCGTGTATCGCGCATTGTTGTGGGGTTTGCTGATATTGGCTATAAGTTTAATTTTAAGAAATCAAAGATTGCCTTCCTCAGTGTCATTTTCCTGGGATATGAGTTGTCGAGTGAGGGCAAGAGCTTAGCGCCGCATTTTTTGGAGAAATGTGCTTTATTGCAGCCTCCTAATACGGTTCGGAAACTCCAGTCATTGTTGGGGTTTCTGAATTTTGGCAGAACTTACATTCCTGATTATGCTACGCGTATAAAACCCTTATATGAATTGATTCGCCCGAATTTTTCGAGTAGATTTTGGACGATTGAGCATACACACATACTACGAGAGTTACAGACTGATCTCTTAGCAGTTAAACACTTACACACACGGGACAATAAGACACATTTAGTCATCAGGGTGATACCTGGGGCTGTTGGGTTTACGTATGTCACCTTTAATGAGGGTGAGACAGTCCCGATTGCATACAAGTCTCACTTGTATTCTGCTGCAGAGCAACGGTTTGCACAGACTGAGAAAATACTCACTGCAGTACAGATGGCTGTGATTAAAGAAAGACCGCTTGCCCAGGGCCAACGCATCATTGTCATTTCCCTGATTCCGGCCTTAGAGGCAGTTACAAAAGCGAGTGTTCCTAATTCGAAAGCTTTACACCCGCGATGGATACAATGGGCTATGTCTTTATCAGCCACTGATGTAGATTACATATTTGACCCTAAACTGCAGACTCAAGAATTTCTTCAATATGAAATGGAGTACCCAGTTCCTGCTGGTACATTGCCTATTGACCAATATCAGGTGGTCATGTATACCGATGGCTCTGCGCAACCAGCGGTTGGGACTAAACAACAGTATTCTGCTGCATGTGCGGTAGTGAGCGGCACTATGGAGGGGGACGTGTTCTGCCCCCGACATACTTATACTAAAACCTTGGGAGATTGCACGGCACAGCTGGCTGAGCTCAAAGCTCTATTGTTAGCGTTGGAACACGCGGATCCGGCGATATTGACCTTGCTGGTCTGTGACTCCTACTACTGTGTACAGAATTTCATTGAATATCTACACTATTGGAAGATGAATGGGTTCAGAGATTCTAAAGGCAACACCATTAAACACAAATTGTTGTGGGGTAAGGTTGCGGATCTGAAGGAGACGCTTCCTAAGGTCCATGTTGTACATACACTTGGGCATCAGCGCGTTGGAATACACGTTGCTGGGAATACTTTGGCTGATGAAGCCGCGAAATCAGCAGTGGCCGCAGTGACTCGTTCGAGTTCCAAACCAGACACAGAGATTTCGGCTGCCATAAAGGCTACGGCTGATGGCACGCCATTTCCTAAAGGATTTCCTTCTAAATATAGTTACTGCTTGGATGGTGCACTGAATGCTGCTGTTAATATTCCAGGCATTGGTGTACGTGAAATACCCAATAAAATTGAGAGACCTCAATTAATTTCTGCAGCACATGAGGGGGTGGCGTCTGCACATGCTGGTGTGGCTGCCACGATTTCACTTTTACAGGCTCGTTACTGGTGGCCTGGTCTCTATAAAGAGACAAAGCAATATGTCCTTTGTTGTGACGTTTGTCAACAGATTAAAGCTTCGTCGGCTAGACGCCCGCAGCAGACGTCCCTTCTGATTTCAAATAAACCTTTACAGTGTGTGTACTTGGATCATTGTGGTCCGCTGACACCAGATAGTGCATACAAATATATATTGGTTGCTGTAGATTCGTGCTCCAGATTTGTGTGGGTATGGCCACAACGCTCGGCTGACGCTCGAACTGTTATTAAAGATTTGCGCATCTTTGTCGATACATTTGCAGTTGCGGCTTTTCATTCGGACCAGGGCCCTGCTTTTGCCTCTAAGGCATTCAGGGACACCATGGCTTCGTTGGGGGTCCAACTCCAATTCTCGTCTCCATTTCATCCCGAGGGAAATTCTGTCGTGGAGCGTTTAAATCGTGATTTAAAGCAATCCTTAACGGCCAGAGTTATAGGTACGGGTCGTGGTTGGCTAGCCCACCTGTATGGAGTACAGAGAGCACTTAATAACTTGCCTAGAAGGTCACTGGGGGGTCGTACTTCAAAAGAGTGCCTGTTTGGAACACAAATGTATGTTCCTGATCTAGATGGCCCTGGTGTGGAGGCGGCAGTTACGCCCTTTGACATAAATGATCGTGTCACTGTTTTGCAGGATTTACAACAATTCCGTGAAGATAACTCTTCTGCAAGTGCTGCTTCCTCAGGAATTAAGGATGAGCCAGTAACACCTACTGGTTGGATACCCAGGATTGGGGATCTAGTGCGTGAAAAGGTCGCAGTAAAGAAAGAATTTGGTCCTTCTTATCGAGCACCTGTCCCTGTGTTAGGGGTAAGCGGCACGAGAACTGTGATTTTGCCACCGCTGCAAGGGGCCAAAGGGAATCGCTTTGTTTCCATTGATAATGTCAAGTTACAACATGTGGCCGATTCTGCACAGCGGGGAAGAAGTCCCGCTGCAGGTGATTTACACCGACGCTGTTTCCTCTCCGAGCTTCGGGAGGGTGGATGATGATCTTGCGATTGTTCCACCGACGACGATTAATATGGAATCTTTTGATCAAGTTGCTGTACGTTCTACTGATGTTTCTGAACATGTGGTTTATAGCGTGCCTAGGCGAGAGCCTCCATCTGCTTCTTTGTTCACAGTTGCACCTTTTGCTAGAACTGCCTCTGGCTGCTTCAACAACACTGATGATGCAGTGTCCAGCTCCTCGTCCTCGATGTCTTCTGTCCGAGGTCCACGTAAGCTGCTGGGTTGGCTTAAACGCACATATTTTGTTTTTCCTTGGAACTATTTGTGGCTTTTTCTGGCCCTGATGACTCTTTTATTATGGTTGGGATTTGTGGTGACTTTTTTTCTGGTAATACATGGTCATTTTCTTCGTGATCGATCTGACATTGAGCACATGGAGACTGTGTTGAAACCACATTTTTCGTCTCATATGGTTCGAAGAGACTTGTCCAATGTAAACATTTCTGCGATACTGATTCCGGATGGGATTGTGTGGGATAAAGTAATGTTTGATATATATGGTCCCACTGAATTGATTCAAATACCGTATGTCCTCAAGTTATCAATGAATGATATTGTTATACCAGGCATTGTTTCTGATGATTGGGATGTGAAGACAGTAGATGCTATGCTGACAGATTTGCAATATTATACTGTCTATGACGATGAAGATGCTTACCAATTTAGAGATAATCATGGTGACATGTTTTGTTACAACTATTATGGACACCACTTTATTCATAGAGCTAGTAGCCCTAAGTCCATCTTTAATTATGTGCAATGGGAACATTGCTTGACTCCCCCACAAGGGAGTTCGAAAAGGTATTATGATAAATTTGCATATTTTTCTGGGCATGATCAACGAAATGCTAAGTCTTACTATTTTAAAGTTGCACCGTATTCTAATAAGCAAATGTTATTGACCGATACTAAATTACTGTATTCAAATTTGTTTGTATCTAAACTTTCGGTCGAGGGGTATGAATACTGGTTTAAGACTGTTGACTTGAAAAGTGTTTGGGGTTTGAAAAATTGGCAGATGCTAGACAGGGACACATTATTTCGAGCATGTATTATCCCTGTACAGATGATTTTCCTCAATGACACAGTACAACAGACTAGCTGTATGGGCTTGGCGACAATTAGAGATTTAACTTTGCCTAGTATACCTGTCCCTTCCAAATTAAACAACTGGCAGCACTATGTGAATGCTACTTTTAGTGAATTTGCACATTGCGTCCAGAATGGTACGCTTAACACTTCATCGATACATCCGGGCGGGTGGTTATTATGGCCTGTAGACACTAATAAGTGTCATCAACGTTTTGTCACCTCTTCAGGGGGGTTCAGGACTAGTAGGGCAGACCCTCGTTACATTTCACCAGAACATGCTGATATTATAACTACATACAGCGTGGGGAAGCTTTGTCAGCAATGGTTGAAGTCATCCACGCTGGATGCAGTTAAGTCACATCTCACGTTACTGTCTAATGATACTGATTTGCAAGATTTTTTGTCAGGTCCCAAGATACCACGGAAGAAGAGATTTTTATACGAAGTTTATAATGAGATTTGGAAGCTTTCACAACAGGAGGCTGCAGCCCGGTTGAGGCAGATTGATCAGGAAAACCTGATGCAGACTTTGTCTGTTGTTGATAATGGCATGCATAGCCTTTCTGACCGTGTTTACACGATTGACAGCATTGTTTCCTCTGCTATTGACATTATTAAATCGGACATGTCTTCTTTATATCATGGGCAGAGTCAGACGCGGTCCATCATGCAGCTGGGTTGGACTCTTCAGACCTTGAAGGCAGGTCGCGTTCCATGGCACCACATTCGTGCCAGAGAGATCTTTGTCTCCTTTAATTTGACTCGTCAACAACAGCTGATGGCTAAAAAGGAAGCAACATATGTTATGTTGAATATTGAGAAATTGGAGAAACTGCCTTTCACAGTGGCTGAGATTCCGTCAGCTGAGTGGATGATTCATGGGGTTATTAATCTGCCTATCTCCACTCTGCAATTTACTTCTTGTTTGAAGAACATTCCGGTGGGTAGATATGAACTATTGGGAGACAGTTACATACACGAGGTGTGGGAGCTTCCCTTTCAATACAGATGTGTTAATGGTTTGAGGGAGGTTTTTCTTAGCGAATGCGAAGCTTCTGCCAGCCATTCCATGGTTTGTAAACAGCTGTCCTTGCACAGAGCGTGTAACGCTTTGATTGCTAACTTAGCTTGTTATCTGAAGGGAGTTCCAGTCCCGGTTATTAAGAACACTTTCCAGGTGCTTTCTAACGGCAGTTACATTGTTCTTAACAGCGAACGCTGCTGTGGCATGCGTGCCGGAATAGTTTACGATGTCGTTGTCAACAAGGCCGTTACGTGCTGCGGGAATGTGTTGTTTCCCCCCACTCAAATTAGGGAGGTAGCGGACATCTGGCCTCATATTGCTACTTCCAAGGTTAATTTCGACAAGTTGAGTCGGCTAAAAGCTTTATTGTTTCAAAAGCATGTGGCCCTTACATCTGCTAGCGAGACCTACGCACTTCAGGTGGCAAGGTCATCGGCGGAGATACAGTCCCTTTTGAATACTAACTTTCCGAGTCACTTCGGTGAACTTGTGGGACGTATATTTAATGGATCCAGCACTGCTGGTATTGCAAATTTTTTCAAAGCCGTTGGTGTTGGTTTTGCTCACACCTTCTCTTCAATATTCGGTTTGATACCTTCGGCTATACACTCTATTTTCGGAAGCATTTTTGGGGGTTTCCCGATTACTTTGGCTTTATTGGCTGGAGTCTTGAGGTTGTTGCTATTTTTTCGCAATGGCTGTCCCGCCACGACGAGATCCTATATTGTTGCTCCCGTCAGCGCAGCTGTGTCGTGACCGCATGATGCAGCATTTTAGAGCGACACTCCTGGGCCATTTGGAGTGTGACTGGTCTCTGTCATTCAGACCGGTTTTGGATTGTGTGCAACCCGTGTTTCAGTGCCTTTGGTGCTCGTTTGAACATGCACTGGCTCTCTGTCTCTCACTGCGGCGCCCTCCAGTGGTCGATCCTGATCTGTTGATGTTCCCGATTAGGGCTCATTCCCAGACTTGTGCACTACGGTTGCGTTTGCTTCGTGAGGCAGTTTATGAGATTCCCTTCCTGGAGGAAGATGGTTTTGTCTCATTCATAGGCCCTGCACGGGGTGCCGCCCTGCATGGTTTTGGGGCTTTGGAACACACCTGCTCCATGGTACTTTGTGGCGTGGATCTTCCGATATTGACATATATCGAAGTGGAGGAGCTCCTACTCTCTATTGCTTCTGTTTAAGAATTTGATTTTTTTCCTCTCCTGCAAAATTGACATTATATTGAATTTGGCTTCATTGTCACATGTTTTCTAAATTTATGACTTTCTTGTCTTCTGACCTTGTCGAAATATGTATATAATTTTAGGTATTGTTTATATCTGGGGCATATTTTTATATTATTGGAACCACTGGCTACCGACAAGGGGAGGGTGTAGTGTGGTTGGTTTTACGTATCCTTTGCGCGTTAGCTTCAGGCTTTAGGCCTTTGTGCACTTTACCCTGGATGTGTTTTATTCATTTGCTGGAAGCTTAGAGCCTCTGTGCACTTTGCCCTATATACTTTTTATTAGGCTTCGTACTGTTATTTTTCAAATAGCCAGTTCTACGGTTTTGTTTTTTATTCATATCACACTGTTTTGCCTACTTCAGCACTGGAGTTCTCCATAACACATTCACTCTGTGTTTCAGTCAAGGATACAGTCTGGTACATTGCCGATAGACGTGGTAGGAGTTTAGACTTGGCATTCCTGCGTAGGGACATTTTGTGATCACACTGACATGTTAGTTATAAAATCACTTCCTTGTCCCAATACACGCAAGAGGGAGATTCCGACCAGGGAACCACAACTAGACGCTGACTGCCTCGTTGCAGATGCTGAACCAAGATCACAGGCCTTTGCTCAGGTATGAGGGCTGATGTCTCCCCAGTGATTCCGAAAGGCAAGATAGAAGCTTAACATGCTGTGCTCTAAATAGAACAAGCAGAGGGAGAGTAGAAACTGTTAGGCACTATGATAGCTTTGTTCTTATGTTTTACTCTCCTGGTGACTATTTCAACCCTACTGTGTTGTATTGTTCTGGTTATTGCGGCTCACGCCTTAATATCTAAAATACAGTCGTTTTATTAAAACATTATATAAAACTTATACTGTCTTTGTCATTTATATATGAGATCATATTGTAAATGAGAGAGTTGGTTTGGATCTGAGTGACCACGACTTCCCTGAGAAGTTCAAAAGATGTCATGCGCTCGGCTGCCCAATCATCTCTTCCCTGTGGGAGAAATGAGGCACTGCTAGTTAGCCGGAGCAAAAACCGGATTTAGGGTGACAGAGTTCCTTACACGTGGGTCAGACTCAGTCCCCCACACCGTTATCGATCCTGCTGCCTAGAAATCCAGTAGTCTCATTTAGGATAATGAGAGCCCACGCAACAATATTACTGGTCATGATACGGTCGGCGGTGTTTTGCTGGAGTGGTGTTGCTGCTGTCAGTCACGCCGCCTTACCGCCGTCCGCTGCCATGACCGTCGGCGGTATTCCGCCAGCCTGCGGAATACCGTTGATGGTCATAATACATATAGACGGCTGTTAGCCACAGTGGCTGCATGTTGGCGGCCGTCGCCGTGGCAGTAGGAGGCAGTTACCGCCAAAGTTATAATGAAGGCCTAAGTCCTTCCAGGATCTCCAGTTGCAATTCAATTTCACTAAGACACAATTTCACAAATATTTACATCTTAGTCATTGTTGGAAACAAATAAAATTTGGTTTTAAAAATGGTACATCACTATTGATTAATTTTAATATAACATGTATTTATGTAGAATATATTATATTAAATTTACATTATTAAAATTGTTTTCCTGCCTTTAGAATAAAAAAATACCACCTCAGGTAGAAATATTAAAATGTTAAAATTTGTATTGAAAAATGATTAAAAGTGATCTACTGACATGATTAAAAGTAATTTAATTACATTTTTATTAAAAAGTAATGCTGCAATAATTTTTACATTAAAAAAAGTTATTAAAATATTTTAAAATAAAATAATGTTTTATTTTTAGATAATTTTGTTAACATTGAATTAACTATATTTACATATTGCTTAGGTAGTTTAAATAATGTAGTTTAATTTAACAATTTTTCCAAGAGGGATTTATTTTATTTTAAATCCTTTACTTCCATCATTTTCTTCTTTACATTTACTACTATTCTGGGTCCTTTTTTATCCCTAGTAACTCAGAGAATGTGTGAGTACAGTAATATTACAGCTAACGAGGCCTACTCAGACTGGGCAAGCAAGATGAGACCACTGGCTTGTGATTCTGACCACCAAGAATTGTGATAAAGGGAACATCCCTGGCAGGTCCTGCTGTAGGCACGCTCCAGCCACATGCACTGAATGAGCTCCAATGAGTTTGTATACTTTGGGAATTTCAGCAATCCCCATTGGATAAAATCTCACCTATATCTCCAAGAAAGGTCCATGCAATGGTACAAAGCAGAGAATGTGATGGTTCTGTATGGCAGGTTTGTAATGATGAACAACCGTGGATACTTGTATGCAGCGACATTTAATAATATACCTGTAGATGCAGCAAAGCAGCTCAGCAGATCCTCATACCAACCGCAGGCAACTACCAGATCCACTGTCTTTATATTGGTATGTCTGTCTCTCCTTGAGCATACGAACCATGATACATGCCATGTACAAGGATGCTAAAATACAGTGTTCCTGTCAAAGTATATGGGCCCTCATTACAACCCTGGCGGTAGGTGATAAAGTGTCGGTAATACTGCCAACAGGCCGGCGGTAAAATAAAAATGGGATCACGACCACGGCAGAAACCGCCAACACAGAAAGCCACTTTAACATACCGACCGCTACGGCGGCAGCAACAAACACCGCGGCGGTCACCGCCAACAGACAGGCGGAAGACAATGTACCGCCCATCCCATTACAACCCAACAATCCGCCAGCTTTTCCGGGGCATTACCAACGCCATCAAAAGCACTGCGGAAACAGTGTTTGGAAGGGAAACCACTCACCACTCGACACCCAACGAAGAACCAGGACGCCACTTAGCCCGAGTTACAGGTCCTGCCCATGCTGGTCTACCTCCTCATACACCAAGAATATCAAAGGCGGCGGCGATGGCCACAGTGAGTACTGCACCTAGCACACAGGCGAGTGCGGGAGGAAAAAGAGAGTGACACACACACGCAACACCCCCACCCTCACCCACAACACCATCCACACAAACACATGCAGCAACAGTACATTTACACCCCATAACCTCCTGGAAGAACGCAAGGACAAAAGGAATAGAGTCAAATCAGTGATATATTAGAAATAGGCAGATATACGTAACAAATATAAAAACAGTATTTACAAATAATTACAATACGTACAGAAGGTCGTGCATTGTCCTTTGCAAATGTCCGTGGGCCACTGGGCCAAAAATTATGGGCCAAGCCCACACTTGACTCCTGCCTCAATGGAGAGAACACTGCAGGGGCATCTGGTCGTAAACACACAGGCACCTCAGGGGGATGGGGAAGGAGGAGGCACCTCAGCCGGAAGATGGAATAATGCCACTGCTCCTGGAGGGGGCTCCATGCCCACAGCGATGTCCTGGGGAGTGCAAAGCCACAGTCTCTCAAGTCTCTCAAGTGGGTGGGGTGCCCACTGCTTGGTCCTGGGGAGTGCAAAGCCACAGCCTCTCAAGTGGGTGGGTTGCCCACTGCTTGGTCCTGGGGAATGCAAAGCCACAGTCTCTCAAGTGGGTGGGTTGCCCACTACTTGGTCCTGGGAGTGCAAAGCCACAGCCTCTCAAGTCTCTCAAGTGGGTGGTTTCCCACTGCTTGGTCCTGGGAGTGCAAAGCCACAGTTTCTCAAGTGGGTGGTTTGCCCAAGCTTGGTCCTGGGGAGTGCAAAGCCATAGTCTCTCAAGTGAGTGTCTTCTCCACTGGGTCTGGAGGGGGCTTTGTGCCCACTGTGCTTCATCCTGCCAAGGATAGGGTGAGTGGATGCCTTCTTCTACTGGTTCTGGAGGGGGCTTTGTGCCCAGTGTGCTTCATCCCGCCAAGGAAAGGGTGAGTGGATGGCTTCTTCCACTGGTTCTGGAGGGGGGCTTTGTGCCCAGTGTGCTTCATCCTGCCAAGGATAGGGTGAGTGGATGCATATCTCCACTGGTTCTAGAGGGGGCTTTGTGCCCATTGTGCTTCATCCTGCCAAGGATAGGGTGAGTGGATGTCTTCTTCCACTGGTTCTGGAGGGGGCTTTGTGCCCAGTGTGCTTCATCCTGCCAAGGATAGGGTGAGTGGATGCATATCTCCACTGGTTCTGGAGGGGGCTTTGTGCCCAGTGTGCTTCATCCTGCCAAGGATAGGGTGAGTGGATGGCTTCTTCCACTGGTTCTGGAGGGGGCTTTGTGCCCAGTGTGCTTCATCCTGCCAAGGAAAGGGTAAGTGGATGGCTCCTTTCACTGGTTCTGGAGGGGGCTTTGTGCCCAGTGTGCTTCATCCTGCCAAGGATAGGGTGAGTGGATGCATATCTCCACTGGTTCTGGAGGGGGCTTTGTGCCCAGTGTGCTTCATCCTGCCAAGGATAGGGTGAGTGGATGGCTTCTTCCACTGGTTCTGGAGGGGGCTTTGTGCCCAGTGTGCTTCATCCTGCCAAGGAAAGGGTAAGTGGATGGCTCCTTTCACTGGTTCTGGAGGGGGCTTTGTGCCCAGTGTGCTTCATCCTGCCAAGGATAGGGTGAGTGGATGCATATCTCCACTGGTTCTGGAGGGGGCCTTGTGCCCAGTGATGCAGCACTTGGTGTGTGGCAGTTCACATTCCCTCACCTGGGTGTCTGAGGCACGAGATTTGCAGGGACCAGGTAGCATGATACTCCATGGAGGCAGGGCCAGACTCCATCCTGCGGTGACTAAGGCTGCAAACTGGTGGTAGTGCCGGTGCTGGTGGGGGTGCTGCCAGTGGTGGTGGGAGGCTCCAGCCCGTCTCCTGCAGCCTCGGACGGACGCACACTGGGGCTTCTGCTGCTGGTAGTGGTCCTACTGTCAGAGGTGCAGGTGGCGGTGCTTGCGGCGGTTATGCTGGTGGTGCTGCCCTTGGTGCAGGTGCCGTTGCTGCCAGTGGTGGAGGGAGGCACCAGCCCGTCTCCTACAGCTCGGACGGCTGGCCACTGGGGATGCTGCTGCTGACAGTAGTGGTGGCAGCGGAGGTGCAGGTGGCGGTGCAGGTGGCAGTGCTTGCGGCGGGGATGCTGGCGGTGTTGGCCGCGGTACAGGTGGTGGGGCTGTTGGTTCTGATGGTGGCCACCAGGCCCTCACCTGGAACCTCTGACCCCTGAAGTGCCTTGGCTTGGCTTTTCTGCCCCTTCCTCACCTTGGCAGATACTGCTGGGACCTTGCCTCTGGCAGCTGGAGTTCTGGAGGGGGCCTTGCTGGGTGGGTCGTGCTCCTTGCCGCATGCTATCCCCTTCTTCACCTTGGAAGGTGGCAGAATGGTTTGGTCCTTTGCAGGGGTTGGTGGCACACTGAATGGCCTGACGGGTGCCCCCTTTGATCCTCTGGGAGTTGCAGGTACCATAGCCGATGCCGACTTGGTGGCTGAGGTGCTGGCCTGGGTTCTGGACACCCTGGCCCGAGGGGAAGGACGGGGGGGGGGCGGGTAGGGAACACATCAATGTTTTCCAGACAAGTTTTTTAGACACACTGGGACGGGAAGATGGAGAGGGTTTGGGAGTGGAGGAAGAGGGAGGGAGTGGTTGTAGGAGGTGTCTGTCTGCTGAGTTTGGGTGAAGGTGCATGGGCTGGATGCTGTTGTGAGGTGGATGGCTGTTGGGTGGGTGGGTGCTTGCGTTTGTGTACTTTGGGAGGGGGGTCACAGACACACTGGGAGAGGACACAGGGGACGTGTGCATGGTTGTGGGAGTGGTGACTGCTCGTGACGGGTGTGCTGTGATGGGTGTGCTGGTGATGGAGGTAGTGGATGAAGATGTAGTGCATGCAGGTGTGAGTGTAGACGCTACTGGGAGGGAGGTGGATCAAGAGGAGGAGGGGGACATAGTGGAGGCAGTGGATGTTGGTGTGTTTGCATGGGTATGGTGCTTGTGTGAGTGCCTGTGAGATGATTTTGTTTGCCTGTGTGGTGATTTGGGTGAATGCTGGTCTGAAGGTGTGCTTGGGATAGGCTGGGGTTGAGGGGATTGGGTCTGGGTAGGGGAAGTTGGAGGAGGGAGGCTAGGCACAGGGACAAGGGCTGCTATCAGTGCTGGGGCCAGAGCCTGAAATGCTCTCTGTTGGGCCACCACACCAGAGTGAATTTCCTCCAGGTATGCATTTGTTTGTTGCAAATGCCTCTCGACACCCTGGATGGCATTCAGTATGGTTGACTGCCCAACAGTGAGGGATCTCAGGAGATCAATAGCCTCCTCACTGATGGCAGCAGGGCTGACTGGGGCAGGGCCTGAGGTGCATGGGGCAAAGGAGATGCCCACCCTACTGGGTGAGCTGGCACGGGAAACTCGATGAGGGGCTGCTCGGAGGGCAGTGCTGGTACGGGGTGGCGGCTGTACTTGTAGATGGGGTGGTCACAGAAGTGTCCGCCACCACCAGGGAGCTCCCATCGGAGGAGGTATCTGTGTTCAAACTGTCCCCTCCAGTCTCCGCCGTGGTGCTCCCCTCACCCTCCGTCCCACTGGTGCCCTCAGCTTCGGTGGACTCTGCCTCCTGGGTCCCGTTGGATGCAGCTCCCTCCGTCATCGGTGCCTCTGCTGCTCTGCCAGAAGATGCTAATGCACACAAGGACAGGATGACAAAACAAAAAGGGGGAGGGGGAGACAAAGGATACACTTGGTCAATGGCTGCACCAACACCACCGTTGGCGTACATACCACCCTCACACACAGGGAACAGGCCTATTCACTATGCAATTCACTACCAGTACCAATGCTAGCCACCAGGGCATGGGAAGGGACACATACCGCCGATTGCAGCACACCTGGGACCCACACAGCCCTGCCCAGTAAAGGATGCTTACAAGCGAGGCAGGAGGAATATCACATCTGAACACTGCCCAACATGGGACCTACTCTGTAATGTCAGGCTTGGCCTCTGGGACACCCACAGACACACATCCCCCACCCAGATACCAACCTACCATGCTTAAGTAGTAATAATGGGCACTGTACTCACCCTCTTGTGGCTGCTGTGATGCCCTCAAGCACTAATCCAGTTCTGGATAGGCCACTGCCAGTATGCGGGCCATCAGGGGGGTCAGGGTTCGACGGGCACCCCTTCCTTGTTGGGAGGCCATCCCCAGCTGGACCTCTGCCATCTTCCTTGCCCAATGTCTCAGGTCCTTCCACCATTTCTGACAGTGGGTGCTCCGCCTGCTGTAGACCCCCAGGGTCCGCATGTCCTTGACGATGGCATGCCATATACCCTTCTTTTGATGGGCGCTGACCTGCAGAGAAAAACACAGGGAAAGCTATTAGTCAGACCGTCCTGCCTGTTACACTTATGGCCCATCATACCCCTTTACATCACCAATGAAGGACAGGCACATTATCCTCACCTACAGACTTGACAGGGCCACAATCACAAAGCTGTGTGCCCAACTGGAGCCTGACCTGATATCTGCTATCCGTCACCCCACCGGGATCCCCCCTCTTGTGCAAGTTCTATCATTGCTCCATTTCCTAGCAACTGGTTCTTTCCAAGTGATAGTGAGCTTGGCAGCAGGAATGTCACAGCCAATGTTCTCAATAGTGCTGACCTAAGTGTTGTCTGCCCTGATAAAACACATGTGCAGCTACAATGTATTCGCCCAAGTGGATGATTTGGCCACAGTGAAGGCTGACTTCTATGCAATGGGACATATCCTCAACATAATTGGGGCAATTGATGGAACCCATATTGCATTTGTACCCCCCCGGCAAAATGAACAGGTATTCAGAAATCAAAAGAGTTTTCATTCCATGAATGTCCAGATGGTGTGCCTGGTGGACCAGTACATCTCCCATGTCAATGCTAAGTATCCTGGGTCTGTGCATGATGCCTTTATCCTGAGGAATAGCAGCACCCAAGAAGGTCTGCCAGATCATCATGGCATGCTGTATTTTGCACAACCTTGCGCTGAGAGGCCATGTACCTTTTCTGCAGGAGGAGGATGGAGATGCCCGTATGGCAGCAGTGGACCCTGTGGATAGTGAGGATGAGGAGGCAGAGGATGAAGATGAGGACAACAGAACTGCAGTGATCAGACAATACTTCCAATGACACACAGGTAGGACAGTGTTACTTCACCTTTCATTGACATTTTCTTGTTTATCTTTGTCACTGGCATGCTGTTTTTCCCAATTCTATGCCCACTCACTGTACGCTTTGGTAACTCATTTTGCAGATGTTGGTGCCCCACTATCGCTCCTGGTGTGATCACTGCTGCCAACTACAGGTCTTCCAATGTGAACATTACTGCACATTTGAAATGCAATGTTTAAACTTGGTTTAACAAATGCATACTTAAATCATTTGACATACTTCATACTTGCATTTTTTCCTAGGGTGTTTATTTAAGTGCTAGAGAGTAGAGGGGCAAGTGCATTGGGCTGGGGTGATGATGGAGGAAAGTCCAGGGTATAGTTCCAGTCTATTTGGTGCACAGGTACATTGTCCAAGGGGACATAGGAAGGGGAGCAATGGAAGTTAAAGGTGGACAGGGTGACAGAGTAGGACACATCAGGAGAGTCTCATTTCCTGGCGGGGGTCTTGGCAATAGTCTCTGGCTTCTCCCTAGATCGCATGGAACTTTTGCGGGGTGGTTCTCCTTCTGCAAGGGGAGGGGTGCTGATGGCCTGTTGGTCCTGGTTCAGGGCCTCCTGTCCACTAGCGGCAGCGGATGTAGAAGGCAGTTCAGATGTCTGGCTAGTGACAGGGGCCCACTGTTGTGAGGCTGCCTCTCTCATAATGTTGGCCATGTCTGCCAGCACCCTCTCTCCCATAATGTTGGCCATGTCTGCCAGCACCCCTGCAATGGAGGCCAGGGTGGTGTTAATGTCCTGCAAGTCCTCCCTGATGTGATGGCATGCAGGTATGGGGGGCTAGTAGTAGTATAGAGTTGCCCGCATCTGCCTGGTGGGACTCCCAGTCCCAGGCTCCCCGTGTGCTGACTGCTTTGTGGAGGGCGGGCCGACATCGCGGGCGATACAAAGCGCGCCACGCACCTCCAAACACCTGTTGCCCGCATCTGCCTGGTGGGACTCCCAGTCCCAGGCTCCTCGTGTGCTGACTGCTTTGTGGAGGGCGGGCTGACATCGCGGGCGCTACGAAGCGCGCAGCGCACCTCCAAACACCTGTTGCCCACATCTGCCTGGTGGGGCTCCCAGTCCTGGACTCCCTGTGTGCTGACTGCTTTGTGGAGGGCAGGCCGACATCGCGGGCGCTAGAAAGCGCGCCGCCCACCTCCAAACACCTGTTGCCCGCATCTGCTTGGTGGGACTCCCAGTCCCAGGCTCCCCATGTGCTGACTGCTTTGTGGAGGGCGGTCCCACATCACGGGCGCTACAAAGCACGCAGTGCACCTCCAAACACCTGTTGCTCGCATCTGCCTGGTGGGACTCCCAGTCCCAGGCTCCCCGTGTGCTGACTGCTTTGTGGAGGGCGGGCCGACATCGCGGGCGCTACAAAGCACACAGCGCACCTCCAAACACCTGTTGCCCGCATCTGGCTGTTGGGACTCCCAGTCCCAGGCTCCCCGTGTGCTGACTGCTTTGTGGAGGGCGGGCCGACATCGCGGGTGCTACAAAGCGCGCCGCGCACCTCCGCTGCGCGGGACACGTGAGGGCCGCGCCAGGGCAAAGCCCGGGCCAAGGGCAGGCCTGTCCACACCCATCGGAGAACGTCAGAGGCCAGGCTGGGCAACCCCTATGAGACCCAAGGTAGGATTCTTGGTACTTTCTGTGTTAGTGACTGTTGAAGTTCCATCTCACCGCTTGTGCCACACATTTATATTCCTAATTGGGAAACGCAAGGCGAGGGGTAGTCCCACCACGGGTTCAGCTCAACCGAAGATTCCTAAACTTCTTCAATCCACACAACCCCTTTCAAATTGTATAACCAATCAGATTGATACTTTAATTGAAGAGGTGGAACTGATCTTAAACAAAAAAGAAAGGAATCCGCGGAAAGGGCTGAGGAAGGGCACCCTTATTCCGTTCTTAACTGCCGGACCCCATATCAACAATAGTGGCACACAACCCAATATTGTTTGCAGCCAGGTGCCAGCTCCCCAAGGAGCCCCTATGAATGCTAGCCCTCTCATACCTCCCGCAACTTATTCTACATCTGAAGCTCCGCAAACAGTTGCGATCATTCATGAAATTCCTTGTTTCAACCGCTTTTCATCATTGGAGATGCAGGATTTGGATTATGTCCAAACAAGCCCTACCTCACCATCTCTCCATGCCAGACAAATTCCATCCACATTTACGAGTGCTCCCCCCAAGAGGACTTAACTCCCCTGGTGATTAGCCTGATGAATGAAGTGGGAGAGTTGAAAACCCTAATGATAGAAATTCTTAACTCTCTCAGAACTATTGCTTTGAGGAAAGATTTTTCTTATCCTCATGAAATCAAGGTAGCCCCGCTGAATATTGATCATCCTCCAATTTCCAGACCTCTGTCAAGCTCTAATGATCTCCTGGGCACCAAAAAGCCTGCGCACTATCATGGAACCCCCGTAACCACTCTTAAAAATATCACATGCTCTAGTGGGGATTCCTATTCCCGTGTGGAATTGGAATGGGACACAACATCAGCACACGGCGACCATTTACATCCTAATAGTGGCCACTACATTTATATGTGTAATGTCCCCCCTTTACCCCCAAAACATCAGGAAGACAAATCTTCACTTATTAATAAGGCCGTGCACTGGTTACGCCATGTCAGACGTTGTGGCTCAATTATTCATTCGGATATACTATCAGCCGACCGTCTAAGCAGCAAATCTGGTGATTGGGATGTCATAAAACTTAATCTCGCCAGTTCTTATCTGGTAAAGGGTTTGTTGCATATGGAAGCACGCAATCACGCACAGAAGGGAACCGCCATTTTTCTTAGTGACAACTGGCTTGCCACAGGTATTGTGAGGCCAAAAGCTCTGCCCACTATGGCCCCTATGACGCTGAGCAAGGCCTTGGGGCATCCTGCCTCCAATGTGGAAATTTCTGGCCCAACTTTGATGAAGGGTTTGGGTCCTGCCCCCAAAACAAATAATGTGTGTGATCTTGACTCCTTGGGGACCACCTCTGACATTGATTGACTACATCCAATAGTGTCTCATAATACCAACCAAAGCCTTTTTTCAGTTGTTCCATCTCCTTTTGCTAATGTTCCAACCTTAGAAGTTGTTCCTCCATGGAAGTCGAAACTTGTTCCCAATGATATTGCAATAACTATAAATTTCACTGAGCATTTCAATATACCCCATTCTGCTGTTATTTCCTATGAACCCAATTGTTTTGTCTTGGAATGTGGCTGGCCTCTGTAGTAAATTAGCTGACACCGACTGGGAGGCGATGGTTGATCATTTTAACATCTGCATGTTCCAGGAAACGTGGGCTATTCACAGCTCGTATAGGCAGGGGTTTTGTTCCTTTGAGAAAAAAGCTAAACGGTACCTTGCTGGTAGAGCAGTAGGGGGCCTTACCACTTGGGTAAGAGTGACGGAGGTGGGTGGAGTAAAAGAACTATATGTAAACTCCCCCGACATTTTGGCTATAGGTATACAGCCAAAACCTGGCCCTCCGGCCCTATGTATAAATATTTACAATAGATCGGATTCTTCTTACCAGCTGTCCCCTACTATTGCACTTTTGAATTCCATTGTATCGGATTACTACTTAACACACCACATTATCATAGCTGGGAACTTCAATCTGCCAATTGAGCCTAATCTTGTCTTTTCTGAGGCTACGCAGATTGAAGATTCCATCTGGACTATTCCTTCCTACTCTTTCCAGATGAACTCCCCTAAACCTAGCAATAGGGTGTTACAGATAATAGATCTTATGATACGGTATGGTCTTCACCCTGGCAATGGGTGTTTTCCTGCAGATAATCCTGCTAGACCAACTTTCTTTAGGGGTACATATAGTAGCACCTTGGATTTCGTCCTCTTTGACTTGAGGGCTTGGCACCATATAAAAGATGTGAGAGTGGGAAATCAGTACACTAGTGATCATGCTCCTCTTCTAGTAGCGTATGATAGACAGCTCTTTTTAGGTGCTGCGCCTTCCCCTGACCTTGCATCCACTAAAGTTCTGGAGGTCTCTATCAACAAGCGTGTGGTGAGTTGGGAATCCTTCCAGAACTCTAATGAACTACGGGCCCAACTCTGGGCTTTAGTCTCTATCAACCAGCTCTTTGCAAACCATTCTTTACTTACTCCAACTGAGGTCATGAATTTGCATTTAGACCTTTTTTCTACCCTAAAAAAATTATTTTTTAAATCTGTTAGGGAAATAGTCCAGTCACCATCTAATCCTAAAACTAAGTGGTTCGACAAGAGATGTAGCAAGGCTAAGAGGTTCTTGATAGAAGCACTAAGAACTAAAAACAGAGATGAAATAGCTAATGCCAGACGAAATTACACTTCCATATGTAAGTCTTGCAAAAATGACCGGGAAGAGGCCTTATGGAGAGAATTGGCCCAGGCCCCAGATTCTCAGACTCTAAATGCTTCTGGTATCTGGCGGCCCGAAAGGACTGAAACCAGGCATCAAAGTCAAAGTGTTATATTCTCACTGAAGTTTGGCTTATCCACTTCAGAGATATGTATGGATCTCCATCTGATTGCGAACCTGTGACCCATAGGGAAATACCATATTTAGATTTGTCCTCTGCTACCCTGACAACCTTTTCATTAAAGGAATCAGAGCTTGCCATTATAGCCCAAAAACCAGGGAAGGCACCAGGGCCAGATGACATTCCTTCGGACATGTATAAATCAGATCTGAACAAATGGGGCCCGTATGTGAACAGGGTCTCAAATGCCGTTTTGGCAAGCAGATCTTACCCCCGGTCATGGAAGGAAGCAACTATTGTGCACATAAATAAAAAAAGGGGAGAGGGGAATTCCAGAGAACTATAGACCTATCAGCCTCCTAGACAACTTGCAAAAATGTTTTTGCCACCAGTTACTAAGCAGGCTAAAAAAATGGATAGAAGATAATCAAGCGCTTATCAATCTTCATGCGGGGTTTAGAGACAAAGTAAGGACAATAGATCAGGCATTTCGCCTTCTTTCCATTAAATGGAAAACAGTTGACGTAGACTCAGGCCACCTTTTTGTGGCATTCGTAGATTTGAAATCTGCTTTTGACCTTGTTCCCTGCCAAAAGCTATGGGAAGTTATGAGTAAAGTGGGGGTCCCTGGTCCCATGATAAATATAATCAGAGATCTCTATACGGGCAATTGTGCCAGAAACCGTTGGGGCCCGAAAGGTGAATCAACATCGGAAATGCATACACATCGCGGTGTGAGGCAGGGATGTGTGTTGGCCCCCACACTCTTCCTCTTATTTATAAATGCCTGCATCCCTTATCTCTTGGAATGTTCTAATGATGCTCCTAGACTGAGAGGGCAAAAGATTCCATGCTTGTTATTTGCAGATGACACTTTGTTAATATCACAAACAGCCATTGGCCTTTCCAATCTGCTCACGATATTTGTGCATTCTGTAAATACCATGACCAAGAAATTAATTCAACTAAAACCAAATACATGGTATTTGGGGACCCAGGGTACAAAATGAGGAGACGTATTTGTTTCGAGGGTGTTACACTGGAAAGACTGGGTACTTTTGACTATCTAGGGTTAAAATTGGAAGATTCCCACAAATGGTATGCTCATTTGCAGAAATCGTCGATGTGCCTGAAGCAAAGGGTGGGTGGCATTGTGAGATTCGCAGCTAGGTCCCCAAATTTTGCCATCACCCCCGCTATAGAAATATACAAATCTCAAGCAAGGAGGGGCCCTATATGGAGCTGAATTATGGGGCCATTGCAATTTGGAGGACTTAGAAAAAGTGGAAAATTCCTTCTTAAAGATGTTGCTAAGGGTTCCCACCAGAACTCCGAACCTGCCAATCCGAATTGATTTAAATCTCTTCTCCATTATTCATATTACCGCCCTAAGGACACTTCTGTATTGGATTCGGATCTGGTTATCAGATTGCCTTATTCCTTACAGAATTGGGCTGAGTAACCTGGCGAGCACTAGCTCTACTACCAAAATTAAGTGGTGTAGCTATGTGGAGCGGACTTCTTCCACCCTCGGGCTGAGGAACTATTGGACAGACCCTCTTTCCATCCCAAAAAATGCCACTCAGATCTTGAAGGATGCTTCCTGGCTAAATGTCCAAACATCGCACTTAGATGAAGCGTCCCCCTCTACCATGAGTGGCACTTTCTTACAATTTAAATTCCATTATGAATTTGAGCACTATATGGACACAATACTTTCTCCACTTGCACGTGCTTTGTATATTAGATTTAGAATAGGGTCCCTTCTATTGCGTACGTTCACCTACAAATGGTCCAATTCAGTTAAAAAGTCCACAGTATGCCCAATGGGTTGCGGGAAGGAAGAATACACCATGCATGTTCTTTTCCAATGTCCCGCAAATTCTACCCAGAGGACTCGCTGGATTATCCCTCTATGCAAATCTATGGGCTTTAGGAACTCTTTACCAGCATTGAGGATACTCAAATCGGACCCATCTGTGTCACTGGCATGTCCCTTGGCGAAATTCTTCGAATCCATTCGGCATTTTCGACTTGGAATTTTAAATGGCAAATTGCAGTTTTAGACATTGTGAATAGGGCAATGCAATTTTATAATTAGTCTGATATAATGTGTGATTAATAGTATACTCCAGACAATGCATCGTTATATAGTAATTATCGCAAGTTCCTGATTATACTTGTATATTTATTCAAATTAACTTGCACCTCGTTTTGTTTTTACATTTTGATTGTATTGTAATGCTTTATTTTAAAGTTAATGATTTTATGTCTTATTCTTTTCTAAACATTTTGTATGGTGCTTTTATGGTATATTTATTTACCGAAATAAAGTGGATTTAATTGATTGAGTTGACTTACCAGAGTCCAGTCTTTCTGCTACTCCTGCTAGGCCCTCAGGATGCATGATTGCCAAGACTTGCTCCTCCCATGTTGTTAGTTGTGGGGGAGGAGGTGGGGGTCCACCGCCAGTCCTCTGTACAGCTAGTTGGTGTCTTGCTGCAATGGAACATACCTTCCCCCGTACCTTCCACCTCTTTCTGATGTCATCCCTGGTTCCTGGGTGCTGTCCCACGGCACTGACCCTGTACACGATCCTCCACCACAGCTCCATCTTCCTAGCAATGGCTATCTGCTGCACCAGTGCACCAAATAGCTGTGGCTCTACCCTGATGATTTCCTCCACCATGACCCTTACCTCCTCCTCTGAGAATGGGGGTGTGTCTTTGTGGTGCCATGGGTGTTGTGTGAGTAGTGGGTGTGGGTAGGGTGATGTGTTGGGGTGTGTGATGGTGGTGTGTGGGTGTGGTCTTGTCTGTGGCCGTGGTGTCTGTCTCGTGCCAATGGTTTGTATTCGTAAAGGGTTGTGGGTACTGTGGGTGCGTGTTTTATAGTGGTGTGGGGGTGTGGTGTGTGTATGGGTGTCAGGTGTGTGTTGTTTGAATTGTCCAATGTGATGTTGTTTTGTTTGAGTGTGTGTATTTTGAGCGCGGCGGTGTGTACCGCCAATGGTTTACCGCCGAATGTCTTCAGTGGTGATTCGTGGGTCATACTGTGGTGGGCGTAGTTCCGTTGGCCCAACAGTGTGGGTTTTGATACCGCCAGTTTATCACTGACCTTTGGTGTGGCGGACTTGTGTCTGTAGCTGAAAAGTGACGGATTGGTGTATGTGTGTCATAATATGGTGAACGGGTGTCCGCCGCAGTGGTCGTAGGTTGGCGGCATTCAACGTGGTGGTAAGCAGGATTTTCGCCAATGTCATAATAAGGGCCTATGTCCCTTGCCCTGGGGAAGGGGAGTTGGGGAGAATGTTGTTTGATTACAGTTCAATCCATGTTGTGTTGCCTAGATAAGTCATATAATTATGTAGTTGTGAGTAGGGCACCTGTAGGGTGGACAGGGGACCAAGGTGCCAGTCACCAGATTCTCCGAGTTACTGTTAATGGATAATACACTAATGCCCTCATTTTAATCTTGGCGGTCTTTTTGCAAGACCGCCGAGGTACCGCACCAGTACAGGTGGTTTTCCGCACAGCGTATTATGACTGCTGGCAGTCCTCGGTCCTTTTTCAGATGGAGAGCCGCCAGCAGCCATACTGGCGGTCGGCGGGGAAGTGGAGGCTGCTCCACCTCCACCGTCACGTCATCAGAACACTGCCCACCGAATCACGTCCCATGATTCAGTGTGGCGGTGTTCTGGTGACGGGGATCTGGCAGCAGAGCAGTCCCCATGGATCCCGTTCCCTCCCGGAGGATCAGGCAAAGTGATCGTCCGTTAGGGGATGGGGTGGGGGGGGGATTGTTGTGTGTTGTGTGCATGCATGGGGGTGTGAGTGTGTAGAGGGGGTATGTAAGTGCGTGTTTGCATGCAGGGGGGTGTTGTGTGTTTTGAAAATGTGTGCGTGTCTGTCTGTTTGCATGTCTGTGAGTATGTGTGTGTGTATGGGGGGGTGGTGAGGGGGGTCCTGCCACCTTTGAGAGGTGTTAGGGGGGTCAGGGGTGTGGGGGGAGGGCTCAGGGTGGGGGAGACCCCTATCATTGCCAGGGAAGGAATTCCCTGGCACTGATAGTGCCTACCGCCATGGATTTCGTGGCGGTACAGAACCCCACGAAATCCATGGCGGTATGCGGGGTCGTGATACCGCCGGCGGTGTAGTGACAGCCGCTGGTCTGGAGACCGAAGTCTCCAGCCCAGCGGTCGTTACCACCCTGGCGGTCAGAGTGGAGAAGTGGCGGTTTGCTTGTAATGCCATTTTTTTTTCCGTCAGCCTGTTGGCGGTAAACCGCCAGGGTTGTAATGAGGGCCTAAATCTAAAATTCCTCACGTGGAATGTTAGAGGGATACGTTCCATGACTAAACGTCATAAGTTATTTTCCTTCGGTACAGGGTCACTTCAATGCGCTATTGTGCTGTTCTTGGGACAAGTGCAAGTGCTCCGCGCTGCCCTCCAGCTCGAGCTGAACGAGACAAGCCTGAGGCATATGAATTAAACAAAGAAAACAATATGGGGGACGTGCAGAGAGACGCATGAAAAGACGCGGGACCATTGAGCCCGAGGCCCGAAGACCAGCCCGAGAGCAGGCGCGGACACATACGTGGGTCTAACGGGGCCCGAGGCTGAAGGCAGCCCGCGAGAGCCAGCCTCCCTCCCCAGTGCCAGCGTCGCCCACAGCTCGCAAAACTCAGCCCCGGGACCCTGCATCGAAGAGCCCACCGACGCCCAGGGCTGAAGGGTGCACGCCGGCCTGGCCCGTTACCACAACAAAAGGTGCCGCCGCCGGCGCCACACCCCAGGGACCCGCCTCCGGCAGAGACTTGCCCAAGACTCCCCCCCAGGAGCTCGCGGAGCGGGGCAGCGCCGACAGCCCGGGGGAGCCGCGCAAATTGCAGCGGGAAAACAGCACCGGAGCTGGGAAGTGGGCTGCGCTGCACACCGAGGTGAGGGCGGCCGGGAAGCGGGAAGCGGGAGCTCGAGAAGTCCACCGAGAGGCTCGCAGCAGCCGCCCCCGAGGCTGCCCGGCAGAGGAGCAGCGCCGTCGTCGCCCCCAGAAAACACCGTGACCACCAAACTGCACATCCCAGTAAAACCCAAGAATGTGGATTTAAATCTTAAAACCAAACGTGCAGAGAGCTTGGAAAGTGTGGAAGAAATTGGTGATTGGTGTTGAACAACAGATAAACAGGGGAAATACTGCCAACAAAATCTCCTTGTTTGAAAATAGAAGCAGCAGCCAAAGCCGCAGGCAGATTGATTTCTATGCCACAAAGAGTATTCCACTGACCAAAAAGTTTGTCGGTCGAGCGAAGCTGAAAGTTTGGAAAACAAGCAAAGGAGTCTGAGCCGGTAGATCAATCTGCAAGTAAGCAGAGCAGTTCACAGAAGTCTCCAGAAGATGAACAACCGGTCGGAAAAACATTACATGAAATAAAACTAAAGTTTGAAACACCGGAACATCGCGCTAAGCTCTCCCGAGCGTTATAGGCAGTGCAGCGTGGAAGCACTGCGGGAAGCTCTCTCTCAGAGCGTCCCCAGCAGCGCAATCCCCGGGTGGGAATAGTGCGAACAAACGACAGCGGAGCCCATAGCCTACCTGGGTGCGAAGTGCCTGGATTCCAGCGGCAACTGTGTACTGTGGAAACGCAACGAGAGGAACTCGCTCCCCGTCAAGAGAAGCGGAACATCGCAACCTGACATACTTCAAAATAAAAGCCCCAACTGTGTGGAACTGGTGATACGCCTTCAAAATAAGGGCATTAGGAGGTTTTCCATAACTTCCTAGTGACTGAAATAACAGTATCAAGAGAGTGTGTCCGGAGATAAGAAGTGGGGTCCTGCACCCTTTATGTATCGTGTCCCACATCCAAGGTTGTAAATAACTGTATAACACCAAATGAACGATGAAGATTTAGGCATATTGATGGTAAAATAGCATATGCACGGATACCGTCGGACTTGCTGTTTGCTGCTGGTTTGCCTTTGGACTCTCCTCTACTTCTCTACTTCTTGCGGAACCCGCTTCGCTTCGCGGGTCCCGCTGCGGCGTGAGAGCCGCTTGTGCAAAACCTACGGACAGTTTCAGTGAGGGACTGGGCGAGTGCAGGGCTGCGAGCGTTGGGACAGGACTACGTCTCCCAGCAGTCCTGTTAACCCGCGCCTCCTGTCACCTGGCCGCTCTCCCTGCAAGCCCCGCCTCACTCATAGCTTAACTTAACTTTTCTCTTATAAATCCAAACAGCTACTTCCGCGTCGCGGGAGCGCGCGGGAGAGCCCGGGGATAAGCCCGGGACAAGGGCGGGACCGTCTGTGGCCGTCAGGGCACGCAGGAGGCTGGGTTGGGCCCACTCTCTTTCACCTGCATTTCCTTGATCCTACTTGGTGTGCGAAAAAGGTTCTGGGTATGCCATCATCAGCCCTAGGTGGAACAGCAGCGAAGGAGGGGGGAGCCAACACTGGGACTCTGGACAATTACTTTAAATCGGTAAAGGGTGATGGAGGAATCGAACCTCTCTGGAGATGCGTAGGACAGAGCGTCGTCGCTCGATTGAACACTTGAAAAATAGGCCCCTCAGTGACATAACTCCCTATCCTATCTCCCAAGAGGAAGGTTCCCTCAATGGCAGCCCGGATCTTTCATCTCAAGAAGACGTTCCCCTATTACTCCGGGATAGTTCTCCCATTTCTGGCCCACCTCCTAAACAAACTACGGACGCCACTCCACTATTAGTTGCCAGTAGTTCGGCAGTTGACTTATTCACCCAAACACGCACCAGAGCCAAAACCAAGATTAATAAGCTAAAGCAAACTGTGGTGGCAGAGGTGTATGACCTACCACCAAATAAACGCAGAAGGAAGATGAGGGGTGGTCAGGGGAAGAAAAAGATCCCCCACTCTGATTTTGGAAAGTCACTCAAGTCCGTACCTATGTTGGACAGGCCTTTAGTTAATGTGCAGAAGGCAACTCCCCCCAAGGGTACTAATATTATTACCACTGCTTCCATTAGCGACAAAGGGAAGAGCCCACTTAACACATTATTTCCCGGTAGCTCTTTGGAGAGCATTGAATCTTTAATTAGATCACTCTTGTTGCCCATCAGCGAGAGCTTGCAGAAAATAGAATTCAGGCTGACCACTCTGGAGGCAACTTTAACCACCCTGAAAATTTTGGACAACAAACAGAGTAGAACCACTGAGTCCAATCTACCAATAGGAACCTTCCCCAATATACAATACCCACCGATCCACACGGGGCCTCCCTTGGGCACCACTGCCGCCCCTCTTTTACAGCCACCTATGGCTATCCCAGTTCCAATTTTACCTACTAACTCTAACATCCTCCCATCAGAAACAGATGGCCCAGCACTCCAACGTATACTCCCTGGTAAGCCTGCCCCTAGACCACGAGGACCCGACTTACCACCAGAGGCTAACAGCCTCATGGTGGTGTTGGCTGGTGTTCCCTCTCTAGAATTGGGTGAAAATGAGAACTATCACTCACTCAAGAGGAAAACCATTAAATGGTTGAATTGGAATAGACCTCTTCCAGCTCACCTCAACAATGAGATCATTATGGTAAGAAGGGTACCATGGTTGGGGAAGTCGGGGAAATCAATAGCAGGGGACTGTATCATTGTGTCTTTTCGAGACCCTGGAACAGTACTATACATTTGTGCTGGGTCAAATAGATCACTAGATTCTACCATACAGACTTTGCCAGTTTCTTTCTTTTTCCCTCCCATCCGCTTGCACCATGACTTGTCACAAGGTAACTGGACAAGGGTGGAACGAAGATCTAGACACAGGGGATATGCTCCACGTCCAGTTTATCGACCTTCGGAGACTCCCTTTTTGGACCACAATCGTTTTAATTGTCTGAAGGGTCTGGATGGTGTGGACTGACTGCCCCCAAACCCGAACTCAAATCCTGTGACCTTGGATAATGGTCCCAGTAAACTGCCTGATCCGGCTGAACCCACTTCTGAAAATGACCCTGTTAGAGTAATTGGTGTAGTTTCTGGCTTTGGTACTGGCTCTTCCCCCCATTCCATCCCTGCAATCTGTTCTGTGGCTTCTCCAGCGCACATGAGACTAATTTGGTGGAATGTGGCTGGTTTAGCCAGCAAACTGGGCACCCAAGATTGGATAACTTACATTGAGTCCGGGGATGTTTGCATGTTCCAAGAGACATGGGCAAGGGAAGATTACAACCATCAAGGTTACGAGTCATTTTCCATCTCGGCTAGGTGGGAGGGTAAGGGCCGCCCCTCTGGTGGACTCACAACTTGGGTGGCTTCCCACTTAGGATGTCAGGCTTCACGCCTACCGGTGCCATCAGATGATATCCTAGTGGTTTTATTAGCCTGGCCGAACCTAGCGAAACTTGCCCTGATAAATATTTACTCTAGGCCAGTGGGAGCTTCGCGTGAATCCCCCACTATAGAGGAGCTTTCAGTATATTTAGCGGAAATGCCAAGAGATATCCCTTATATAGTGGGAGGGGATTTAAATTCCCATTTCGAGCCGTTGGTCGGTCTCGTAGAGGGATTTCCCATGGAAGAAGAGTTCAGGTGGTCAGTACCCTCTGTTGTAGCACCTTCCCCAAAGGCATGGACGCCTGTGGCTTTGCAGATTACTGCTCTCACCCTAAAGCATGGAATTAGAGCCTGCAATGGACGTATTAAGTCTGATATACCAAGCAAAACCACGTACAATAGAGTGGGAAGAGAGTCCCGCTTGGACTATGCTCTTGTACAGATAGTGAACTGGTCTTCTATCCTGGACTTTAGGGTGGTGGAGAGACTGGATAGTGATCATAACGCCCTTGAACTCGATCTTAGCCATCCTGGGCCAAAGGCCTCCATAACAACCATGGGGGAGTCCAAACCTGAACTACTATTAGACAATAACAGGAGAAGAATCAGGTGGGATAAACTAGCTACGAGCCAAGTGAAACTTTCGAAGCTCTACGCAGGTTTAATCCCCATTTTGAAAAAAGTGGGAGAGCTAGCCAACGATGTGGGCAATATAGTCCACTATGAGAAATTATACCAGGCTCATGAGGACCTTATAAAGGGAGCGGCCTCTGAGCTCTTTACCAGGGTCCAGATTCAGAAGAGGATCCAACAACATAACTCCTTATGGTACAATGCAGTCTGTAGGAAGGCAAAGGGAGAACTCCTCAGATGCATCAAGGAGGGAACAGATAGAGAGAAGCTGCGAGAAAGTAGACGGGCTTATAAAAAACTGGTCATCCATGCTAAAACCGAATGGGAGGAGAACCAGTGGGAGGAGCTTACCACTTCCCTCGCAACAAGAGACCACCGAATGTTTTGGAGAGTAGTAAACGGGGGGTCGGGGAACCTCCATTCGGCAATAGAACCAAATATTGCAGCAGGGGTGTGGCAGGCACACTTCCAGTCTCTCTACAGTTCCGAGCAGGGAGAAACTAAGATTGATTTCGGTACTGGACTGGCAGAGTATGGCGGGGATTTGATAACAGTGGGGGAGGTGAAGGTAGCACTAATGGGACTTAAAGCTGGAAAGGCGCCAGGATTGGACGGCCTGCCCGGGGACCTGTTCAAGCAGGAGCCCGGTGTTTGGGCCCCCTATCTGGCTGCAGTGTTTAATGGAGTTTTGTGTGGCATGGAAATTCCGAGTACTTGGCTGGGGGCAGAGGTGGTTCCTATATTTAAAAAGGGCTCGCCCCTGCTCCCAGCCAACTACAGACCAATCAGTCTAATTGACGTGTCACAGAAGTTGTTTGGCAGGATACTGCTGAATCGGCTTCAGGACTGGGTGGAAGAAACGGGTGCCCTTAGTCCGTATCAGGCGGGATTTAGAAAGGGAGTTTCTACAGTGGACCAGGTTTTTCGTCTGAACGTTATCTATTGGAGGGCAGCAATATTGGAAGGGGGTAGTTTATACACTATATTTGTGGACCTGAGGGCTGCGTTCGACCTCGTGCCCAGAGGGAAACTCTGGAGTGTTCTGGCTGAGATGGGGGTCCCCCCAGACATCCTGATAATTTTAAAGAGATTGCACCATAATAACTATGCCCGGGTCAGGTGCGGGAAACATGGGGAATTAACAGACAGATTCCCCGTTGACAGGGGGGTTAGACAGGGCTGTGTATTGGCACCGACCCTGTTCTGCCTCTTCGTCAACGGGGTAATCGCCCATCTCAATGGAACTGAATACACTGATGCCCCAAAATTGAATGGCAGCAGGGTGCCTGCAATCATGTTTGCAGATGACACCCTGCTGCTGTCCAAAACCCCCATGGGGATACAGAGGATCCTTGATTCTTTTGTGGCTTTTTGCACAGATAGGGGGTTAGAAATCAATGCTAACAAAACCAAGTTTATGGTTATGAACCCAACCCCAAGATCACGCCCGAACCCCTTACTGGGAGCTTCACGTTTAGAGAGAGTCTCCACCTTTGAATATCTAGGTGTAACGTTGAATGAAACCATGTCCTGGGGAACTCACCAGACTAGGGTTAACCTTAAATTAGTGCAGACCACTGGCGGCATTGCTCGGTTGATGAGAAGCTCCACATATCGACCGCTGGGGCCGCTTATCCAGATATACAAGGCACAGGCTAGAGGAGCTCTGATGTACGGAGCGGAACTGTGGGGTCACACAGCTTCCTGCAGTTTGTCTATAACTGAGAACAACTTCATTAGACAGATAGTAGCACTTCCGTCCAGTACTCCGCTCCTCCCCCTGAGGATGGATCTGGGTCTGAGACCAATAGCAGATGAATTAGGTCTCAGACCCATAGTCTTCTGGCGAAGGCTATGGAGCACCGAAGAACTCTCTTCTTATAGGGCGGAACTGAGGGAGTTTTTAACCCACCCTAAAGCCCTACAGATCCCGTGGATAAAATATATAAAAAAGTCCTGTATGGGATTGGGCCTCCCTGACCTGTGGTCGGATCCAGCTAACGCCTCACTAAGGATCCCACGAAGAGCTTTGGTCAGTGCTTACCACGAGCAGAAATTAGCTATGGCCCTAGACTGCAAGAATGAGGGGTCATTAACATCTGTATTCGCGCAAAGCAAGGACTCATACCGTTTGGAGAGGGTTCTGGATGCTATGTCTCCTGTGCTGGCCAGGAAGCTTTTTCTCCAATGGAGATATGGCACATTGCCTCTGCGATCTTACACCTGCTCCTGGTCAACACTGCCATCTACCAAGCTATGTCCGACATGTGTGGGAGCAGAGGAAAGCGATCTGCATGTGGTCTTGTTTTGTCCAACTTACAAGGCCGCCAGGAAATATTGGCTCCTACCACTTATTAGAAACCTTGGTTTTAGGGAGTACCTCCCGGTGTACAGAATTTTAAAAACTGATGTTTCAGGTCCAATTGTGTTTGCACTAGCCAAATTCCTTACCAATGTCTGGCATATTCGTACCCGTATTTTAAAGTTGCAGGCTCCTATCTAATTTTAAGTTTTCATTTTAATTGTATGGTCTTTTATCTGATGTGTTTCCTGTTTACTTTCCCTTGATGGTTTTACATGTTCATATGTGTGTTTTTTGTGTACATCTTTTATGGCCTAATTGGCCGAAATAAAGATTAATTAATTAATTAATTATTTTCCTTCCTTAATAGCCAGGGGATCCAAATAACGATGCTGCAAGAGACACATCTAGATGATATTGAGGGCCATGCCCTTCAAAAGCGGTGGAGAGGCCAGGTATACTATACCACTTATTCAGCCTTCGCCAGAGGGACCTTGATAGGGGTCAAATCTGGGGTACCATACCAACACACAGCGATCATCATAGACCTACTGGGCCACTACACTATAATTGTGGGAAAGCTAGATGGGAGGGAGATAGTACTGGGCAGCATCTATGGCCCCAATATGGATCAGGGGTGATTTCTAGCCTCCATATTAGAACTGGCGACATACTTAATGGGACTGGTTCTATTCGGGGAGACTTCAATTCTATAGCAGACATGACATTAGATAGGTCACACCCCCCCCTTACCTTCATATCCAGTTACTAGAACGGCCCAAAGGTACCGCACCTGGCAAAAGAACTGGGGGCTAGTCGATACTTAGCGCATCCAACATACAGATGACAGAGACTATTCATTTTACTCACCTATGCATGATTTACATGTCAAATTAGATACCTTCCTCTGTACACCAGAGATACATGAGCTAACGCAACTGAGTGAATACCTGACCCGGACAATCTCAGACCATAACCCATTACTCCTTAGACTTGGATGGTCCCGGATACAGATGCCGATGCCCACATGGCGGCTCCAACCATTTCTACTAGAAGACGAGGCCTTTAAACGTACCATTGGCATGGCAATAGATGCTTACTTTGAGACTAATGAGGGCTCGACAGCCTCAAAACTGCTAGAATGGGACGCGTTCAAAGTAGTTAATAGAGGGAATTGCCTTTCAGCGGCTGCCGGTGAACATCGGGTGCTGCTTCGGGATATAAACCTTGCTGAACAGAAACAGCAGAAACTTGAGCAGAAACACCCCAATTCTTCAGAAATACACGCATCATGCCTAACTGCACGAGAGGCAACAGTAGTAGCAATAGATCGATTGCACTGTTATGAATATAAAGCCTATTTAGCACAAACACACGCGGAAGACCGTGCAAGTTCTTTACTGGCATGGTTAGCAAACCCAGCCAAAGAGGATCTGTTATAGTTGAACTTGTACATCCTGGGGGACATAGCATTTATTCCCAGATTGCAATTAATGGTGAATTTCACAAATACTATGCCGACCTATACATGGGTAAAGTACACCCAACAGACAACAAGATTTGCACCTTCTTAGGACACCTCCCGCTCCCCACTGTGTTGGAACAGGAAGCAGCAGAAATGGCGGGTAGCGATCACCATAGCAGAAGTGAGAGCGGCCATAGCCAGCATGGTGCGTAATAAAACACCTGGTCCAGATGGACTACTGATTGAATTTTATTCGACATATCTCTAAAAATTGGGGCTGCGACTAGTGGCCTTCTACAAAGAGGCCAATATGTATCAGACCCTCCCTGAATATGCCCGAGAAGCCCTGATCATTCAATTGCTGAAACCGGGAAAAAAAAACACGGACGTAGCTTCCTATCGCCCTCTCTCCATGCTATCAGTTGATTATAAGATATTAAGTAAAATACTAGCGCTGCGCCTCATGCCACATATGCCGCACCTGATACATATCAACCAGGCTGAGTTCATTCCAGGACGTCAAACAGTGATGAACATACAACACCTTTTTGCTTTGCTTCATAGTAATAGATACGAAAAGCAAGAGGCGAGGATATTTGCTGTTGACTTTGAAAAGGCGTTCGATAGCCTGGAATGGCGCTATTTTTATGAGGTACTTAGCAAATTTGGGCTGGGGGACTGGTTCAACGCCTGGACGAGACAGTTGTATACTGACCGGAGGGCCAGAGTCCGTACAGGCAGCACTATCTCGGAGAGAAGGTAGCGAGGGGGACTAGGCAGGGTTGTTCTCTCTTTCCCCTACTTTTTGCATTGGCAATAGAACCATTAGCTTGTATGAATGTGAAGAGCCTACGAGGGTATCACATTAGCATGGCAGACTCACCATATTGCGCAATACGCAGACAACCTCCTTCTCTTTTAGAAAGATGCAGGAGGTGAGCTGCAGAGAGCTCAGGACTTGTTAGACAGATTTGGAGATCTGTCTGGGCTGAAAGTGAATTTGCAAAAATCCAGCTTATTCCCGACAATGGAGGGAAGAGCCGCTCCCCCAGACCTCAGGGACTTGCAATGGGAGAAAAGGCGTATGTCATATTTGTGAGTTCAAGTCTATCATGGTGTTCCGGACCTGTTTGAGGGCAATGTGCAGCGGGCACTGAGGGAAACTTGCGGGTCCATGGCCTTTTGGGCTACCTTGCCACTCTCAGTGGCAAGCAGGGTGGCACTCCTGAAGATGATTGTACTGCCCCATCTGTTGTATCTTTTCACGACTTTACCAGTATGGATCCCGAGCACCTTCTTTAAAGACTTGAAATCCATGGTCATGGGATTTGTATGGGGGGACAGGCAGACGAAGACTGTCGCTCACGGCGCTGCAGCGTCCACTCGAAGAAGGAGGGTTGGCCACCCCCGATTTTGAAGCTTATTATTTAGCAAGCCAATTACAATGGCTGACCAGATGGATGGCAAGCCGTACGATGCAAGATCGTGAGATTACCCCTTTAACGCCCGACCTGCCTTCGCTGACCAGGG